>NC_138376.1:9609960-9627612 GCF_054177405.1 Leptonychotes weddellii
GGGTTTTTTGATGGCTGCAAAATATTCCATTGTATATATATATATACCACATCTTCTTTATCCATTCATCTAGTCTAACAAGATCTTCAAGACAGAGACACACATTGCAATATCACAAGTCTGAAAGTCCTGTGAGGCATTAGAGAGGCACAGAAGGGTCCAGATGTGTGCTGACAGCTGGAACATGGCATCTGAGCTTCAGAGAAGGGAATGGAACGGCAGAGGAAAAACAACAGCAGCATGGGACACTAGCTAGCATGTGTGTGGAACAATGTGGCTGCAGTAGAGATGATTTAAAGAGCCAGTGGGAGATCAGACAGAAGGAGGGAGACATCAAAGGAGGGAAAGAGGTGGAGATAAAGAAGGAGGGGGAGAAGAGGGAGGAGTTTGTCTCAAGCTGAGACACCTGTGGAGGGAGACAACAGGATACAAATCTGACAGAAAACCAAAACCTTCAAGTATCTACCCCAATCATTAATATTTATTTATTTATTTTAAGATTTATTTATTTATTTCAGAGAGAGAGAGTGTACGAGCAAGGGCAGGGGCAGAAGGAGAGAGAATCTCAAGCAGACTCGAGCCCGAGGCAGGGCTCAGTCCCACAACTGTGAGATCATGACCTGAGACGAAATCAAGAGTCAGGCACTCAACCAACTGAGTCATCTGGGCGACCCTCACTAATATTTTTATTTCCCTTTGGCCAAAGGCAGAGAAGACAGATTAAAATTTTTAAGTTCTTCTACCAAAGGGAAGAATGCATCCTCTCTAAAAATGCAAGAGTTAGAGATGCCAATCTGTTAACCAGGAGAGGCCCTTCTCATGCAAACCTTTGAGATGAACTGCTACATTCCATCAAAAATAAGATTAAATTTGAGAAATTTAAATTTGAGAAGCCCCAAAGAGGGCCTCTTATACATATCCTAGCAGGAATACTTTTGGAGCTACCACATACAGCGCAGGGTGGTTACAAATATAAATTTTCTCTTAAGGGCCTACATTCAGAAGAACAGGTAAACTTCCATTCTTGTATTTTCAGTCTTCAAATTGAGCTCACTAGTTGTTCCAAATGGTCTTATTCTTTGGAATTCCATCTTCTTTCTGCATGAAAAACAGCCCCCCACAACTTTATCCAGGCTTCCCATTATAAATTAGAAGGGCTTTTGATATCAAAGCTACAGAGAATAGCATTTACTGAAAGAGAAATACTGAGCTTAAAGAAATCTAATGCCAATAAATATTAAGCTTCTACAAGTTTTACCCATTATTTTTTTTATGTTCAGTTAGCCATTGTATAGTACATAATTAGTTTTTGATGTAGTGTTCAATGATTCATTAGTTGCATATAGCACCCAGTGCACATCACAAAACGTGCCTTCCTCAATACCCATCACCCTGTTACCCCCTCCACCCACCTTCCTCCCCTCTGAAACCCTCAGATTGTTTCCCGGGGTCCATAGTCTCTCATGCTTCATCTCCCTCTCTGATTTCTCCCCCTTTGGATTCCCCTACCTTCCCCTATGGTCCTCTGTGCTATTGCTTATGTTCTACATATGAGTGAAACCATATGATAATTGTCTTTCTCTGCTTGACTTACTTCACTTAGCATAATCCCCTCCAGTTCCATCCATGTCAGTGCAAATGGTGGGTATTTGTCGTTTCTGATGGCTGAATAATATTCTGTTGTATATATGAACCACATCTTCTCTATCCATTCATCTGTTGAAGGGTATCTCGGCTCCTTCCACTATTTGGTTACTGTGGACATTGCTGCTATGAACATTGGGGTGCATGTGCTCCTTCCATTCCCTTATACCATACTCAAAGATAAACTCAAAATGGATGAATGACCTCAATGCGAGACAGGAATCCATCAAAATCCTGGAGGAGAACATAAGCAGTAACCTCTTCGACATCAGCCACAGTACCTTCTTTCAAGACATGTCTCCAAAGGCAAGGGAAACAAAAGCAAAAATGAGCTTTTGGGACTTCATCAAGATAAAAAGCTTCTGCCCAGCAAAGGCAACAGTCAACAAAACTAACAGGCAGCCCATGGAATGGGAGAAGATATTTGCAAATGACATTACAGATAAAGGGCTGATATCCAAGATCTATAAAGAACTTCTCAAACTCAACACTCAAAAAATAAATAACCCAGTCAAAACATGGGCAGAAGACATGAACAGACACTTCTCCAAAGAAGACATACAAATGGTTAACAGACGCACGAAAAAATGCTCAACATCACTAGCCATCAGGGAAATACAAATCAAAACCACAATGAGATACCACCTTAAACCAGTTAGAATAGCAAAAATTAACAAAACAGGAAAAAACACATGTTGGCAATGATGTGGAGAAAGGGTAACCCTCTTACACTGTTGGTAGGAATGCAAGCTGGTGCAGCCACTCTGGAAAACAGTATGGAGGTTCCTCAAGATGTTAAGAATAGAGCTACCCTATGACCCAGAAATTGTACTACTAGGTATCTACCCTAAAGTTACCCATTCTTTAAAGCGCAGCTCATGAATCAACTCCCCTGGAGCAGTGCTTCTCAAACTTTAAAGTGTTTACAACTGAGGATAATGGTAAAATGTAGATTCTGATATAGTAGGTCTGGAGATTCTGCATTTCTAGCAATTTCCCAGTCATGCGGATGCTGCTGGTACATGGACCATACTTTGAGTGGCAAGAGCCTAGACTATTCCAGCCCCCATGCATTATCCTCTTCTGAATTCTAACAACTCTATTCTCTTTAGTATTTTAGTCTTGTATTGTTTCCTGTTTCATGAAAGTTAGTTTTCCCAAATTATGAGATTCCCCTAAAGGAAAAAACCTTCTCTGACATGCATCTGTTACCTCTACATGCAACGCAATGCAGCAACTTGGTGCTGAGCAAGGTAGGTTCAAACAGAGTGTTCTGAAAATCAGTGAACACATCATTTGAGACAGCCCAGAGCAATTTCCAGTAAGAGAACCAGAGACTTGGGCAAAAGTACCAATTCAGGGCATCCTCACCATCACCTAGTAGTGGTGCCTGTGGGAGGTGGTCATTGTTTTGATATACAGAGTAGGTACAAATTTGCAAGCCTTATATTTGCATGAGTAAGAAATGGAACATGTTTTTCATTCCTATAACTAAATTTAATCATAAGTCCAAGCTTTACTTTCTGCCTGATTACAGAAAGCATTATATTAACCACATTTAGGTGAACCCAATTACCTTTGGGTTTCTCTGCCATGTTGGGATTTTCCCGCCCCCTCCATCGCCCCTTGTCAATGTTGGCACTGCCACTGTTCGGTTGTCAGTCCCACACAGCATCCTCCTCTTGGCCCCCCTAGGCCCAGCGGTCCCTTTGTAGCCATTCTTTAGCCCTCTTATAAGGCTCAAGAACTGAAGAAGCTGAGATGTCCTTCCGCAGATGACTGAATAAAGAAGATGTGGTTCATATATACAAAGGAATATTACTCAGCCATCAGAAAGGATGAATACCCACCATTTGCATCGACATGGATAGAACTGGAGGGGATTATGTTAAGTGAAATAAGTCAAGCAGAGAAAGACAATTATCATATGGTTTCACTCATATGTGGAACATAAGCAATAGCATGGAGGACTACAGGGGAAGGGAGGGAAAACTGAATGAGAAGAAATCAGAGAGGGAGACAAATCATCAGAGACTATGGACTCCAGGAAAAAAAGTGAGGATTACAGAGGGGAGGGGGGTGGGGGGATAGGTTAGCCCAGTGATGGGTATTAAGGAGGGCACGTGTTGTGATGACAACTGGGTGTTATACACAACTAATGAATCATTGAACACTACATCAAAAACAAATGTACTATGTGTTGGCTAACTGAACATAATAAAAAAAAGAAATAGAAATCAAATTTAACAAACAAACAAAAAAACCCATCACCTTTGTATCCCAATAATCATTAACTGGAATAAAAAATTAAGAATTGTCCCAATGGGACTAAGATCATTATTCAAACATAATTGCTGTCTATTTAGAGAAGATAAGCATTTTTGCTGACAAACAATTTCTACTAACAAAATCATTCTAAATGATTACTTTGAATATAAATAGTGGCATTAAATAAATAGATGATGGAAATTTAAAAAAACAAACAAACAAAAACAAAAACAAAAAACCCCACAAAACCTACCTCAAAGTCTGGCTTTAAGCAGGGAAGACTGTAAGTTATCAGATCAAAATATTAGCCATGAAGCTGCCACATAGCACAAGGAAGAGGCTAGGAATTCTTCTAGGAGTTGCTCCCCAAGAGAAAAGCAAAGAGAGTTCTCCAAAAAAATGAGAGCTTATGTAAGTGAGCATGTTTCATAGTTGATGTGGTGTTCAAAGGTAGACTCACCGTAATATGAATAATGTAAATAAATATAAAGCTTAAGCTTCAGGGCTTCTCACCTGCACAGACCCTTTGTAAGACTTTGGTCCTAATTTTGTGTTCTTTCCTCAAAAACGGTCTGCACAAAACCTAGATCTGCCCCCTGGCATATCGGAGGAGTAAGTGTGATGGGTAACAGTGATGGTATCAAGTTAAGGAACCAGGGTAAGGGGAGATAGAACAAAGCTCAGGCCCATGGTGGAAATGGGGCAGAATGCCCCGTGTGAGGTGCAAGTCTAAAACTGCAGATTCCGCCTTCTTCCCTTCAGAACCAGACACTTTCCCTCTTGGTTGTGCGTGCCCGTGACTGGCACCATTATTCATTCATTCTGGTCTTAGAACCCATAGCCACACTGGTTCCTCCCTTCGTAACCAGGGGACGGGATTCTATCCCAGCCATATATTTTGTTTGCTTGTTTGTTTTTTGTTGTGTTTTGTTTCGTTTTGTTTTTAGAGAGTGGGGGGAAGGGGCAGAGGGAGAGGGAGAGAGAGAATTTTAAGCAGGCTCCATGTCCAGCGCAGAGTCCAACCCAGGGCTCAATCTCACAACACTGACATCATTACCTGAGCTGAAATCAAGAGTCAGACACTTAACAAACTGAGCCACCCAGGCACCCCTATCCCAGCCATGTTTTTAGTCAGCGTTTCCTCCTTTCCAGTCCCACCGCTATCACCATAGTTCAGGCTGCCGTTATAGCTAATCCCAAATCTTGCCACAGACTGCCAAAGGTCTCCCTACTCCCTCCGGCCCCATCCCTCCTAGGCACTATGGCCTTATGCCCTGCTGCTTCTGTTTCTCTGGAGAACACTGACCAATACAGTGTCTAATACACATTTGTACAATTAACAAAGTTGTGGCAAATGAGTGGTATCCTGTACATTCAGGATGCATCTGGGCTATGCGGGATTAGTTTAGAAGACCTCTGGCACACTATACTTCAAGGAAAGACGAATTCAGTGAGCAATTGTTTGGTTGCAGGGATGGAAATCCACTCACACAGGCAAAGTAAAGGGGACATGTTGAACGGATACAGAGACCCTCCCAGAACCCAAGGGGAGGAAGCAGAGCACACATCACCAGGCAGTTTATCTCTCATCTACCTTGTTTGGAGCCACACAGTGACTCTCTCTTCCTGTGTATCTTCTCTGCTTTCTAATGGAAGGCCAGGTTGCTCTGCAAATACTATTTCCCAATACAGTCCCATTCTAAGGTACTTGGGGGGGTTAGGACTTCAACATATGAATTTGGGAGGAACACAGTTCAGCCCATGATATACCCCTCTGACAAGGGATATAAGTAATCCACTCAACCTGAAGTTCCTTTTCAAGAATATGGGGGTAATATTGTCTCATATGATCTTATGTGAAAGATGAAAAGGGGATAGACATAGAACATAAATGATAATTAGTATGACTGTATTTTTTCCCAAACAAGTGGCAGGGCACCCACTTCCTATGCTCCAGAACTGTTCTTGTGTCACATCAGATGGCTCTGCTCCTGCCCTCTTCTCTTGTCTTGGGTTAATCATGGTCACTGCATATTTACACCTTGCATGGAATAAGTAGGGTATTTTAAACATCAATTTTATTATCCAGTTATGCTAATGGTGCGTGAAATAACATGTGAAGAGTCCATTAAACATTGTGAAAGAGTTTCCATTTCTTAAAATTGAGGAAATAATAAAAGAGGCCAACATAATTCATTGCCGAGGGGGGAGAGACGCTGACTTTCGTCTTCAGACGCCCTTCTAGGAAACAAAAGTTTCATAACGTGGAACTCAGTATTTCAAAAGAATTTGGGGAAAAGCTAAGCCTCCTAGGCATTACCCAGCAGCACGTTTTTGCCAAGAAATAATTAACAGTGTGTGTAAAGAAGCATAGGAATAAAAATTAACGGCTTGTAGTTGAGATGAATTTTGATCCAGAATGTTAATTTTTTTCTCCCTTCATCAAATTCTATTCTGGTCTCTGACTCATACTCATTGTAGGACCACAGTCTGTTAGTTCCAGGTATAACCTGCTTGGAAAAGAATGAAGGATAAATCCACAAACAGCTCCTCCAGATCCTTCTCCCCACCTGAGACTGATACCAGCCCCACCCTAAGCTCTCAGGAACATCAGGCAACAATGGATTCTAATTGCCCATATGTGAATCCGTCATGGCCATCTACTCATTTCTTCAGATTCTTTTAGATCCTAGAATTCTAGATTCCTGGGGACACTTTGTTCTCCTGGCTTCTAGGACATCATACTCTCTTGGATTTCCTTCTGCCCCATTGGTCACCCACCACTTCTCACCCATCACCTTTGCTGGTTTCTCCTCATCTTCCCCACCCTTTACTATTGGAGACACCAGGAGCTGGACTTGGACTTCTTTTCTTCTCTATCTACAGTCACTTCCTTGGTGCTTGCATCTAGTCTCATGGTTACAAATCCCTTCTATAAGCTGGTGATGTCTAGCTTTAGCTTTTGCCCTGTGAACTCCAGACTCATTTGTCAAGCTGCTTACTTGGCTACCTGACAAGCATCTGAAATGTAACTGTCCCCAAATCCAACTCCTGATCTTCCCCCATAAACTTGCTCTATCTCAGTCAATGTTAACTACATCCTTCCAGTTGCTCAAGCCAAGACCAAGAACTCTTGATATGTCCTTGACTCACCTCTTTACTTCACATTCAACTCCCAATCCAATCCAACAGCAAATCCTGTCAGCTCAACCTTCAAACCATATCCTGAGACTTAACTTACCCTTCTCAACAGGTCCTCTGCCCACACCCTGATCCAAGCCACCATCATGTTTCATGTTGACTATTGCTCTTTGCTCCCCTCTAGACTATTCTCTACACAGTGGTAGCTGGAGAGATCGATTTAGAACATAAGTCAGATTAAATCATTCCTCTGCTCAACCCATCCATAGCTGCCATTTTATGGAGAGCAAAAGCCAATATCTGCACAATGACTTCAAGGCCTTACAGGATTCAGCCTCCCCTTATCACTGCCCTGACTTCCATTTCCCTCACTCTGTTCCATTCACTCTAACCTTCTCTATTCCTCAACACATGCCAGGTGTGCTCCTTCCACACTCTTTTACTGTTTCATCTACCTGGAAGGTATCTCCCCAAATAGCCACATGGCTGATTCTTTGCAGCCTTTGGAGGCTTTGATGAAATATCACCTTCTCTGTGAGATGTTTGCTGGCCATGCTATTTTAAAATTACAGCCAACTCCCAACCTGTACTAGCACTTTCTCTCTTTCATCCCAGCTGTGTTTTCCCCATGGCCTTTGTCATCATTTGACATACCACATGTTTTCTTACATGTCCTATTTACTTTCTGTCTTTAACAGCAGAATATAACCCCCATGAGGTCAGGGCTTCGTCTATTTTGTTTACTTCTGTATCTCCAGCACCCAAAACAGATTAACCTATTATATGAATATAAGAATGATTGTTTGTGCTGGAAAATTCTTCGAAAATCATCTAGTCCAACCACCTCATAGAATAACTGAAAAAATTGAAGCAAAGCAAATCAACAATTGTTGATATCATATAATTTGTTACTGGTAGAGTTGAGATTAGAACCCTGGTTTCCTGACTCTGAATCCAGCCTTTCATCAAGTAGAATGTCATCTATCTTCAGTCCAAATGGATTACAGTGTTTGAGGACAGAGATCATGGTCACAAATTTCTCTCTAATCATGGTCCCTGGCCCCATTCAAAATAATTGTGATGAAAAAAATATTGATTTCCAGGTCACTAAACCAGTGGCAAATCCAAAGAGGTAAGAGTACTAAGAAGGGACTTTATTCCACTGAACATTAGAGTACACATGACTTGATTTATGAGTCAGCTTCTAACAGAGAGATGATGATAACCCCAATACTTACCATTACTGAGTGCCCACCAAATTCCAGGTCCTCTAGGTACATGATCTCATTTAATCTTTACAACCAACTTCTAAGGGAGATAGTATATATTCTCATTTTCAGATGAGTAGATTTAGACACAGAGAAGCTAAATAACTTTCCAACTTCATACAACTAATAAGAGGCAGAGCTGGGGTTCGAGGCTGTGTTTGCTTGACTGGAAGCCATATTCCAAACCACTGCACTGTATTACCTCCCATACACAGGTCCAAATGGTCAATTCCCACTTAGGAAGAAGCATTTGATTCCAGGTTTCCTAACCTGTTTACAGGCCCAGAACCTCTTATTTCATTCTCTGCATGGAAACTTCCATTGTTTCCTGGGAGGTAGCCATTCAGCTAATCCATGTACCATCTGAAAAATGCTGACTCCAGAGCAAAAACTTTCACCACTGGTGTAAGCAATTAAATGTTAAGAAGCCCATATGAAATAGTGAGAAGAGCGTAGAATTCTTTTCACTATTCACATGGGAGTGGATGGGCACAGGATGAGAGAGAAATGGCAAAAAGTGAATGCGGTATCATTGAAGGCATCAAGGGTTGTACTAGGCACATTACATGTATTATTTCATTTATTTCTCATAACAACCTTTTGAGGTAACTGTCACAATAGTATTGTCTTTCTACAGATGAGAAAACAAAGGTTGAAAGAGATAACTTGCCCAAGGTCATCCAGCTATCAGATGAAGATGATTGCAAAACCATCAGATATTCCCTAATCTCTACTGAGCAAGCTCAGAAGATCTAAGTTCTAGACTGAGATTTGCCATTGACTTAACTAAGCCTCAGTTTCCTTGTATGAAAATGAGAAAACTATATTAGATCTTCTCAAAGCTTTAACATTCCACTGTTCTAGTTTTCCTCCAGCAAAGGCCCTTAAAGGCCTTTAAGTTAATGGAAAAAAGTGAAATCATTCTCTAATGGTGACGACAGGCATGGGAATGAGTAGTTTTGTTCACTTATGACATGTATAATGACAAAAGCATGTGTAAAATGCAGAAGGAAGGAGTGATTCATACTCGATTGGTAGGCAACACACATCTACCAGACCTTTCAGTTCATAGAACTGATGCATTCACACAGAGGACCATCTTTGCCCATTTGCCAAGCCATCAGCCATAATTTCCATTTGCCTTATTACACTTCCTTTCTTGCAGCTACCGAGGAATATGTGTCTACAAAAATGGGCCACAGGATTGGAGCATTCAGAACGTGAAAGGGAGGAGGAATGAGAACAGAGTATAACGCACCACTAATGATGCCTAAATGGGATGGACTTCAGCTGCACTGCTGTGAAGGGGAGCCAGGATGGGACCAAGGGGCACAGAAAGAATACTGATGTGAGAACATTAATGGGCAATTCTATATGCTTCCCAGTCAAGCCTTGAGATGGGCAGGTGTCAGAGCCAGAAAATTTGGTGAAACCAGGAGGGGAAGATGGGAAAACTGACAAAGCAAGATAATACTGAGGCCATGGTGCTAAACTTGGGGTAGAGCATCCTTTTATGAAGATTGTAATAGACTGAGCTGAGGTGAGTTGACATCTAAAAGGATCAATGCCAAAAAATAAAAAACATAATAAAAGTATCAATGCCAGGTGTCTGCTAATTTATTGGCCTCTTTTATAACTGGCCATGTAAACTTCCACAAACACGCCCTTTGGAATGCTTGCAAAATGGTGGTGGGAACAGTAGGACCTGTATTGGAAGTTCAGTCCACATTTGTGGAATGGAAGAATGATAACTGCCAGCTTCACTATCTAGAGAGCCATCTTGTATTCTTATTTTGGAAGAGTTGCTGGTGTTTGGAATTCTGGTGACTGCCAGTAAATTGTCCAGTGAGGTTCAAGAGAGGGCAGAATTTTACTCTGAAGGGTGTGTCCCTGGTACATGTTTTAAGAGAAAGATAAATCTGAGTGAGCCTCTCCTTCCCATGGTCTGGGCAGAAGGCTCGTTTGAAGAATGCATGCTTACAGCTGAGAAAGACCAAGAATCTGTTAAATTTTAAAAATAGATTTGACTGTGTGAATCACATTGAAGTTTACTCTACCATATTTTTTACTACTTCTATGTACGTTGATATCAGAGAAATTAGAAATTTTTTAAATGATACAAAAAGAAAAAAAAAAAAACCTTAAGAATTAAAGAAAGCCCAAGCCAGCAAGGCAGAGACACTGATGGAAACAAGGTGACCAGAACACATGAGGGAGAGACCTAGTGTCACCTCAACTCTGTGACCAGTGGGTTCTTCCAAGTGTCCTCGCTTTTGGCTTTGTACTCAGGAATGAAGCCCTCCTTCCCAATGAGGCCCGAACAGCATCTTCTAGTAAAGCTGGGTTAACCAAGGAGGAGACCAACAATGCTTTTTCATCTTAAAATCCCAGATTGAGTTCTTTAGAAAACGCCCAACCTTCTGTCTTGTTGTTACTGACACGTCTGTTGTAAGAGGTGAGATCCACAATTGGTCCACATTGGGTCAACATTTTTCATAACAGAACCATACTCATTTCTTAGGGCTACTATGACAAAGTACCATACACTGAGTGCTTTAAACCACAAACATTGATTCTCCCACAGTTCTAGAGGCTGGAAGTCCAAGGTGTTGGCCAGGTCACGTTCCCTCTGAAGGTACCAGGAAAGGATCTGTTCCAGGCCTCTCTCCAAGCTTTTGGTAGTTCCTTGTCTCATGGTAGGATAACTCGTCTTCACCTGTCATTCCCCTGTGCACATACGTGTCAAAATGTCCCTTTTTCATAAGGCACCTGTCATATTGGACTAGGGCCCAACCTACTCCAGTATCACCTCATTTTACCTTAATTAATTACAGCTGCAATAGCCCTGCCTCCAAATTATGTCACATTCTGAGGCACTGAGGGTTCAGACTTCAACATATAAATTTAAGAGGTGAACAATAGCCAAACTACAGAAACAGCCTAGATGTCCATCGACAGATGAATGGATAAAGAAGATGTGGTGTATACAGACACACACACACACACACACACAATGGAATATTATGCAGCCATAAAACAAAAACAAAAACGAAATCTTGGGGCGCCTGGGTGGCTCAGTTGTTAAGCAACTGGCTCAGGCTCAGGTCATGATGTCATGATCCCAGGGTCCTGGGATGGAGCCCTGCATCAGGCTCTCTGCTAGGCCGGAAGTCTGCTTCTCCCTCTCCCACTCCCCCTGCTTGTGTTCCCTCTCTCGTTGTGTCTCTCTCTGTCAAGTAAATAAATAAAATTTAAAAAAAAACAAAGAAACCCCGAAATCTTGCCATTTGCAACGACGTGGATGGAACTAGAAGGTATTATGCTAAGCGAAATAAGTAATCAGAGAAAGACATATGATCTCACTGATATGAGGAATTTGCGAAACAAGACAGAGTATCATAGGGGAAGGGAGGGAGAAATGAAACGACGAAATCAGAGAGGGAGACAAATCATAAGAGACTCTTAATCTCAGGAAACAAACAGGGTTGTTAGAATGGAGGGGGGTAGGAGGGATGGGGCGGCTGGGCAATGGATATTGGGGAGGGTATGTGCTATGGTGAGCGCTGTGAATTGTGTAAGACTGATGAATCGCAGACCTGTACCCCTGAAACAAATAATACATTATATGTTAAAAATAAACAAATAAAATAAAAAATGAAGAGGTGAAATATTCAGTTCATAACAAAAACATTGAATTGATTTCCTGGTTTGAAAAATCCTTTAAAATTCACAAGATAAACCCACATAATGAAAACATTGGGGTTCTATTTTATAGAAAATAAATGTGGCATAAGGTCCTAGTAATAAGATTATAAGGGAAGTGCCAGATTCTAGGGTATGAGTAAGAGAACAACGTCTTCTCCCCTCCCTCCACCCCTGGGTAAAGGTAACAACTTTCATCAGCATCTTTAACAGAAAGAGAAAAGTTCTTTAAAACAAGGTCTAAGCACAAGTCAGCAAACTATGGCCTGTAGGCCAAATCTGGCCTTCCTTCTGTTTTTGAAAATAAATTTTTATTGGAACACAGCCCTGCCCATTTGTTTACCGATCATCTATGGCTGCTTTTGAACAATATCAACAGAGTTAAGTGGTTGCATTAGAGACTCTGCAACATGCTTAAAGCATGCTTAAAGCTTAAAACATTTACTACCTGGCCCTTTACAAAAAAACTTTGCCAACATCTGGGTTAGTACAATGCAGCACTCAGCAAACAACCGTGATCGAGAAGAAGTTCTCAGGAGGTAACATAGCACAGCAATTACAGATTATTTGAGGCCTGGGGACCAGTATGAAAGGTCAGATCAAGTTCATCAGGATTGGACTGCTGCTCTCAAGCAGGCTGAGCAAATTCTTCAAAGAACAGCTCTTGAGGGAGAAGCATCCCAGACCAGCAAAACACTGTGCGCTCCCTTTCCCCGACAACAGAAGGTCAATATTCTATCTTCCCCCAAGGCAAGGTGATTCTTGGCCAGCTGCAAAACCCTTTGGCCTATGGGATTTAATATTTAATAAAACAAGTCACCTAACTGGAAAGAGTAACCTGGCCCTTTTGTCTTGGTTTTTCCCCTGAAGGTCTCCGTGCATGTGCTTTAGAGCACTAGTTCTGAATACCGGGGCTGGCCTCTGAGGAGCTTTCCCCCAGCCCTTCGTGAAACAAGAAAAAGAAAGTAGGTCTTTTGTAACAGAATTTTATTCCATTCACGATGCTGACCTTTATTCTGGACTATGCCCTCCCGCTCTGGGGTTTGGAAATGCCCCCTCCCTTGGGACGTCTGGGTGGCTCAATCAGTTAAGCATCTGCCTCTGGCTCAGGTCATGATCCCCGGGTCCTGGGATCGAGTCCCGCATCGGGCTCCCTGCTCAGCGGGAAGCCTGCTTCTCCCTCTGCCTGCAGTTCCCCCTGCTTGTGCTCTCTCTCTCTGACAAATAAATAAAATCTGAAAGAAAGAAAGAAGAAAGAAAGAAAATGCCCCCATCTTGTATGAAATGATGGCGCAAATGGTTGGTAGTTGGCTTATTTATTTATTTTCTTGGGCCCACATTGGACCAAATAAAAAGTTGGCCACCCAATTTACTTTTTTTCCCCTAAGAATTCGCAAGCCCTAAATATTAAATGTCCAGGGCACATGACTCTGGGCAGGGCCTCTGACACAGCTGCTTTCTTGCATGAGGGGCCAGCTATGGAGGAGTGGTGCTAGCAGGTGAGTTACCTCTAGCAGATGCTCCTTGTACCCCTGTCCCTCTGCTCCAGAATGGCAAGCGGTCCGCTTCTGCGTGATCCCACTCTGCTTGTACGTTCCAGAAACTCAGCTGGAGTTAGCTGAAGGAAAAGAAGGAAAGTAATGGCTCACATAACCCAGCTGCAATAGAGACAGGAGTGGAGCTGGCCCCAGGGACCTGCATGAACCGGGGTCCCCAACCTCCTAGAGCCACTTTCTGGTTTCCTGTCTCCTCTTTCTCTGCCCTCCATCACCATTTGCTCAAGAAGGAGGGGGCATAGCTTTTAGCAGCTCCAGGCTTCCCTCTCTACAGCTTTGGAAGCAGAGAAAAAATGGGGGGTGTTGGTCAGCTTTGGTTGAAAAGTCCCAGAGAGAGACTATGATAGGCCGGCCTTAGATCACATGCCTGTCCCAACCAAAGGACTCTCAGGTCCCTTGATTGCTAACATCCCCTCTCTAGACCACAGTGCTTCCATTAGGTAAGGATTTTCACAATCTTTCTTGACAAATCACAGAGCCTAGCAGAGTGCCTGACACGTAGAGGGCTCTCACTGAATATTTGTGACTTGATGAATCACTGAGCCCCTGTGGCCGTGGAGGAGGCCCAACCATAGCCCTCCACCTCTGCAGCCACATTAATCATTAATTCACTTCCCAGGAGTGGAGTTCTATTGTTAACAAATATCCACTGTGCTTTCCTACTGCGGAGTGAGGTGGGCTTGAATGTGAAGTTCTAATACCGTGTAAGGTTGTAGCTGGTACGAAGCGATAAAATATGGCTGTCCACATGAATCATAGTACAGGGAGGATGCGTGCAATTGAACCAGAGTTGACAACCGCACTTGACATAATACACCAGGCTTTAAAGCCATGCTCCAATCTTCCAGGCCCTTCTTTCAGCCTGCCAGGATACTTTTGCACTTTTCTCGATTTTGCGAGAAATCTTGCGTTTCAAGAAAAATGCAGGTTTCAATTGATGAGCAATATTTGAGGGCAGGCTGTACGACTCTGAATATGTATTAGCTTTCATACCTTCTGTTATAGACATTACAATTTTGTTCAATTTTTTGAAATCTCCATATGCATACGTTCTATTAAACCAAACCTTTGATCTCCCCCTACTCTGAATGCCTCCATATGACTTGTTACCATGGAGATGATCACATACACCTCATTTAATTGTGTAAACAGCATACAGTTCTGTCCATCTTAATCTCACCAACAGACAGTTCCATTTTTCCCTTCACTTCTGTAAGTTTGGATTTTAGCTTTGGTGAATTTAGAACACCATGTTGAAGGACTCAGGTGTTTCAAGTCAACAACGAAATTCAATTTCTCTTGATGAATTAATTAGACTAGTAATATTCAATAAATTCAGATGCAGAAGAGACCATCCTTAACAAACTAGAACTTGAATTCACAAGATCAGAGTTTCGATTCCACTTTAATTATTTGAAACTCAGGACAGTGTTATTAGAGTGAAGATGACCAAAAAATGCTCTTTAAAACAAAGCAATATTTAAAATAAATATACTTTTTAAAACAAAAAGTATACTTTTTCAAATGTACTTTTTAAAATTCTAGGTTATAGAAAGGCCTAAGAACTCACCACATTGAGGTAACTACTCACTGCAGGGAAACCAGATCACTTGTCTTGATTAAGTCACTGGTTCCCATTCGGAGGCTGGGAAACAATAGGTTATGGTTGGCATGCACACGCATGTACACGCGTGCACACATGCATATATGCATGCACACATGTACACACACACGCATGCACGCACATGCGTGTCCACGCACGCACACACATGGAGAATTATCCTAACCCATAGCACGTAAACAAAGGATGTGGAGCACAGGAGAGAAACGTTCTTGCTTCGAAGTCTTACATAATTGCTGTGGGCACCAAGGACCTGAAGGGAGGCCAAGAAAGAAAGATAAAGTATTGCCAGCTGAGACTTGAACTCAGAAGTCTTCGTCTGGGGCCAGGGTCCTGGCCAAATTCTGAACAGTGATAAGAGGTATGAAGACCAGCTCATGTAGCCCCTCAAAGCCCTCTGTTTTCATGTCATCTGCCTTCAAGAGCGCTTTCCTGCTTTTCTTCCTGATTTTCCCTTTCTTTATCCATCTTTTGTCATAACGGAGAGCTGGGGAAAGTATATATTTACGTATTAGCACACATTGCGTGAAATCTTGTTTCTTAGTCTTCATTTAAAAATCAGAAATAACATTTGATATCTCTTCTTAAAAAAAAAACAAAAAACATACTACCTAAAAGAATTAGGTTGCTTTTATTTCTCCGTGGGGTTTATCTGTTCTAATTTTCCCTTGTGGGTCTGTAGCCCTCAATAAAATGATTTTCTATCTTTTCTCTAAATAGTATATTTTCATCATTTAAATTCAAAATATTCACATTTCTCTTTCCATAACAATTATTTTTAAAATTCTGCTTTGGTAGTCACCAGCAATTTAGAAAATAGTCTTTTCTATGAGATTAGATTTTTGTTTTGAGAGATATATATATGTATATGTATATATATACATACATACATACATATACATATATATATTCTGGAAAAACTGACATTAATTTCAACTCATGATAATCTATCTACCTAGAATCATGCATTTGTTTATTTAAAAAATTATTTTTTGGCTACTCTAAGTACCTCACATAGTACCTACAATATTTGTCTTTTTGTGACTGGCTTGTTTCACTTAGCATAATGTCGTCAAGGTTCATCCATATTATAGTGTCAGAACTTCCTTCCTTTTTAGGACTGAATGATATTCCATTGGATATATACACCACATTCTGCTTGTCCATTCATCTACCAATAGCCACTTGGATTGCTCTAGCTTTTGGCTACTGTGAATAAAGCTGCTATGAACATGGGTATAGAAATATCTCTTTGAAACCCTGCTTTCAATTCTTTTGTGTATATACCCAGGAGTGGAACTGCTGAATCATACAGTAATTTTATTTTTAATTTTTTGAGAAACCATCATGCTGTTTTCCACTGCACCATTTTATATTTCCAATGACAGTGCACAAGGGTTCCAATTTTTCCATATCCTTTCCATCTCTTGCTATTTTCTGTTGTTTTTAATAGTAGCCATCCTATTGGATATGAAATGATATCTCATTGTGTCTTTGATGTGAGCTCCCTTAATAATTAGTGATGTTGAGCATCTTTTCATGTACTTGTTGGTCATTTGTTTATCTTCTTTAGAGAAATGTCTATTCAATTCTTTTTGCCTACTTTCAAGTAGGTTGTTTGGGTTTTGTTGTTGTTGTTGAATTACAGGAGTTCTTTATATATTGGATGTTAACCCCTTACCAGAATTAGGATTTGTATTTTTTTCCCATTCTGTAAGTTGCCTTTTCACTCCACTGATTGTGTCCTTTGATGTACAGAAGTTATTAATTTTTATGTACATATATTCTTTTTTAAGATTCTGCAGACATATTTCTTTTCTTAAATTTTTATTTTTTTAATCCCAGTACAATTAACATACAGAGTTATATTAGTTTTAGGTGTACAATATACTGATTCAACAATTCTATACGCTACTCAGTGCTTATCACAGTAAGTGTATTCTTAATCCCCTTCACCTCTTTCACCCATCCTCCATGTATTCCCTTTACAGGGAGATATATGGACATAGGTATAGATATGATATATCGATATATGATACATTACACCCACCCACACACAATTCTAGTTTAAATGCACTGACTTAAGAAACTTCAGTGTTACTGGGGAGGGTATGTGCTATGGTGAGTGCTGTGAATTGTGTGAGACTGTTGAATCACAGATCTGTACCTCTGAAACAAATAATGCAATATATGTTAAGAAAAAAAAAAGAAGAAGAAGGTAGCGGGAGGGGAAGAATGAAGCGGGGGAAATCAGAGGGGTAGACGAACCATGAGAGACGATGGACTCTGAAAAACAAACTGAGGGTTCTAGAGGGGAGGGGGATGGGAGGATGGGTTAGCCTGGTGGTGGGTATTGAGGAGGGCACATTCTGCATGGAGCACTGGGTGTTATGCACAAACAATGAATCATGGAACACTTCATCTAAAACTAATGATGTAATGTATGGGGATT
>NC_138376.1:9627712-9656144 GCF_054177405.1 Leptonychotes weddellii
TTTATTAAAAAAAAAAGAAACTTCAGTGTTAGTGTTTCTCAGACATTTCTGAAGTATCTTTTAACCACAAATTATTAATGACTAAGACTATATTCACACATACTATAGGACATATATCAATATGGATATTGTTTTCAAAGGGGAAATCCCAGGGAATAGAAAAGCCCAAGCACTTCTCCAAAGTCCTTCTTGCATACACAGTTGGCAGCTTCACCCTTAAGCTGAAGACATTTATTCCCAGTTAATATGAAAATATGCCCAGAAGGCATAATACTTAAACACTGTTATCTGTCACTGTTAATGAGGCATTGTAAAGTAAGATTTTTTTGCAAGGGAAAAGGAAGGAAGCAGCACATGAACCACCATGGAGTTGAGGAAGAACTGAAATATAAGGCCATCAGGATGGAAACTGATAGTAAGAGCTCACACTTACATGGTACTCACATTGTGCCAGGCATTCATCCAGGTGCTTTGCATGTATTAACTTGAGATGGGTATAAGTATTTCTATTTTATAAATGCAAAAACGGAGACACAGGACATTTAAATAACTTGCCAAGGTCACTCAGGTAATAAATGGCTGAGTCAGGCTTCAAAGGGATCTAGCATCAGTACGTGTCATCATTATGTTCCCAAGATGCGGAAGACCTCAACCTCCTGGTATTTACACCCTTGTGCAGTCCCCGATTACATTATACTAGGGCTGATCTGTGTGACCGATCA
Organism: Leptonychotes weddellii; assembly: GCF_054177405.1. Classification (NCBI taxonomy): domain Eukaryota; kingdom Metazoa; phylum Chordata; class Mammalia; order Carnivora; family Phocidae; genus Leptonychotes; species Leptonychotes weddellii. The sequence goes on from NC_138376.1 coordinate 9,628,435, forward strand.
AACACCGCAGACATAATGGTGTGTCACTTCTATGATTAGTTTATTAGAGACACTAGGGCTTCTGTGTTGGTGTCTATTCCTCTCTCTCTCTCTCAGATCACTTGCTCTGGAGGAAGCCTGCAGCCAGGTCATATGCAGTCCTATGGAAAGAGCCATGTGGTGGGGGAGTGAGGCCTCTAGCCAACCACCTGGATGAGTTTGGAAGTCTAGTTTATCATTTTATTCAGGGCAAGGGCTTGATGACCAGCCTAAAATGCCACACTGTGTCCCATACCTCAGTCTGATTCTCTATGAAATTAATTGTTATTCACATGCTCCATCTTCAAGCAATGCAACTCTTCTAAAGTAAGACTGACCTTTGCAATTACACTGGGTTCAAGCTACAATCGTAAGATGCTCAAACTATTCTTTCTCTGGGAATAAAAGTCTTTCATCTTCAAATCGGTCTTTTAAAAGAACAATGAAATTCCCATTTCAGCCTCTTAACCCAGAAAACATAGCTCCCTTCCTTCAAATCTTCCTTCAAAATAACCAACCAGATAAATTGTTAGAAGAAATGCCATTTTTCTTAGGGAAATCTGTAAACCTCTCTAGGCTGAATGAGTGGTATTCTCATTCATTTTCTGCATAAAACACCTCAAATCCCATTACTTTAAAACTTCAGAATAGTGATTTTTAAACTATTATTTTGGAAGCTGCGGGGAGGGAGACATGGTATGTCTTGCCTACTTTTTAATATGTATTAAAATTTAGAATGTGCCGCTGGACTCTTATCCATCCCTTGGAACTTCTACAAACATTTGAATTAAAGTTAATTAAAATTTATTTGTTTTGAGAATTTCGTAATGCCCATTGAGATCATGGAGACCTCTAGAGTTGAGATTTACTTCTCTCTGAAATGACAAACAGAAAGCATTCAAAGCAAGATATTTAGTCTCTCCCTTAAGTAACAATTAATTCATCTACTATCTAAATTTGCCTGGAGCCAGATTTTTTTTCTGCATCATTCTATCTATATGTGGTTATATCAGGGAAGACTGTCCTACCATGGTCCTGACTTAAGTGCTTAAAGAAAGCTGACTCTAGCGAGTACCCGTGAGGCCGGGGTGCACACATTATTAGCTCATGTCACCCTCCCAACACCCCTGCAAGGCCTGCCTTTACCTCCACTTTACAGGTGAGGAAACGAGCCTCAGAAATGTTAACCTGGGGGCACCTGGGTGGCTCAGTTGGTTAAGTGCCCGGCTCTTGGTTTCCACTCAGGTCTTGATCTCATGGGTTGTGGGGTCAAGCCCCGCCCGCATCGGACTCTGTACTCAGATTCTGCTCCTCCCAGCTTGTGCTCTCTCTCTCTCAAGTAAATCAATAAATAAAATCTTAAAGAAAGAAAGAACTGCCCCAAACCACACAGTCAGTAGGTGGAGAGAGTGTATTTTGAACTCAAGACTCCGGCTACCAGCAAGTGCCACCTTGCCTGCTGCCTACCACCCTGGGGCTTCCAGGAGCTCCCCCTGGGTCAGGTCTGCTGAAGGGCCGCTCAGTGTTCTCTTCCCGATGGAGGCTTGTAGAACCTTGGGCCACCCAAAGGCTAAACACCCCTCAGTCCTCCTTACACCTCTCACTAGGCTCTCTACTCAGTTTCAGAGCTTCCCTCATGGTCTTTCTCCCTCAAGGTGCTCCAGGGTGAAAAATAACCCTCCATCTCAGGAATGTGTGTTTCACGTGAAAGCTGGCGTCACCACACAGCCTGCTTCTCCTCGAGTAGCTCTCACCTTCCACCCTCACCTCTCCTCACTTCGTGGCTCCACTTGACACTGTCTGTATGGATCTGCTTGTAGACTTCCTCCACTGTTACACATACACGCACATACACACACCACATATACATATCAGAGACATACACATAAACCCACACGCCTCACATACTCTACGTACATACCTCTCTTACACACCTCAAACACATGTACTTCATACCACAAATAAACACACGCTCATCTATGCCTCATACACACACCCTCTGCCGTGTACCTCAGAGACAGGCCCATGCCTCACGTATTACACAAATATACCCCTTTCACATACACATGCCCCTCACACACACATACACCTCCAACACACGTACCTCAGGCCACACACAAGCACACACTCATCTATATCTCCTACAAACACCCCCACATGTCTACCTCAGAGACAGGCACATGCCTCACGTATTACACAAATATACCACCTTCACATACACATACCCCTCACACATGCATACACCTTAAATACATGTACCTCAGGCCACACACAAGCACATACTCACACACACACACACCCACACGTATACCTCAGACACATGCACATACCTCACATACTACACACACATAACCCCCTCACATACATGCACCTCATACCACACACAAACATGCATCCATCTATACCTCATACACACACACACACACACACACACACACCTTGAAAAGACACACATAAACACACACACATACCTCACATACTACACACACATACATACCCACCTCACACATACACCTACCTCACACATACCCCACATATGTGTAGGGCAGGGAAAAAATTTCTCTACTCTCAGGTTCAGCAGTTGAGATCTATGAATTAAACTGGTGAAAGGTTAACAGGAGAAATGGTTTATTATCTATGCATACAGAGACCTTCATAGAAAAATAGTGAAGACCCAAAGAAGCAGTTAGACTCAAGGGCTTATATATCATTTTAACAAAGAGCAATAAATTTGTGTAGGAGTGACAAGACAAAGGAAGAGGGCTTTAGGCTTTTAGGGGCAGTAAACTGAGGGAAAGGTAAATAAATGGGGGGAAACTAATGGAAGATAAGGGTTGTTTAGTTAGGTTCTGTTTCTACAGACTCATCTCAGCGCTGTCTCCGCGCTAAGATTCACTCTCTCCTTCCTGGAATGGGAGAGAGGATGGAGACGCTGTCACAAAGAGAATTTTATGTTTGCTTTCAGACAGAGAGGAGGACGGCAGAGAGTTTTTCTTGTGGCTGCTTCTTCTCAAGTACCGTTAGCTCAAGTTAATCCTTGTGCCAAAGTGACATATTTTGGGGTGATATATTCTGAACCCCTTTATATTCATCTCAGAGATGCCCACATAGACACACACATATGCCTCACATACTACACACACACACATACCCCCCTCACACACACACACACACACACACACACGTCACCCACCACACGCAGGCTCTCCTGCCCACGAATTTCCCCTTCATCCTTTGAGATCCACCTTCTTCAGGGAGCCCCTTCCTGATGCCATTACTACCAGGTGAAATCAGGAGGATCTCCAGGGATCCCACACAGCTATCCCTGCCCAGCCCAACATTTCTGAGTCTGAGTCTGTCTTCTGCAGCAGAAAGGGGGCTCACGGTGGCCCAAGCCTGTTTTCATTCACATCTGTATCCCCCGTCTCCCCCTTCACCACCCTGCACGGGGCACAGTGCTCAGCACTGAGCAGAATCTCAGTAACTATTTCTGGAACCAATGAGTGAGTTCTGCTATTTCTGTGATAAAGAGCCCACTGGATTAGTAAACCAGCAGAGCCTCCTGATTCCAGACTATCGGGGTTCAAACACTAACCATTATAAGCTGATGTTAACCTTGGAACGGTTTGCTGATCGTGAAGATGTCAAGAGTAACTCGCTCCCGCCTGGCTGAGGAGATTCGACAGGGTTTTACACATATGTGATAGTACGCACCTGAGTACTTGAACAAATAACATTATTAATCATTACACTAGAGACATAAAGCCAAGCAGCCGTTTCTTAAAAAAACAGCCAACCCTGATATCTGGTCTAACCAGGGAAAACACTGATTCTCCCCCCTTCCTGGGTCTCTCTCTTGTCGCAAGCAGACAGGTGTCCCGAGCACAATGGATTCCAGAATAGCGATGCTCCATCCAGTCGAACTGGCCCTCATCTCTGCTCCCAGGTGGACGGAGCCCCCAACAAGCAGACCGACCTTCTGGCTCAGAGCTGCGTAAGTGTGCGCGTTCCTGTTCATAACCGGAGTCTTTGTTCTGAACCCACACCAATGCCTGGTTAGCATTACTGACAGATTTGTTCTTTCTATTAGGTGACTTTCTGAATAAATAGAAAACATTTCCCCGGAGCCTGCCTATCACACCTTTTTTTTTTTTTTCCTGTCCTCTAATTGGGAACCTGTTCACACCTCTCCAACTCCTGTTTGCCTCGTAGTGGAGATTTGATTTCTTCCTTATTAAAATTTCCTTTTGAGTCAAAATGGGCACATTGGGGGAAAGATTATAGCTAAAGGAGAGGCTCACAGCAGAAGAACAGACAAGTGTGTGGGTGAAAATCAGGTTAGCGGTTCGTGTCTGGTACAACGCCAGAGTGGGGGAGATCCGGGCAGAAGCCAGGCTGGGTTGTAGCCATTGGCAGCCTTCCCGACGGCCCTGCCCTGCCCTCCTCGTGGACCAGCTGCTTCCTCAGAGACCGGCATCCAAAACTGCTGCCTGGCTGTTTTATGTGTTGCAAATGCCCTGCATGATAGCACATGAGAGGGGCAGGGACGGCGGGGCCATCACGGTTTCCTTGCTGAAAAGCTAAGTGGGAAGGAGAGTGAGGAGGCCAAAGCAAGCACAATTCCACTTTAACTTGCTGGGAATATTTTTCATTCCTCCTTTCTGCTCCTGAATGTGCTGCGTTCGGCATTTCCAGCCACCACAGGCACACTCATTCCTGGTTCAGTTACATTGCTGGATATTTCATAGATTCAGAAGGATTGGCCTAAGAGGGATTGGGGGCTGGGGGTTGGGGGAGGTGGAATGATTTCTGTGTGCTGCTGTCCCCGCATGCTCACATTCCCTCTGAGGTGACCAAGCCACCCAAGGAAGCTGCCTGGAGCTCAGTACAGCTGGGTAAAGGGGCGAGGACTGCATCCAGGAGGAATCGGGCCCAGCTCCAGCTATCGGCTCCAGTGTGGTTCAGCTGAGCACCTGCTGTAGGTACGCACCCCCGCTCCCCTCCCCGGGCACTCAGCATCACTTCATCACATGAGCTATTTGACAAAGGAGTGGAGGTTCCAAACCTATGGGACATGGATGCATCTGGCTTTGCTTTACACACAAAACAAAGATACCAGCACGAAACGGCACCTAAGCAAGGGTTGGGAGGGCACGGTAAGTGCGAGAGATACATACTGAACACTTGATCTGGAGTAATCTCCTTATCCTGGGGCCTCCAGCCCATTGTACTGCTGAGGTGTCCTCTATGCTCTGCTTTACCATGGACTATAGCGAGCAAGAGAAATAGAAGGAGGAAGAAGAGGAAAGCGAGTCATGAACAATAGCTATCAGACAGCTCTTTATGATTTCCAAATGTGACTTTGAAAAATAGGTACTGCATGCCTAGGGTACCCCCCAATTCAACAGTACAAAAAGTATGCAGTGAAGGGTAAGTCCTGTCCACCCCCAGCTCCTAGCTACTGTTCCCACCCCCAGAGACAGTCTCAATGATCAGTTCCTTGTCAATGCTTCCAGAAGTGTTCTGAGCATACGAAACACTCGCATCTCTGTACATTGTGAAGTGCTTTAACACAAACAACGAAGCAAGCAGACTGCCAAGGATTATGTGTGGCAAAAGTGTTATTATTTGGATTCTCACGACAATCAACACCATGCAGCTCCCCTCAGTTGAAGGAGCCGGGTAATAGGCTGGTTTAGGTCACTGCTCAAGTCAATAGCCAAGTAGTTCTTGGATGCCTATGTGACTGCATTCATTTGCAAGGGCTGCCGTAACAAATTGCCACAAACCGAGTGCCTGAAAGCAAGAGAAAGTTATTCCTTCAGATTTCTGGAGCCCAGAGGTCTGAAATCAAGGTGTCGGCAGGGTCAGTCCCTTGGGAGATCTGAGGGAGGCTCTGTCCCAGGCTCTCTCCTGGCTTCTGGTGGATGCCAGCAATCCTGGCCTTCCTTGGTTGTGATAGTATAACTCCAATTTGTTCCTGCCTTCACATGGCCTTCTTCCCTGTGTGTCTCCTCCTATGTCTAGGTCTGAAGTTCCCTCCTTTTATAAGGAAAACAACCATTGGATTTAGAGCTCACCCTAAAGATTTTCCTGGTCATCTCCTCATAACCAGCCTCCTCCACACCCTTCTGTCTTTTGCTTTAGCAGCAGGCCAGTAAGCCTAAGTTCTAAGCCACCTCTGAGAGTTCCTTATTTTTCTCTGGGCATCTCCCATGTATACATGACATATATGTGTTAATAAACTTGTATTTGTCTTTCTCTTGTTAATCTGTCTTTGGTCACAGGGACTCCAGTCAAGAACTTAGCAGGGTAGAGGAAAACCCATTTTCCTCCCTTACAACCTCATCTCCACTGAATTAATCAAGTGTGCAAAGCCTTTACTTCCAAATTAGGTCACACTCACAGGTTCCAAGTATACATGAACTTTGGAGGACATTATGCAACCTAGTACAGTGACCTTAGCAAGTGATGTCATCTCTTTCAGCTTCAGTGTCTTCACCTGTACCTCAAAAGGGTCCTGTGGGGATGAAGTGAGAAGACCCACTAAAGGGGCTCTGTGCTGGCTTTGGTGGTCAGTGAATGTTAGTCACTGCTGTTGCTGCCATGTCCTCATGGACATCATCTTTGTCTTCATCATCCACTGGAGTAACAGGATCAGTGAGAGATACAAAGGATAGCACCTAGTCTCTGCTCTTAAGGAATCTGCTCTTAAGGAATCTGCACTTAGCTGTGGATGCTGCGTAACATATCTTAAGTATGAAATGTGAAGCTCTAGGCACCAGTTGGAGCTGCAAAGGAAGAGAAGACCAGTGTGGAAATGGTCTGAATACATAACGCAGAAGGCACCACAGGCCAGTGAGCTTTTGAAGGATTCTCAGGAGCAACATGGGCCCCTTCAGAACTGCTACCTATGCCTCAAAGAGAGCACCTCTTCATTCCCAAACCATGGAACCTGGCCAAGGACACACAGTCCTACCATTGGGGACACCCACATGGCTTCTTACTGATGGAGTCTAACTCCTGATTCTGCGGGGCTCCCACTTCTGCCTTGGAAAAGCACACATCTGACTAAAATAACACTGTGTGTCAATTTGGTGAAAAATCTTTGAGACTTGGGGTTTGTGGGAGGTAGAATCACCTGACCTCCTTTACTACCTCAAAACTCAGACAAAGAACCTCAGTCACACAATAGGTGGGGCTCATCCTTTCTAAATGTGCAACCTCTGTGCAATCTGTGATGTGAAATGTGTGGAGCATGTTATCTGAACACTGCCACCACTGCTGGAAAGCCGGAAGTGTTGGTGAAGATCTGAGCAATGGAAAAGACCAGAAGTCAAGAGTGTATGTCGCTTAACATCACACTTGGGAGCATTCAGCAGTTCTTGAAGTGACAGTGCAAATGGTCCTTGTAGCCCTCACATCTGGAGAGAACTTGACAAATCAGCCACACTGTCAGCCATGACTGTGCACTTCTGAAGTGTTCTGCTGAGGCAATTGTCTTTCTTTTCATCTGTAGAGGGCCTTGCCTTTCATGTTAGTGTTGTAAATAAGATGAATCCTATTCATCATTGAGTAGGGCCTAAAAGGCAAGATTGTTCCTCTAATAATAGATTTCCCTGGGAAAAATAATCTGATTGGCTTTCTTTGATATGAAATGAAAGATAAATTGACTCAAATAAATGTGTTTCCCTTTGAAGAATACTCCAATGCACTGAGTTAGGACAAAACACAATACAGTTAGTGGTTGTCTAACAGTGGGTTATATCCTCAAAAGTCAGGTGTGAGTGGCAATTGGGACTTCAAAAAGGGGATGCTTCCTGATTCATAGACCAGCCCACCAAAGCTTCTGTAGACCAGCTTATCTTTACTGTACCTAATAATCTTAGCCCAAATTCTTGGTCCTCCAAGCAGAGGTCAAGCATACAATGAGAACACAACCAGAATTTCCTGGAAGGGTTTTCATATGAACTCCTTCCCACTGAATGGCCAGTTTGTAGACCCTGGTGTTCATTTTGGAAATATGCCTGCTGTAATCTTTGGGTGTGGTACGGAAGGACAAGAAGATTAAGAGGAAGAAGAATGTTTCTTTAGAATTGCAAGGTGTAGAGGAAGCCCTCGACAATCCTTTAAAAAGATAAAGGACCTCCTCCTATCTGATCTCTGTACCTTTCTACTGCTTCCTAGTAAAAATTATAATGGTAACAGTAATGATGGGGGGAGCTCTAGGAATAATAATACAATGAGGATGATAACTAACATTTCCAGAGAGTTTAATATGTTGGGTACTGTGCTAAGTGCTTTACAGAGGTCTTCTCATTTAACCCTGTCAACAGTGTAATCAAGTTAGTACTATTATTATCCCCATTTTACAAATTAGTAACAGAGACCCAAGGTCACATGGCTAGAATTCAACCTTGGCCATCAGCTCGGGGCCTCATATCCTTCGATAGTACCCTGTGCCTTTTGCGTCCTTCTCATGGTGTGGAATCCCTTGAAATGTGTGGACAGAAAAGATTTTTGTGAGTTCGGAGCCACCTAGAAACCTGGTTGTTAGCAAAGTCTGAGTTAGACCACAGCACACAGGGATCACTGCCTGGTCTCGTGATTACTGGAGGGACAGTCTTTGTGCTGCCCCTGAATATGGGCTAACCAGGGCTGCCCAGGCTTCTCCCCTGCATCCTTGGTGGATTTCCAGATCCCCTACACTGCCCCCAAACCTCTGAATGGGAATCTGTGGTTTTGCAGGCACCCAGGTGATTCTTGTGATCAAGGAAGTTTGAAAAACACTGAAGGTGATTATTCACGGAGCCCAGGGACCACACCGCAAGTAGGAGTTAAGGACTGGGAATCGGGAAATTGTCCAAAGATTTTAGGGTCACCAAGAGTCCCAGTTAGCCTGGGACTGAGAAGATTCCTGGGACATGGGACTTTCAGTTTTAAAACAGGGACAGTTCCAGGAAAACTGTTTCTATCATAAAACCACATCCATTCTTGCCATAAGCCCCCCATGACCCCAGAATGCTAAATCTATTTTCCTTTCCCAATAGAATCCAGCTTCCCTGGACTTTCAGGAAAGCCTTGCTGAATACAGTATTACATCTTGAATTGTGTGTTGCTGTAAGCCCCATGGGCCTCCCAAAGGTATTTCCATTTTTTAAAAAAAGGGACTAGAATTTGTTTTGCCTCTTTTCTTTGCAGCTGAAGTTACAGAATATCTTCCAAAATCAACAGTAAAACTTATAGCTGCATTTCAGAAAAGTGATACAAATACCTAATTTGCATTTTCTTTTAAGTTTGCTAGAGAAAATAGAAATTTACACTTCTCTCTCAAAACTGTGTTTCCACTCGTCAAACTCAGATATAAATTCTTTTGTCCTTACAAAATAATTTTCATTTTGGGGCGCCTGGGTGGTTCAGTCAGTTAAATGTCCGACTCTTGATTTTGGCTCAGGTCATGATCTCAGAGTCATGAGATCGAGCCCCACGTCAGGCTACATGCTCAGCGAGGAGTCTGCTTGAGATTCTCTCTTTCTCTCTCCCTCTCCCTCTGCCTCTCCCCCTCCACGTGTGTACTCTCTCTCTAAAATAAATAAATAAATCTTTATAAAAATAAAATAATTTTCATTTGTATTTCATTTTCTTTTCCTAAATTTGGTACTATGACATTAAGAAAAAAAATCTTTCCACACAAACCTGAATTCATTTGCTTGAGGTGTGGAAGGCGAAATTAAAAAAGCAAGATGGATAAATAATTAAACTAGATACTGTGTGTAGAGTTAATCCAAATTCCAAATCAGAGTGGGGCTTTACAAAAAATTATATTTATAAAAAATTATATTTATAATAAAATATAAGCAGAAGGAATGGAATGACTCAAGCCCAGGAGGTGACACTTACTAGGGAATTTGACTTGAGGTGGCCAGTGAAGAAGACATCTCAGACATGAGTTTTCCACAAAGCTGCTAAGTCCACAGTGGAATGAAAAGGTAAGGTATCTGCTAAGGGACCTTGACTCTGGAAGCCTGAGTTCAGTTAGAAGAGAAACGGAGTCTTTCTTGCTCTTTCTATTGCTATTGCTGAAGCTTAGTGCAAGGTGGAAGAGGACAGGAGCCCCAGAAGGGAGGTAGTTAGAGCACAGTGGTTTCCATGCACAAACACCCCCTTCACATTGCCTAGGTTCGAATCCCAGCTCTGCTGCATGTCTGCTGTGTGACCTTGGGCAAGTTGCTCAACCTCTCTTTGCTGGAGGTAAAATAGTAATAATATCTACCTCACAAGGCTGTTGTGAGGAGAACTGGTAAGCTAATATGTATTAAGCACTTATAATAGGGCCTGCCACTCAATCAGCCCTGGATAAGCGTCTGCTTATATTTAGAAGGATAGTGGCAACAAGTAGTAAATAAGCCAGAGATCTGATGCAAAGCAAGGCCGTAATATTGTACTATAATTATGTAATATGATAAATATCACTACGTGGGCAATCATATAATACACAAATGTAGCAAAGAAACACCCTGTACACCTTACATATATGCAATGTTAGATGTCAAATTTATTCAATTTGAAAGAATGTTAGAAATCTCTATAGCTGTATCTTGAGCACATTGCTTAATTCAAGAAATTGCTCGACAGCACAAGCTGCACGAGGGGGGCCAAATGCAGTCGGCCGAGCTGTCCTCCTGGGTACCCAAGGTGGGGCTTGTCTGAATTAATTGACAAATTTTAAAAATTGGACACTACAGAGGGGCGCCTGCGTGGGTCAGTCGGTTTAAGTGTCCGACTCCTGATTTCAGCTCAGGTCGTGGTCTCAGGGTCGTGAGATCAAGGCCCCTGTCAGGCTCCACACTCAATGGGGAGTCCGCTTGAGAGTCTCTCTCCATCTGCCCCTCCCCCACTCACACACGCTCTCTCTTTCTCAAATAAATAAATACATCTTTAAAAAATAAAAAAAAGAATAAAAATAAAAATTGGGCATGATCCCATAAAAATCCAAATTTCCAGCTATTTTTGACAAATCCAAAGATCTGGCCTCACTAGGCTCCCATTCTGCCTGGTCTCTATCAGCTGGAACTAAGTGGGGTCAGCTCGGAGATGGAATGCGTGCTCCCTGATTTCTCACAGACTCCATTTGACCTGCTTCACTTGGAGGCAATTGAATTTGCAATACTTATTTAAAAGTAGGGATCGGCACACCATGTTGCATGGGCCAAATTCAGCCCACTGCCTGGTTTTGTAAATAAAGTGCTATTGGAATATGGCCACACTCATTCATTTACATATTGCCCATGGCTACTTTCACTTTGTAACAGCTCAGTTGAGCAGTTGCAACAGACCACCTGGCTCACAAAGCTTAAAATACTGATTTTCTGGCCCTTCATGGGAAAAGTTTGCCAAATCCTGCTTTTAGGTAGTTATCTTGCAGTAGAGCATATGCTTAAAGATAGCTTACTTTTATATTTTAGACACTATCCAGTTTATTTAAAGTTTGAAATTGTAGTATTATTGTTTAGAGGGAGACTGAATTAATCAGAGAGCCATTATCTCGAATCACAGAAAAACTGAAACATTTTGGGGCTTGATCCAAGTGACCCACCCACCTCTCCTGGTGGCAATGTGCCTAAATGACAGGAACAATTCTTAAATCACAAGATAAACATCAGGCAGTGTAATCTTCACAACACCATCTCTAAGAACAGACACTATTAAATTTTGTTATTGATTATAGAAATCTTTTCCTAGAGTGCCAAATGGAGCGGTCATTTCTTGTTTCCTCACCTTGAATAAAGTGAATCTTCTTGCTTCTTCACTATGAAAATAAAACTGGGTAAAAGCATAAAAATCAGTTTTGTCTATGTATCATGTAATCATTAGGAAAAACATATAAAAATTATAATAGTAATGGATCAACATTTCTGTTCTTTTTTAATCATAGAATAGCATTATTTTACTAAAACATGCTGACATATACATCACATGTTTTATATATTATTTATACAGAGACTTGTGTTATTATTAATTCTGTCATAAATTCCTACAGTATGCAGTGTGCATAGTTGACCTTCCCTTTGAACTTGAAATACCCATGTTACTCATTCTTGTAGGATAAGGAAGCAAGGCTTATCCCACACAGATAGACTTCAAGTGAGACCTCTACCAAAGTAAACCATTGGGTTCCAGCGATGTTATCTATTGACAACTCCTTTTTCATTTGGTTCTGAGGGAATTAATGCATTTAATACAATGTGTATCAGTTCCAGTTATTTGTCTCTTTCAAATAATGATTAAATGGAGTCTACATTTTTTTCTCAGCAGAGACTGAGGAAGACAAGGAATTTATATTAATATTCTGCTAGATTCTTTTCACCCCCACGGACACCTTTTGCATCACGAATATGGTGTAGAGTCCATTCTGCAATATGTTTCCTATATACTCCTGCTTGTAGATTCTGGCACATCAAAAGTGCTCAATATTTATTGAATGAATGAATGAGTGTGCTGGGAACAGGGATTGGGAGGGGTTGAAAGCAAAGGCCAACCTTCCAGCGAGTTTTAAACATTGGACAACCTTCCAGAACTACTGACCCTTGTGGGTAAGAGATAAGTGCCTTTATTGCCTTCTCCCACCCCCACCCCTACCTCTATGCCTTCCCCGTCATTCAATCAGTCATTGGATGAGGACAACCTAGGAGAGATTAGTAACATTGCCTCAGGCAAGGTAGTTCTCTTTATTCAAGGCATTCCTCAAAGGGGCTGACAGTTGAAAGCTGCCCACCAATCGCACTCCCAGCAGCAGGGGTGCCTTCATTCCCATAAGGGACCTGGGAGGCCCATTACAGCCTCTAGCTCACTTGCCCTGCCCTATAAATAGTCCCCCAGTGAATGAATAAACAAAGAACTCCTATACCGTTGGTAACTGGCATGCCTGTTTATGCTTAGTCATTCTAAGTTGTTCTTCTTGGCCCTGTGGACATGCGGGGAAGGAGAGAATGTTCCTTTTCTATCTTCCGCACTCATCGGTACCTCCATTCTGGGATGACCTCAAGCAGGTGGTCCAGGCGGTCAAGGCGGTGCAGCTTTATGGCCAGAGCTTTAAAGACTTGCGGGAACTCTACTTGTGGGATTCCAGCCCTGAAGGGCAAAGAGTGGTGTTATCTTCAGAGCAAGTATTTGGTCAATGAGATTTCCCCAGCATCCTTGACACTGCATCACAGCTAAATCTCAGGCAGACCCCAAATCCTGAATTCCCTGATTGTTACAGTTTTGTTTCATTTGCTTGCTTTAAGGAAATAACATGATGAGTCTCACTAACAATCTCTGAAGTCTCTTTCAATCCTATCATTCTATGAGGAATCTGTCATGAGCCAGCTAATGCTACTGGGGGTTAGTCATGTGCCAAGCTCTTTGCATATAGTAGCTCATTTAGTCTCCTCATCAGGAATGTGAGAATAATACTAGTACCTCATTCAAAAGCAGGTATGAAATGAAATAACAGGTAGAACACTTAGAATACAGCCTAGCATGTAGGAAGTATTATTTTTACCTCTCTTTATTCCTGACTGCTCAGAACTCACTGTCTGGTCTCCCTGAGGTCTACCCTGCCTTGAGAGTTCTAAGCTCCACAAATTTCCTGACCTCATCCCATCTTAAGTATCTCCTCTTTCCTCACAGCTTTCTTGGGCGATCAAAACAACCTATGTTTTAGCTCTCAACCACTATTGGTATGTACCCACGATCTGTATCCGTAGACAAGTAGTTTTTCAAGGCTGATATTTCCCACAGAGTACTCAGCCCTCTGAAGTGAGTGGTTGGTTCATAAGCCAATTGTGTGGTGTATCCCTCAAAACCCATTTTATATGCCAACTCTTCCAGTGTCTCTCATTATAACCTGTCTCTGTCCACCTTGAACTAAATTACCACATGATGTGATAATTAAAACTTCACATCTGCAGCCTTCTGCAATATACATGAACCGAACTTATTTGTGTATAATTAAACCAATCACAGGCATATTAGAAACACATGTTTACCAATTAGAATTGTGAAACGATAAGCTGAGTCTCTAGCATCTGTGTTACTCTTGACAGGAGGGGAGATATTTTATAAACTCATGAACAATTTTTAAGTGGCCCAGGTAAGCCCCCAGAAACTGTTCTCAGTCTGATACATGCTCTTTGCTTTAAGATAATTGTTTATGCCCTCAGTTCTCAACTTTGGCCACACACTAAGATCATCTGGAAAACTTTTATTTTATTTATTTATTTATTGAGAGAGAGATAGCGAGAGAGAGAGAGAGCGAGAGCACAGAGGCAGAGGGAGAGGGAGAAGCAGACTCCCCGCTGAGCAGAGAGCCCAATGCGGGGCTCCATCCCAGGACCCTGAGATCATGACCCAAGCTGAAAGCAGACGCTTAACCGACTGAGCCACCCAGGCGCCCCTGGAGAATTTTTAAAGTACTAAAGCCCAGGTCACATAGCCACAGTTTCTGATTTAATGGGTCTGGGTGCATCACAATTTTTAAAGCTTCTCTGATGATTCTAATTTGGAAATTTGAGAACCACTGATGTACAATTGTCAAATGAACATGATTGTTTAATTGATCATAGTTTCATTCTTTTATACATACAGTGCACCTTGGTCCCTAAAGACAAAATACTTCAAAATTTTCAACAGCTGTAGGCTCTACTGTATACCAAGTGATGTACAGGGAGCTAGGCATTTCTAGAATATTCTGTGTTCTGGCATATTTTGGAATGTTCCATAATTATACCATTTAGTAATGGATAAACAAATGTTCCACCAGACATTAATAAGGGGTTATAGGAAAGAAAGAGGTTCAGAACCACAAAACTAAATAAAATTAAATAGTTATTTACTGGGGATTTCTCAGAAACTTTAATCTACTGATGTGCATATAAATCTTCAAAAGCATTTCCCAAGCTCATTTGATACAGAATCTTACATCTCTTCCTCCACCATCTCAGTGCTTCATAATATCTTCCAGAATATTCTGCTGAATACTTTGAGAAACACTGATTCAAAAGGCTTATGTTCTGGCAAGAGGAAAAGGATGGGAGGCCTGAAGGACAGGACACAGAGCTGGCACCCACAGGACCTAACTCTGCATTGGGAACAAGGGCCCCAACTTGCAAGAAGCCAGCCTGAGAAATTGATGGGTCCTTTTTTTACTGTTGCCTATTGTGACTAGCAGCAAGATGCTCGGGTTGTTCAGCACCACCTACAACTGGGTGAGCAATGTCTTTGTCTCCCAAACCCTGGGGGTCATAAAGACATTCCCAGGTGTGGGAAATGTAAGTTAGCCACATGGGACATTTAGCGTTCCCATGAAGAGAGGGTCAGGATCAATGCCAGGGTTTGGTGCTCTTCCTTGGCCAGGGCAGAGAAAAAAGCAGAAGGAGAGAGAGAATATGGTCCTATCCAGACCCAGAAATACTGCTCTTCTGACCTCTACCAAATTCTGGCAGCATGACCTGGGACAACGTTCTCATCCAGAAAACAAGGATATATAATACCTAAGTGTCCTCGTGAAGATTAAATATGACCACATAAGTGAAAGGGCTGTATGGTCATTATGCAAATGTTGGCAATTATTTAGGATTCTCTCACAGAGTCTAACTGAATAATAACCCGGGGACAACTTGATTTGAGAATCCATAACCATGTACAATTTTTCTGCTTGTTTTTCATAAATGTTGCAAAGGCAGTGAGGGAGGGAAAAAGAGAAAGAGAGGGAGGGAGGGAGGGAAGGAGAGAGAGGGAGAGAGAGGGAGAGAGAGAGAAATTAAAAAATGTGGGGCTCTGAGGGTCTTCAGAAGTATTCTGTTTTACTTGTTCTCCTCTGAGACCTTGAAAATGAGCTGAGAGTTCACATCATTCCACTGTTTTCTAGTCCGTTGTCTCCTGCCATCATTTTAAATGCGTCTTATTGACAGATGGTTCCTTTGGGAGAGCACCTTAATGATTAATTGAATAGCAAACATCACTCCTCTTTCTACAGGTCGGCAGTTGTTTAGCAAAGCTAAATTGAAGCCACGCACATGAGTTGACAGAATATAAACGTCAGCTTGTTTCCCTTCAGATTTGCCTCGTTGTCCCAATTCTGTTTTTGCAGACACGCTGTGAACAAGGCTGGGAGGTGGTTTCCACCCACCTTAACCAGAGCTCTGGAGTCCTGTGGCTAGAGGCTGAAGCTAGAGGCTTCTAGCTTCTAGCTTCAGTCTTCATTGCAAGTCCTGGTTCTTTTCATGAATAATCTTTCTTAATCAACTGTTTCTCACCCTGTTCCCTTTGCCAGTTTGCCAGTAGACACACTTAGCTTGTTCTCTCATTGGCACTGTTAGTTCCTTTTATTGTGCAATTTTGTACTAGATATGCTTGCTTTGTTTTCCACTAAGCGGCTTCCCACCCTCCCCTTCCACCCATCCTGTGTGGAAAGTCTCCCTTTCTTTCTCTGGTGTCTCTTCCAGGCTACTTGACACCTGGCTCTGGATGACCTTCTGTCTTTGATGGGCTACCCACCCCCAGAGACAACTCCGTGGGGTTTTTCGTTTTGCTTAGACCATCCTCTGTGGTATTGAACTCACACACCCCAGCTTGCTTGAAGGGATAGAAATACGCAAGCTTTGAATGGCTTAACACCTAATACATATGAGAATGACATCTTTCTCCTTGATAAATACAACTGTGCTGAGTACCCCTGATTTCCAAGCTCCTAACAATAACCAAAATAGCACTATTTCCATGCTAATATGTGTATGGCTAGGTGCCATCTCATTAAACCTTCCATCACTCCACCTCTGCCGAGCCTTGCTAAGCTAGAAGTGGGTGGTTGAGCAATCTTCTCCTCATTCAAAGTCAACAGGAAACAGGCAAGGGTGAAGCTTCATTTTCTGCCAAGTGCCAAGAGCCACTGGAGGCCTGGAAGTAAAGAGAAACTACTGTAATTGTTTTGAGGACTTAAGGTAATATCTTCAACCCATAAGCTCTATAAAATGTAAGGGAATTTATTATAAAAGGTAAACAGCAACATTAGAGCTTGGGCTATTCTTACAGATTAAGCATAAATGTACACATGGAGCCAAGTGCGCCCTGCCTGGAAGACCCCTCTCTCCCCACTTTCCACCCTCAATATCTTCATTGATTCTCTCCTTCCCTTCACTGAGGACACTACTCAAATATCATCTTAATCAAGGAGAGCTCATCAGAACTCCTCTTTTAAGGAAACACCCAGACTTGCCCTTTCTCATCCCCTTATCTTGCTTTGCCTTCCCATTTAGCACCTATTGCTACATATGTTTGTCAGTGTCCTCTCATCGCAATGCAAGTTCCATGAAAGCAGGGATTTTTTTTTTTTTTTTTTTGGTCTGTGTTATTCACAGAGGACGGTGCCTAGCGTACAGTAGGCACCCATATGTATCTGTAGGGTGAGTGAATCACTGAATGACCACACAGAACCAAGAATCATTAAAAGCAAAGTGATTTTCTCTCCTTTTTTCTATTCCTTTTAGTGAATATTCAATACCTTATAAAAAGCAGTGAAGATTATCATTCAAAAACAAAAGAAATAATTTTTAAAAAATGATAGACCAGAGTAAGTTTAAAGAATAAAAGAAATACTTTAAAATGGCTTTGTGCTATTTTAGTTGTGCTGGTGTCTGAGATGCAATGTGATATGAGGGAAAGAGGTTGGGGTTGGGTCTGAGAAGTTGAAGACTTAGATTGCAATTCCAGCTCTGTCATGTCCACACTTATCCATTGAAACTCCATGTCTTCATCTGCAAATGAAAATAACCATTCCTACCTTTGCAGGATTATGGTGAAGATCAGCAATGAAATCTACAGTGTTCCTGGCACATGGTGGGCCCTCATTAAATTGAGTTGCTATTATTATCTTGATCTAAATTTCATGAGTGATATGTTTCCTTATTTAATTCAAGTAGTTGGTAGCATTTAATTTGTAAAATCAGCATCAAGAATGACATTTTTAGCTTTGGACAGTAACTGAATCTGCTTATTATCATGAAAGAAGTTCATTCTGTTTGCAATTACAACATTAACGTAGATTACTAGTAAGTCAGGAACTATTTTACCTTGTTGATACATAATTAGAAAATTCAAATGAACAATAGAAACCAGAAAAAAAAGACAGAAAGAAAAGAAATATGTCCTAGAAGCCTAGCTCACAAAAGGAGCTAGAGAAGAAGGCCTAAGCTATACAAACAATCCCCAACCTTGGAAAAGTGACTCAAAGTAGAGTGAACTGACAGTAGGTTTTTACAACTGACCAGCTCTCTAGGAGCCTTGTTCTTTTTTTTTTAGTATTCCCCTTTCTGGATATTATTTTTCCAGTTGTATCGAGAAATAATTGACATACATCACCGTACAAGTTTAAAGCATACAGCATGATGGTTTGATTTACATATATTGTGAGATCATTACACAATTGGTTCAGCTAGCATCCATCATCTTATATGGATACAAGGGGGAAAAATGAAAAAGAAAAAATAATTTTCCTTGTCATGGGAACTCTTAGGATTTACTCTCTTAACAACTTTCCTACATATCATACAGTAGCATTAACTGTAGTCATCAAGTTGGACATGACATCCCTAGTACTTTTTTATCTTATAACTGAGGGTTTGTACCTTTTGACCACCCTTCTCCATCTGCTACTCTCTCTGCCCCACCCTCCCTCCATTTCTGCTAACCACAAGTGTGATCTATTTTTCTATAAGTTTGGTTTTGGGGTTTTTTTGTGGGGTTTGGGGTTTGGGTTTTTTTGGAATTTACATATAAGTGAGATCTTGTCTTTCTCTGATTTATTTCACTTGACATGTCTTCAAGATTCATCCACATTCTCACAAATGGTAGGATTTCCTCATTATTTATGGCTGAATAAAATTCCATTATATATAAATAACAAAAGCTCTTTAGATATTATTAAAATTAATTTTAAAATGTGGTCAAGTAACTGCAATTTATCAGATCCTTTGCTTGGTTCTATATCTCTATGTACAAGTCAGACAGACCTGTGACCCCAGGACTGAAACTACAGTGGGAAATACAGATAAGTATACAGTCCATTACCATGCAGTGTAGTAAGAGCAGTGATGGACCGGAAAGCAGCACACATTACAATGTTAGCAGCCATCTGATTCTTAAGGTGGGTTGGTGGGTGCATAGATGTTTATTTTTATGATTATGCTTCAAAACTTATATATATATATTTTTTACATATATTATTTTGTGTGTACCAAATGTTACATAATTTAAAAGGTGAAGTACTGGGAGTTGTGGAAACAGACAGGGGATTCCCCATTATAACCTCATGGGTGCCATATCTAAGCTAGAATGATAAGTAGGAGTGAGCCAGAGCAGAGAAGACAGGAAAGGAAGAGTGTCCTCAGGAGGGAGGAGCACAAAGAGGCTCAGATGAGGTGAGGGAGGGCAGGATCTGTCTGAGGAAGGCATTATAGTCTAGCATGGCTGAAACATGGAGTGCGGGGTGGGAAGAGGTGAGGAATGATAGTGGAGACCCGAGCAGGGTCCCAAACACTGAGGACTTTGTGAGTCAGTCAAGGAAATGAAATTTTATCCCAAGGACAATGAGGAGTCATGGAAGAGTTTCATACAGCTGAGTTACAAGATTGGATTTACATTTGAGAAAGATCACTCTAGTTGTAAGGTGAATAGTGAATTAAAGGAAGCAAGACTAGCAGCAAGAAAATCGCTTGAGACACATTTGTTTACTTATACATTTTGCAAAGATCAGAAAGTTGAAAATGTACAGCACTGGTAAGAGAGTGGAGAGGTTGGGAATATAAACTGACATACTCTCTTTAAAGGGCAATTTGTCAATATCTGTCAAAATAAAAAATTCATATACCCTTGATCTAATAGTTCCACTGCTAGAACTATATCTGGCAGGGGCGCCTGGGTGGCTCAGTCGTTAAGTGTCTGCCTTCAGCTCAGGTCGTGGTCCCAGGGTCCTGGGATCGAGCCCTGCATTGGGCTTCCTGCTCAGCAGGAAGCCTGCTTCTCCCTCTCCCGCTCCCCCTGCTTGTGTTCCCTCTCTCACTGTCTCTCTCTCTCTCTTTCTCAAATAAATAAATAAAATCTTAAAAAAAAAAAAACTATATCTGGCAAATAAAACCTGCACACCTGTTAAGAGATGTATCTATGAGATGTTCACTGCAGGACCCATAGTATAACGCTTTTTTAAATGAGTTAGATCATTCTGTGTAGACATGAAAAGAGTTCTTAGATGTGTTGTTAAGTGAATAAAGCAAGATCCCAGATATTGGGTATGGTATTCTCCCCTGTGTGTAAAAACCACACACATACGTGTTCACTGATACATATGTATATTTGTCAATGTATAAAAACACATTTGGAAGGATATATTGGTTGCCTCTGAAGAGAAAGTCTAAAAAACTGGGAAAGGAAAAAAGCTGACTTTTCATTGAATATACTTGTTATGTTATGTTGTTATGTTCATTACGTTTTATGTTATGTTGTTATATTATGTTTGCTGTGGTATGTTATGTCATTGCGGTAAGAACTTTACATGAGATCTACCTTCTTAACAACTTTTTAAGTGTATAATATAGTATTATTGACTCTAGATACCATGTTGTACAGCAGATCTCTAGAACATATTCATCTTGCCTAACTGAAACTCTATGTCCACTGATTAATGTTTAATTAAAACCTAATACACATGATGAAAAAAAATCACATCATAAGATGTATATGAGAATATGCATCAGTATTAGGTTTTAATTAAACACCATTGGGGATTTCGTGTATGTGTGTGTTTAAGACAGATTTTCCAGGACCTGGCAAAAGATAATATAATCTATCATTCCTCAGCTGAAGCCTAAGAAGTCCAGGAAGAGGGCCTTTCCAAGGTGACCTGCACCTTCCACTGTTTTCTTTGGTGAGAAGAAGAGAAAACAAAAATGGCATATGGCCCCTATAAAGCCCTTCTGGAGGCCTAATCCCTAGGAACTGCCTGGTCTTCTTTGAAAAAGTAGAATAATAAGCAATCTAATTATAAGTCTTATGCTGTCTATCGTTCCATTCCACAAACATCTTGGGTCACTCTTTCACACCCTGTCAGGTTGTCTCCTTCTCATCTAAACCTTGCTCCAGGCATCTACTGAAGCCCTCTGTTCTGGATGGGCCATTGGAAGGTGGCTTGCAGAGGGCTTTCTGTGAGCTGCAGGCCACCCAGCCTAACTTCACCCTCCTCTCCCTGCAGCCTTAAAAGAGGCAGGGCGTCTTCATTCATGGCCCATGATGCTCAGAGGAAGGAAATGAGACCTGGAGTTCTTTCCTAACACATACACAAATGAAGTGTGCCTCAGAGAACTTCTTCACTAGACTCAGTGGATTCCCAAGAGCTTTCCCAGCAGGTGAACTCAAGACTTCCCCTAGGGAAGTCATTTTTCTGAAGGTGAGGCAAGGGTTGGAATAGAGCCCTAATATAATTAGATTGCTTATGTCCCTGTACCCACTCCTCTGGCCTATTTATAAAGAGCTCTTCATTTATAATTTGATGTTTACTTCAAAATACTTCAGGGAATTTCTGCCCCATCTTCCAGCCTCCAAGACCCTGAATAATTGATTTGAGAAGTAGCTCACAGCCTAATTGCTCCATGAAGGGTGGTAAGGGAAAAGAGCATCATTTAGAAAGGCAGTTTAAATGGGCAGAGAGACAGGTGAACAATCTTGGTTATGTTCTAAAAACCTCAAGCAAATGCATATGCACATGTAATAGCTAATAATGAGCTAGCAAATTTGGCTTGGCATCAAGTGAAATCCAGCTCAGGGTCAGAACAGGCAAGTGGTAAGATGGAACGCCTATCAGCTCAGCTTCCTCTCTGACTATATCTTTTATTTAGAGCAGTATTTCTCAATTTTGAGAAATAAATAGCCCCCCCTTTTTTTAGAGAGGGAGAGAGTGGGGGAGGGCAAAGGGAGAGGAAGAGAGAGAATTTTAAGCCCACTTCATGCCCAGCATGGAGCCCAACTTGGGGTTTGATGCAGGGCTCGATCTCACAACCCAGAGCTCATGAACTAAGCTGAAATCAAGAGTTGGACACTAACTGACTAAGCCACCCAGGCGCCCCATAAATAGCCCCCTTTTAAAGGAAAACCAAAAGTGTCTTACAAACACCAGTTTGAGAAAAATTGATTTAAAATCTAATTTTTTATTTTTTTTTTAAAAAGGTAACTATGTGAGGGATGGATATGTTCACTAGCTTGAGGGTGGTAATCCTTTCACAATGTATATAGACATCAAAACATCCCTCATGCACTTTAAATAAATGCAACTTTTATTCATCAATTATACCTCAATAAAATTGGAAGAAATAAAGATAAAAATAAAAATAATGTCTTGTATAAAAATTGCATTCAATTGTAACAGCTATAGCAAAACAAGTTTTGATTTTATAGCTAGAAAGTTAATCAATTTTTTTTAAAAAGCACAAGCTAAAAATATTCTCAGAGAGACTTCAGTTTGAGAAACATCAATGTAAGCTGTTCTTCCTAAGAAATCTCTGGTAATTGTTATATACGATCTGGGAACAGTAGCATTAATCTGTCATGAATCACTATTCATGCTTTACTGTGCATTTGCCCTTAGGTAGTTGCTTCATTATTATGTAATCATCTCAGAAAGGGCAAGGCCATGGGCAAGTGAGACCTAAGACTGGCAAGTTTTGAGGCCAGAGGGCAAGGAGGGGAAGACTGCCACTTATGAGGCTACAGCAGGGCATGACTGGGGAGTCTTGGGTTGTAAGGTAGGCACCATGAGTGAGTATTAGTTTCTATGAGCTGCTATAACAAGGCACCACAAACCGGATGACTTAAGATAACATAAATTTATTGTCCCACAGTTCTGGAGGCTAGAAGTCTGAAATCAAGGTATCAGCAGAGCCATGTCCCCTCTGACCTCTCCAAGGGAGAACACTTCCTTGTCTCTTCTAGTTTCTAGCATTTGCTAGTGATCCTTGGCATTCCTTGGCTTGTAGATGCATGGCTCCAGTCACATGCTCGTCTTCTCCATGCGTGTTTTCCCATTGTCTTCTCTCTGTGTATGTCGGTCTCTGTGTCAAAATTTTCCCTTCTAGTAAGGACACCTACCCTATTGACCTCCTTTTCACTTGATTACCTCTGTAAAGACCATGTATCCAAATAAGTTCATATTCTGAGGTCCTGGGGGTGAGGCCTTCAATGTATCTTCTCTTTGGAGGGAACAGAGGTGGTTGGAAAAACCCTGGGTGGGTGAATGCTAGAAGCTAGAAGAGACAAAAAAGGGTTCTCCCTTGGAGAGGTCAGAGGAGAGGTCATGGCTTAAAACAGAAGAGGGAACGGGGAGACTGACAAATCAAATTTGAACCCACTTAAAATTACAGAAAATAATGGGGCTCTGTGGTGTTTTGTGCTGTGTAGAAAGTAATGTAGAAAGAGACAGAAAAGGTTGTGATTGAACACATCTGGAATGGAATGTATTTAGTTTCCAAGTTCATTGGAGAATAAAATAGAAAATTAAAAAGAATTTCATAATTCCTTTTAAGTGCACGGAGTTGCCTGGATCCGTTCTATGAGGACAGAAGATGAAACATTACTTTCTACACAGCACAAAATACCACAGAGCCCCATTATTTGCCTCTAGACAATTGTCCACATGTGGCACAAGCCTATGGGGCAGGCAGTTTAAAGCACAAAGTGAGATGGATTTTTCTCTGTCATTAAGAGAACTCCATGGAAAGAACTACTTTTCATGAAGTAAACTCACAGAGGTGAAAACATTCTCTCAGTTGAGGCTGGCCATCAGCCAGGAAAAGCACATCTGTTGGTGCTCATGGGAGGCCCTGGGGGGGTGACATTTAAAGTAAAATATAGCAACTCTAATGAGGTTTCCACAGCCGTTTTTTGATAAACTGATGATTTTGTTGATGTGAGGAGAAAAAAAAATGAGGGTGGGGGGAAGGGCGCAACTGAGAAAAAGAACATTTTAGTCCATGTACAAAGAGGAAGTTGTGAGCTTATTAGTCAGACCTCTTGTGATTTAAATCAGCAGACCATTTTGATTTAAGGTGGACTCCAACTTTTAGGGCACGTGAAGACCTGGCCCTTATAATCCCATAAATTTGAAAGTGATTACAGACATTCACTGCATACAGAGCTTAAAAGCCTAGCCTCTGCTTTCAAAGGGCATGTGATCTTTTAAAGGAAGTTTAAATGCTGCTAGAAATGGGTCTACAACTGATGAGGGACTCTTAGGACACATTTATTTTTTTATTGAGATTCCAGCTAAATATGCAGCTGAGACAAGATATGAAAAACCATCATTTAACCATGAGTTCCTTCCCACTAAATGGGTTGTCCCACTCAGGATGGGGAATGCGTGTGGGTTAAATCATGCAAATGCCACACTCCCAAGATTGTATCGCTAAAGGGCTGATGGTTTGGGGTTCGTTCATAAAAGTGTCAGTCAAACCTGCTGACTCTTCAGAATTTGAAAGAGCTGTCCTGTAAGCTGTAAGATATTTAAGAAAAAAAAAGCTTCATCCTAAAGTTCAGTTACTTTAAATCCTTTTTGGGAATAAGTGGGACACAACTAGTAAAGAAATAAAGAAAGAACACGTAACTCTTCCCCTAAGCACTAATTCCAAAGATCATCATAAAGAATATCCACTGAGTTTAAACTCTGTTCAAGGAACATGCTAACGGCCAGGGACACAGGAGGTATAACACGAGCCCTACCCTTGAGGGAATGTCATTTATCTGTTAGTTTATCCCTTCACCAGCCACTCAAGCAGCAAGTGTTTGTTGAAGATCTAGCATATGTCAGACATGGTCCCATTCACCAGGGAGATGACAGTCATAAACAAACAAACAAACAAAAAACCCAAAACCAAGCAAACAAAAAAACTTTCCTCCATCAAGGAGGTTCAGAGTCTTTTTTTTTTTTAAGATTTATTTATTTATTTATTGAGAGAGAGAGAGCATGCATGAGTGGGGGAGGGGCAGAGGGAGAGAGAGAGAGAATCTCAAGCAGGCTCTCTGCCCAGCGCGGAGCGCCATGCGGGGCTTGATCTCACAACCCCGAGATCATGACCTGAGCTGAAATCAAGAGGTGGACACTTAACTGATTGAGCCACCCAGGTACCCTCACAGTCCTTTGAGAAGAGAAATGGGTAAAAATGATGCTGCCTCATATAGATGCAGGTACAGGGCTATGGGTGTCACAGAGGAAGGAAAAAGTGCTTGTAGGAAATAAACCTCAGAGCAAGTCAGACTTTGCTGGGGGCCAGATGGATGGTGGGAACCACAGCGCTCTGAGAGACAAAAAAGGTTGTGATTGAACACATCTGGAATGGAATGTATTTAGTTTCCAAGTTCATTGGAGAATAAAATAGAAAATTAAAAAGAATTTCATAATTGTGTTTATATGTAAATATTCCATTTCTCTTATCTCTGCCGCATAGTCACCACCGTGTCAAATATAGCCCCCATAACAAAATGTGGAGCACTTCAGTGACTTTAGGTAAGGTGAGGGGTGGGAGCTGAGATGCTGGGAATGGAAAAAGGATGGATCCAGTTAAAAACAAACACGGAAAGAGGCCCTCAGAGATGATTCCTCCTAAGTCCATACTGGAGTCCCAGCATCTTTTTCCCTCCACTCCTTTCCTGATGGCTGTCCCTCTTTCCAGCTCTTTGCCTATCCTTCTTCCTGGACAACAATCAACTTGGCCTGGTTTTATTGGCATTCCTAATATATTCTTCATCTGAAAACTACTAGTGAACCACTAGTGAGCCAACAGCTCTCTCTTGCTTAGAGACAGCCAGTATCTTTTGCACTTAAACTCTTTGTTCTAAAAGAGCTCCTCAGTCTTCCATGTTTCCTGTGATGAGAGATGAAGGAGAGCTCTATGACATAAATGCATCTATACACATTCAGGGTTGTTGAAACTGGTTGGTAGTGGATGAGACGAAACGATGGAAGAAAATATCTTCAGTGGCACTGCAACAGGAAGTTTAAAGTACTCATAAATGGACAGATAGGGGAGAAAGCTGGGTAAGACTCTGCGGATCCAGGGATCCATGTGCAGTATGGGCAATACCATCATAATGCATATTTGTATATCTTACAGAGAGAAAAATCAAGAGAATTGTCCCAAAAACTGACATGAAAGCATGACTTGCCAGAAGGCAAAGAGAACTATGATCTTGCTGACGAGTTGACTGGCCTTGGGCCTCACTTGTGGAAGAATGATGCACAAGTATGTTTTAATTGTCCTTATGCCTATTTGAATTATTTTAATGTCACTAGATGACTCTTTGACCTTTTCTATGATTTCTCCTATCTTCTCTACCTCTTGGAATTCTACCTGCCCTGCAAAGAGTAGTTCACCTCTATTCTCTGATGTGAAAACATCCCTAACCATGCCAGGTTGTATATTTGCTCCTTCCTCTGATCTAGCACTGAAATTGTTTTCTGTACACACCATTGGCCCGTCCCATATACTAATTTACATATATACAACTTGTCTTCCCAGCTTGGTGGTAAATATATCAAGAAGGCTCTATCTTAATAGCATGCTTACTCATAGCACCTTACATATTCATTTTTGTAACTTACTGCATTAAAGATGGTAAAGATACAAAGAAGAACAGTATATATGTCCTGCCTTTGAGAAACTAACAGCTTGGTAGAGCCACCAACAATTTTTGGTGATTTAGTCATTTGGAGACTTAATAGGCTCAGCATTGAGGAGTATGCCAGAATTTGACCAGGAAGAATAGGTGCAGAGAAGAGGAAAATGTTGGCAATCATGAGTAAGGAAAGACCTAATTGCTAAAACAATGCGATTTAACACAATAAAATTTCTCAGTCAAGTCACATTCCAATGTAATGTAGTCAGTGAAAGCTCTGCTCCATGCGATCATTTGGGGACCCGGGCTCCTGTCAACCTGTGGCTCTGCCTGAGTTCTCTCCATTCATCAGATGCATAAGGAAAGATGGAGAGCATGTAGAAGATACACCTAGCCATGCAGGTGACACACTTCTCCTCTGTGGGAGATCACATTGGCAGGAACCAGTCACATGGCCTCGCATAGATGCCACAGGGATGGGAAATGTGGTCTAACTGTGTACCCCAAAGAGAACTCAGATATTGTAGTCTCCACCATAGTAGGTAAAGTTGGACAAAAATTAAAAAAAGGAAAAGACTCTGATAGGAGCGTGGCCTCAAACTCCAGGTCTCCTCTCTCCCTTCCTTCAAAGAGACAGACACCAATATAATAGGCTCCTATTTGTAGAAAGACCTTCATGAAGTGTATGGGGTAAGGCACACCAAGGGGAAATATCCACTTTTTCTTCAGAATAGTCTTTGCTTGTGGAAAGAGCCAAGATGTGCATCGACAGCTAAATGGATAAAGAAGATGTGGTATATATACACAATGGAATATTATGCAGCCATCAAAAGGAATGAGATCTTGCCATTTGCAACGACGTGGATGGAACTGGAGGGTATTATGTTGAGTGAAATAAGTCAAACAGAGAAAGACATGTATCATATGATCTCACTGATATGAGGAATTCTTAATCGCAGGAAACAAACTGAGTGTTGTTGGAGTGGGGGGTGGGGTGGGAG
>NC_138376.1:9656644-9667282 GCF_054177405.1 Leptonychotes weddellii
ATTGAGGAGGGCACATTCTGCATGGAGCACTGGGTGTTATGCACAAACAATGAATCATGGAACACTTCATCTAGAACTAATGATGTAATGTATGGGGATTAACATAAGAATAAAAAAAAAAAAAGAATAGTCTTTGCTTTATGACTAATTAGCCATAAGGGGAAATTAAACAATCAATGAGGAAAGTATTAGAACCATGTAAATATATATATATTAAAATATATAACTATTTTATATAAATATATAAGTAAAATATAAAAATAAACTTATGAACATATATAATCTGAACTACTATGTAAAAATAACTAAATATTTTTCCTTTTGTGTCTTTAAAGGATTTGGATGGTGTTGGAGTTCCCCCAGTCAGTCTGAAGATATCGTGTGCAAGTCCCAAGGAAAAAAATCTGTCTAACTATCTCTTTTAGGGTTTCTGACTGTTCTGTGAATATCCTGATAATGAGCTGACAAGTTATAAGGCCAGGAGCATTTGCGGCCACATGGGGAGAGCAAAGACAGGAATACTCTGTTTAGCTGAGAATACCAGTCACCAAGAGGTCAAGAAAATCCAATTTCAAAGAGCATTAGGAGGATCTTCCCACTTGAAAGGGGCCAGAAAGGAGGTGAAATTGGGAGGAGGAAGAATGTGATGAGACCCTACAGAGGTAATAATTAGAGGAAATAACCCAGTACTCTGGGCTGTCTTGTTTAACCCTTTCTGGGCCTATATTCATCAAAGGTTCTCCTAAGTCCCAGAAGGTTGATCAGTCTAGAAGAAACCAGTAAAGTAGGAGAAACTCTCGGACAGTTCCCACCTCAGTTCTTATACACCTTGCTGTCTCCTGAACGTTCTCTTCTGCCTCCCTGTGTCCTCAGTCTAACTTGTGAATGACTGAGAGCTGTATTAACTGTTACTGTGTTAACGCTCCTCATATACTTGCATTTTAAAAGAGGATCTTACAAAGACAAATGAGTCAACTCTTAATAATAGGCTTTGAAGTTTAGAAGTGGAAAGATAGTCTCCTTCTGCCTCTTAGATCATGGGGTGGCCCTACATCAGCTTCAGCTGCATAACATTCCTCTGAAATAATTGATCTAAGGGCCCAGATTTTTCTTAATGTCATAGATCTGGGTTTAAAGAAATTGTGGGATTATGTGTTGAATTTTTTAAGTGCAGACTGTCACATTTTAATTTCCTCACAATTTGAGCCTAGAAAAACCGAGCCGTGGGTGTTTTTTTTTTTTTTTCCTTCTTTTGACACAGATTTGAACTATGACCTATAATGTGAACAGTTTCTTTCCAAAGTTTCATATGACTCGAGGGGTGAGGGCAGGCCATATGTGTAGTGCTAGTGGGCGTGCTTTGGGAAAAATAACATAGGGAGTGAAAAGCTCTTTGATGGGCTGTGTACGTAACTGTTTCTCACTGTGATCGTGGTGACATTGTGGCCGCTCTCTTTGGTTGTGTTTGAAGCTTGTGGCTTAAATAACTGTTTCACTGGGCTTGCAATTTTTTTGAGTCAGGAATTGGGGAATGCCCTGCCAACAGAGATGCTCCATGGGCTTCAGCTGCGGTGGCTTCACAGGTCCACTCAAGGATGACTTATTCACATGACTGGTAAGTCAGGGCTGGCTGCGGACCTTGGCTCCTTTCTGTGTTGGCTCCTCCTCCACAGCTGCTTAGGCTTCCTCACAGCATGGTGGCTGGGTTCCAAGAGCCAGTGTTCCTGGAGACCAACATGGAGGCCAAAAGGCTCCTGCTGACCTAGGCATGGGAGTCACGTGGCATCACTTCCCCAGCATTCAACCAGTCAAGCATGCCACTAAGTCCAGCCCAGACTCAAGAGGAGAGAAATTAGACCCCAGCTCTGAATGAAGGTAGCAAAGAATTTGGGGCCATCTTTAATCTACCACAGACGTTCTCAAATAGGAATGATCATAAAAGGTCATAAAAAATCATTTACCATGTTGTTCAAGCCACCCACAGAGGAAACTATCCTCTAATGTTATATCCTAGCCTTCTCCCTGAATGCAACCTTTTAGGGGCGCCTGGGTGGCTCAGTCAGTTAAACATCTGCTTTCATCTCAGGTCATGATCCCAGGGTCCTCGGATTGAGCCCCAAGTCGGGCTTCCCCGCTGTGGCGTCTGCTTCTCTCTTTCCCTCTGCCCCTCCCCGCTTGCTCATCCACTCTCGCTCTCTCAAATAAATAAATAAGTAAAATCTTTTAAAAAATTCAACCTTTTATCCATTGGCCACTATACCACTGAAAAATGGCCTCCTATGTTAAAGATGGCTTAGTCTCCAAGTTTGAGGGCTCTCTGGATGCCCAGCCAGGCTTGTTCCCGCAGCTGGAGTGGATCATTTATTTACTTTCTCTAGAATCCATCTCAGAAGTGACCGATGAACTTCAGTGTTTTTAACTCTTATGAGCGATTTGCTTTTAAAAAGAACAGGAACAATTCTTTAAATACATTTATTTGTTTAATGAATACCTACTGAACACCTACTATGCCCAGAGCACCATTCTGTGTCTGGAATATGGAGGGAGGGACGGGAGATGAATAAGCTATATTTGCTGCCTCATGGTTGCCCAGTAGGAGAGAGAGACATGTTCATAAATAACAGAAAGGAGGTGTAGGAGAAAGCAAGTCTTGAAAATGCTGAATGTGGGTTGAGAAAAAAGACAGCCAACTTTGAGTTTTTGAATCTTTTTTTTTGAAGATTTTATTTATTTATTTGACAGAGAGAGACAGTGAGAGAGGGAACACAAGCAGGGGGAGTGGGAGAGGGAGAAGCAGGCTTCCCACAGAGCGGAGAGTCCGATGCGGGGCTGGATCCCAGGACCCTGGGATCCTGACCTGAGCCGAAGGCAGACATTTAACGACTGAGCCACCCAGGCGCCCCTGTGCCTCAGTATTCTTACTTGTGAGGCAGGGATAGTAATTGTCTCTAATATGTAGGCTGTGAGAATTAAATGAGTTAAGGTTTATAAAGCCTTTAAAATGGTGCCTGGCACACAATAAATACTACATGAGTGTTTGTTAAATAAATATGCCAAGCCCTCAATAAATCGTATCTATTATCTTTCTGTGACCCGGGTCTGGAATTGGAGAACATTACCTGGAGGTGTTATTGAGACCAATATTTTCACTCATCAACAATTGTAGGAAGCTTGTTCCTCACATAAAGGAAACGTACAATTTGGAAGAGAAGCAACTAAATATACCTGTAGGTACAAATATAGGAGCGCAACGTTGGATATGTTGTAGACACCCATGTAATTGCATTGAATGAAAGGGTAAGCTATTCTCTTTCTCTGGAGAAGGGTCTTGATGTTTGGGTAGAACTTGAATATCCATTTTTAAATATCACTTAACCAATACATGTGGAGTGCTTGACACCGTCTGAAGCGTACAGTGTGAATGATATGGTTGCAAGCACCTAATGATACAGCTGTGAGCAGAAATGACAAGGTCCCTGCTTATCAACTCCTGGCATTTATTTACATCCTGCTGGTGAGACAAAGAAGCAGCGTGTGCCAGGTGGGGACACAGCATGAACAAACCACAGAGAGAAGAAGAAGCCAAAATAAAAATCGTCGGGGAACAGTGGGAGACAAAACAGACCAGAGCAGGTGGTCTGTATAATGCCAGTCAGGGGATACAAGTAGAAAGTCATCTTCATTCTGAGAGAAGAGGTCAAACCGAAGAGCCAGTGCCAGAATTGTTAAGCCCCTAGAGCTCCCTACAAATGGGTTGTCTCTGATGCATGGGTAATTGATATTCCAGGCTCCAGTGAAGACCAAACAAGTGAGGTCACAAGCCTAAGCTTCGCATAATTTTCTGATTCCAAGGGCTGTCAAGATTAAAGCCAGGCTAGAGAATGTAGTAAATTTTTTGGCCCCGGAAAATTTTCAGAATAAAATAGAACATCAAATTTTAGGAATGAGCTAGGAAAAAAGTAATGTTCAAGAAAATATAATCCTTGAAGGATTTCAATCCCTTCCAGGACCCTCATTCTATATGCCTGCGGAATGCCATATGTCTACTAGACACTTTTCTGGGTTGGGGCGGGCAGAGGGAGGTGGAGATTTGTAATTCTAAATATAATTATGGTGGTTTTCTCCATTCATGGGATCCCTGACAGGCAGAGAGCTGCATGAATCAAGCATGATTGGTTATAAAACCAATCCCTCCAACTCTCAGATTTCGCGATAATTGAGGAAAGTTCTTCTAAAGAAGAAACTTCTCAAATCACACATGAAAGACACGACTTTAAAGATCAACTGATGCTCCCTAATTGGAGAACTGAATAAATTGTCACAGTTACCCCAAAATGTAAGTGAACTGGGTTACAATAGGAACTGCAGAGTCTTTAGAAAACAGAGGAAACATAGGAAGGAACCAGAGAATGAATCAAAGGGAAAGGGAGTAATCCCAACTTCGCACTGAAAAGCCAGAGTTTGAATCAGGTCTTCTGGTTTTAACCACTTTCACAGCAAGGCTTTTCTCCACTGAAAGTTCCTCCACAATTCTAATGGGCTTCTACAAATTTCGAAGTTCTACCAAAGCTGCTTGATAAAAGCAATGCTCTTCAGGGGCACCTGGGTGACTTAGTTGGTAAAGTGTCCAACTCTTGCTCTCTGCTCAGGTCTTGATCGAAGGGTTGTGAGCTCAAGTCCCACATTGGGCTCCATGCTGGACATGGATCCTGCTTTAAAAAAAAAAAAAAAAGGAAAAAAAAACAATGCTCTTCAAAATTTTTCCATAGAAAACCTATTTGGGTTTGATGTGTAGCCCCCACATTCTTATCTTATGAACCAGAGTGGGAATAATCAAATAGTTTGCTTCAGACCCTTCTAAGTTCAACTTATGTTAAAATTCAGGGTACAAGTCAATCTGCACATAAAAATTAGAAGTGCAAAAAAAAAAAAATTAGAAGTGCAGTCCTTCAACATGTGGGCAAAACAGGGCTGGTTTCTCAATACCTTTTCTGAAACCAAAGGAAATTAATCATCTCTTTCTGCGACCTTCTGATACTTAGCAGCTTCTGTCCTCTTTGGGAAACCTATATTCTCATGGCCAAGTCAGGCATTTAAATCACATCCTGGCATCCCAAATGGCAGAATTCTGATTGGAGTTTTATGTTTACCTGCTGGGGAAATGTTATCCAGCCACCTTTGAAATCTTTCTGTCTGTCAACTCAACGCATTTTAATTTAAAAGCTATTTCCTGTACATATGCTATACATTTGGAAATTTCGGTTCCAGCCTTTCAGAAGCGTGAGCCTAATTGAGTTAAGAGATGTGCACTTGAAAAGCAAAATAACAATTAAAGGTAGCACATGATTAAGAGTCACCTGGGTCATTTAGATAAGTATGATAGGTATCCTAAGGAGCAAGAGGTCATACTATGCTCATGTGGCCCTAGCAGATGAAACTGGAATTGGGTCTTGAAGTGTGAGTAGGAGTTGGCCAGGTAGAAGGAGCAGGAGAAGGCTCTCCTGGAAGGAACATAGGCTCCAAAGTGTCAATAGTGGCTAGAAAGTGACTGGTCAACCTGGTCACTTACTCTTTTGGGAAATCACCAATGTCACCCTAAGTAGCAATTTGGATTTTTAAAACCCTTAATATTCAATTCATCTATAATATTACACCGGGTTCATTCTGTTTCTACTTCATGCCATTTTTGTACCCTCCTCCTCTCAAGAGCCCAGCATATTCTACCACAGTCCCTTGAAAACACCTTCCACATTAGAAGCCAGAATTCTTGGCATTAAGTCAATAATCAGTTTTTGCTTCATGGACTCACACATTGTTTTTACCAGACAAAAGGAGGGGAAGAGACAGGAAGGCTGACAGACGACATATAAAAATCTCATGAGATGACTTATTGTATTTCCTTAGGGAAGCGTTAAAAGAAATTAGATCATGGCACGTTCTATTTATGTCAGAACCGAACACAGTTATTGTATAAAGCTTGTAAAACTTCAGGTGCTTTGCCTAGAACTGTGCTTTAGTCTTCGGGTATTTGTAGCTCTCATCTGAGCTTGCAGAAGACAGAAGACTGGCCTTCAAACACTGGAAGCCATAGCAACCTCGCATGCGTTCTCATTAGGGCAGCTCCGCCTGGGCCATCAAAGGGGAACTGGGTGACAGCAAAAGTCAGAGGGGCTTTTTTGTGTGGCTGTTACCTCGCTTGTCTCCTGTGCTTCAGCTTTTCCATTTCCACAATTCATTTTTATGGTACTTGGGGTTTATGACACTTCTCCATACCTTATTTCATTTCATCCTCATAATAACTGTAGAAGATAGATGTTATTAACCCTCACTTTTATAGCCATGAAGGAATTGAAGCTCGACGCATCGCTAAGTTATTCAGAGAGAAAAACAATCTCTGGCCAGTCTTTCTGAGTATAATAATAATAATAAAAAAGAAACCTGTTTTGCGTGTGTGATACGATTAGAGATTTTCAAGTGTTGCTGTGTGTAACAGTGTATGTGACAAGGCCATTGGCTAGCGTTAATAACACCTGTAACCATATCACTGCATTGGTTACAATATGGGAAACAAACCAGAGATTCAAAAGAGGAAGAATCACTTCTAATACAGCCACATCGATGGATTTGAAAGTATTTCCAATACTATTGATGTGGTGGGGAGACCAAGATACTAAAGAGGGCAAATTCAAAAGTGAACTAACACTATTTTCAAGTTAAATAATTCAGCTACAATATGAGGAGACGTGTTAACATTTATATTTATGGTCAATCAGTGGATTATTTCAAAAATGCAGGGCACCTGGGTGGCTCAGTCCGTTAAGTGTCTGCCTTTGGCTCAGGTCATGATCCCAGGATCCTGGAATCGGGTCCCACACCAGGCTCCCTGCTCAGCGGGGAGTCTGCTTCTCCCTCTCCCTCTGCCCCTCCTCCCCACTCATGCCCTCTCTCCCTCTCTCTCTTAAATAAATAAATAAAAGTTTTTAAAAATGCTTAGACATTTTGGAACATTTTGATATTGACACATCTTCTGTGGACACATACAGATTATGTAAAAAGTTACTAATTACACATTCTAAGATGATATGCTGGGGAAGCCCAGTTAAATCCCGCTCAAGGTTTTTAAAACCCTTGACATTCAAGGCTAATATACAGAAGTTCAAGGATAGTTATTTCTAAGATATATTTATTTCCATCCTGATATTAAGGGTAAGTATTTTTCAATCTCTCCTTTTTTCATTCTAATTGGACTTTGTTAGTGTCACAAATCTGACAGTAAAATAACTGGCAATAGAAATCCTTCTTTCTAACTGTCCTCTACTAGACCTCAACCAGGTACTTCCTGAATGTCCTTTTTATCTACTGGTTTCAGTAAAGGCTGATGGGCTTAAGATTCCAGAAGAGACTGAGCATCTTCCCTAATCTAGCCATTAATCATTAATTGCTTTAATAGTTTTAAAATTTATGCAAAGACAGTTCATCCATAATTATGCACGTATTATCCCTTTGGGCATATGAAATGTGAGACAATTTTCTACAAGGGCAAGGTAACAGACAATCTTTCAGACATCTTTCCAGAGTCTTCTAACAAATAGATTTTCTTTCTTCAAATAAATGGTTTTCAAACTTTGCTCTCCAGAGCTCTAGGGGTTCCTAGGAAATGCCCCAGGGGCCTCTAAGGAATTTAGAGGTGGTTAGAGCAGGTCTTGTGTTTAATGCTTCAACTCACCATAGACAGAGCCATGAAACAGCTTCAAATGTTGATGCTCTTCCTAAATTGGGCCAAGGACACCAAGAGCAAAACCCTGATGGCAAACTATCACTTTCAGGCCACCAGTAAGGTGTACTGAAATTCTCACAAGCCATCTCAAAACAAATTTAAAATCACTTCAACTTTTAAAAAAAATCATGGCACACTTATAGGAGGATATGAAAATGCCAAAAATTAAAAAGCAATAGGATCTCGCATAAGTTGGGCAGGATTGTAATAAGGAACTCACTTTAAACACCATGTATTTGGCTGCCTGAGCACCCACAACAGCTCCCTCTGTCCTCAGGTGAAGCTATCGGAATTCTGCACATGGCTCGTTCCCTCCCTTTTGTCACTTCATAGAATTGTTCTGGTCTGCCTCTTTTTTGCTATTTTGAACCAGTTGGTCAGTATCGCCTGACTCCCATGGTAGACCACTGGCTTCTGGGAGCATCCCAAATCTCCCTGACTGCCTGCTCTAGACCTGCCAGTCTGTCATTGGAGTCCCATTGCCCTTACCCAAGACTAGAGTCTATAGATAGCTAGACCCCTTTTGCCAACCTCTCTTCACAACTAGCCCCAGTTCTCAAAACCTTATCCTATCTGAGGTTATCAAGAAAAAACCTCAGGGGCACCTGGGTGGCTCAGTTGGTTAAGTGTCTGACTAGTTTGGCTCAGGTCATGATCTCGGGGTTGTGAGACCGAGCCCCGAATCGGGCTCTGCGCTCAGTGTGGAGTCTGCTTGTTCCTCTCTCTCTGCTTCTCCCTGCCCCCGACGTTCGCTCTCTCTCTCTCTCTCTAAAATAAATAAATAAAGTCTTTAAAAAAAAAAAAGAAAAAAGCTCAGAGTTGATTTGCTACACCAAAGTGGAAGCAGTTTCCCTCTAGATTTTAATCCTGAATATAACAATATGGAATCATAGAGCGACAGGTCTTTAAAGGAACATGAAAAAGCTGGTAATTCAGAAGGAGAAGGAGGGCTGATAACTCAATCCCATGACTCCTACTCTCTCCCCAAATCTTGGCTCTTTTTAAAATAACCTCCACAAAAGAATTCCCCACTCTCCTAAGATTCAACAATCATTTTTTTCTACTCCTGGTAGGAAAGTTATCACGTCCGCTTATATTTTAAAATCAGCTTCTAATGTAGAGAACAATCTGTTTGCCACATCTTTGGAGACTAGTCATTAAGACCGTATGGAATACCAACTTGAATCAACTATAAAAATAAAATCATAAGGCAGCTGCTTCAGAAAATGAAATCATAGCCAGTTCTAAGCCTCAATCATCCCCTCTATGGAATGTGGAAAATAATATAACTCCCTTGTAGGGTTGTTCTGGAGTCTTAGATGGGTTCCCCCATGTAACAAGATTGGCACAGCCTGGCACACAGGAAACACTAGATACATACACTTTCTTCTGTGCAGTTGTTGGTTTGGTTGTAGGGCTGAGGATTTGAGTTTTCTGCTCACCCAGTA
This sequence comes from Leptonychotes weddellii, assembly GCF_054177405.1. Classification (NCBI taxonomy): domain Eukaryota; kingdom Metazoa; phylum Chordata; class Mammalia; order Carnivora; family Phocidae; genus Leptonychotes; species Leptonychotes weddellii. Next base: position 9,665,870 of record NC_138376.1, read on the forward strand.
TGACAGTCCATTTCAAATCACTTTCATCCAGGCTGCTGAAAAGTCCTTAGCCAGTAAAGTGGTGGGTGAGTCATTCCATTTACAATCCCAAACAGCGTTTCTCATTTATACCCAGGGCATTGTTTTCTGCCACTATTCCTAAAGCCATTAGCACTGTTTCTTTGCAAGGAAAAAGCTAAGAGAAATTAACAAACAGGGCCGCTCAGCCAGTGAAGCCTCTGCCTTCGGCTCAGGTCATGATCCCAGGGTCCTGGGTTCGAGCCCCACCTCGGGGCTCCCGCTCAGCGGGGAGCCTGCTTCTCCCTCTCCCTCTGCTCCCCCCACCCCCGCTCATGCTCTCTCTTGTGTGCACTCTCTCTCAAATAAATAAATAAAATCTTTAAAAAAAAAAGAATTAACAAACAGCTTTTTATTTTTCCAACTCCTCCCCATCCCATGAGGGCCCAAGCAAAATACATCCCATGTTCGGGACATGACAACTTTATTTTCCAGGAACGCTTCTGGTTAAAGGTTGACATTGCACGTTGACTTACGAGAGCAAGACAAGGTCTCTTTTATTTACTTAGCGTGTCCTTAAACATATTGCCAAACCTTATCTGGCTATGAGACCTCATCAAATGCCCTCCTTATTGAAATTAATAAGGATTTATTAATTCAATAAATGTAATCTATTTCATTTAACTCTAATTTATAAAGAACTTTCCAGCCATTTTTACTAAATACTTTTTAATGAAAAAACTGGAGTTCCTTATTATTCTTTAGCAATGAAGGAAGACATTTATCCTCATAAAATGAAGTACATCACCACTTACCATGAATTCCCATGCATGTAACCACGGATTTAAAAAAAAAAAAAAAAAATTACAACTCGAGAAGGAACTTGGCGGCTCCGGGTGAGTGCAATGAAGCAGAAAGAATGTGGTATTTATAGTTACAAGATGGGGCTTCCAATCGAGACTCTGTTAGGAGTCAGCTGTGTAGCCTCGGGCTGGCATCTAAATCTTTTGACCTTTCTGAGTTTCTCCTCATCCAGGAAATGGAAACAATCTCTGCCTTTCCTTGTGTCACAGGGTCATTGTGAGACAGGAGCGTGGCACGGCGTATGAGAGGACTGGGACAACCCCAGCATATTCCATGGGCTACTCCTCACCTCCCCCTGACTTCTCCAGCAGCGTCTCCATGGCCCCCATGTGCTCCGTGGTTCGACAACACAGCTCACCCCTGGGTGATCCGCTTGTCTTGGGAGAGAAATACTCAGGCCTTTCAGGGAACTACCCTCTATTCTGATTCACTGATGATTCCAGACAAGTAATTCCGAGAGAGCCCACGTGGCTTAATGAAATCTGAAAACAGAAAAGCCTTCCAAACGTAATTATCTTGTAAATACAATTCCCTTATGAAAAACCCCCACGT
>NC_138376.1:9667382-9673603 GCF_054177405.1 Leptonychotes weddellii
AAAAAAAAAAAAAAAAACACTGTTCCTCAGAACTCCTTTAGACAATGGTATCTTAAGATAAGACTATTTAAAAAAAGAAAAAAAAATATTTAACCTTGGGCACCTGGGTGGCTCAGTTGGTTAAGCAACTGCCTTCGGCTCAGGTCATGATCCTGGAGTCCCGGGATCGAGTCCCACATCAGGCTCCCTGCTGAGCAGGGAGTCTGCTTCTCCCTCTGACCCTCTTCCCTCTCGTGCTCTCTCTCTCATTCTCTCTCTCTCAAATAAATAAATAAAATCTAAAAAAAAAAAAAAAAATTTAACCATTCCTTGCAAGTAACCTTTGGTAAAACCAAACTTTAATATTTTAATTCACTGAGATTATATTTACTTTGCCATTTGGGTAATTTTTTGGGTAATATAAACAGTGCATGATATATGGATAGAGATACAGATACGCAGATATATATACATGCACATATATATACACACACACACACACATTTGGTAATTTGAAATGATTTACCTAAGTTGATTATGTTAAACAAATAATTACCACAACCCCCTCATCACTTTATAGCTTATAGCTTAAGACCCAACCCAAGTCACTGGGACCAAGCATATTATTTTAAAAATTTGGTATGAATTTTTCTGCCTGTAAGGCTCATGAGATGTGCTGTTTTTCAACAAATTCATTGTACCCCATTAGGACCGATGAAAGATGTATGGGGTTGTTTTTCTGCTCCCAACCAAAGGCAGTCACAAGGCTGCCTAAGCAACTGTGCGTTCCCATGTGTTCTTCTCACTATTATCCCCCTTAGTGCTTTTTCTATTTATTTTAATTAAAAAAAATGCATTTCCAATTTAGAACATGTCTTGATGGCACAGTAACATGCAGCTCTAAATGCTCCTGGGGAGCAGAAATAGCCTCTGGAGACTGAGAGCCTGAATCCAAACCCAGAAGCATAAGGGGCTCCACAGTTCCTAAGAAATGGGAGGACCCAGGTCTGACCCCACCCCCCACCCTGGCGAATCCCTCCCCTCTAGCATTGCCATCCAGATCGAAATTGGGTTGAGGCAAATGTCAGGGGGAGTCTACAAATGGGCTACAAGTGGAGTGGTCTCATGTTGCCATGGTAACAGGAAGGCAGGGAGGGGGCATGCTAAGCTACTATTTTTGATTCTCAGACTGTTTTAGTACCATTTGTCAGAGCCATCTCTGTGCCCCCCTCCACCTCCCTCACAGCCCTCCCAAAGTGCAGGGGCCTATTTAACTATGGCAAAGGTTAGCTGCCTGCTCAGTTCTCCATCAGGTGTCTGAGAACTGAAAGATCAACCCATTGTTGATCTTTCTACCTGACCCCCCAGCAACCAACTGACTTCTTTCATGACGTGGATGATTTGATTGATATTTTTTGACAATGACAATACATAGAGTAGGACCTCTCTTATGCTATCAAGAACAAAATTAAATCTTTTGGTAAGTAATTTGTTCAATGCATAGATAGGCTGCACAATTTTACCCAAGGAGACCACCATTATTGTCTATCCCGTCATCCATATAGACCAGGTTCTTCCAACCTCAGTGTTTGTACATCAGCACAAATCCTTTGGCATATGAGGTGGGTGGGACTGCTGTCTCCCGCCCATTTCCTAGTTTCTCAGGGCTTTGGGGAGATGTTCTGTATCACCATAAATGAGCCACTTATCAAAGCATTGCTTCTCTGCTCCAAATTCACCCTTCAGTACTTACTCTGACAGAATAGATTGGCCTCCGTAAGCTTTCCTCCTTTATGTTGCACGTGATATAAGCCTTGTCAGTAGAGGGCACTGCAGGAAGAAGGAGGTTTCTCTTCCTGGTTCTGGTTTCAGCCTTTTGCTTTTCCTGTTCCTATCACACGGTCTATAAGTGGCGCATGTGTGCAGGGACAGCTGGTGGTGCTCTTCCCCAGCTGCACGTCTGCAATCTCTCAAGGACCATAGTCCTGCCTGGGCTTGTGACCCCCTTCCCACAGCCTTCCCAGTGTGGCCACCAAGCAATCCAGGTTTATGCTCACAGTAGTGTCCCAAACTCTCTCTATGCACCTGCCCACTTTGATGTGCACTTGCCCAACTCACCTGCACCCTGGATACCTTTTTTTTTTTTTTTTTTTTAACCCAGTAAGCTTCAACGATACCTTCTCCAATGAGATCTGAACCTCAGGTTTGGGGAAAGGTGCCCTCCCAAGTCTGTCCTTCCTTAGATACTCTTCCTTAGCATGATGGTACCCTTTGGAGTTATCTTCAGATCTTTATAGTTACTCCATCACAGCTTAATCATTCTTCATATTAAATTCTCCCTAATTGAGGTACCATGTGTTTTTTGTGTCCTGTTTGGAACCCAATTAATACACCCCATTCCCATCTAGGATTCAGGAGCTTCCCAACTGGCCATTAATTTGATGACCACTCACACCCTCACTCCTTTCCTGGGCTCATTCTGTATTCACCAAGGCTCCAGGGAATTGGACAGAAAGAGTTTGATCAGTCAGTGAGTGTTTCTTCTTAATGGTTTGCAACCTTTCACTCAGTGATGCCCCCTCCCTCCACCCTGCCTTGTGAATAATGACTTTTCTGGGTAAAATGGATAAAGACAGATTGGTTAAAAACAACACTACTCCTTGAAAGAGACACTACTGCAGCCCCTAAGAAGCTCTTCTTTATCTAGAAGTATATACAGAGTCAATTTATGGTATGGTTTTTGCTGCTGTTAATATTGATGAATTTCAGCTGAGCACATAGACTCTCTCAGTCTAAAATAAGTAAGTGTTTGGTATATTTTTTAATAAAAAGGGTTTTGAGAGTGACAGGGGAGTAATTGTCAGCTGAAGACATTGTGAGTGCAGAGGTCATCATAAAAGATGTCATCTTGCTTATTGGGATTCTTTTCATAAAACTGGCTAGAATGACAGCTTCCACTCCTGACTGATTATCAAACATTCATGAATTGATACCCAGAGGGTATTGGCCAGCTTTCCAGTTATCAATCTCTTTCTAAAGCCAGTCACAGTTTGAAGAATTCATTTTCTTTTGTGATACAGAAAGCTACTTGATTTCCAGGGCATTTTTCTACCTAATGCATAAAGATTGAAACTGATTTTTTTAAATAATGAGCTTTAATTAGAAGAAATCTTTTAATGAAATGAATGGTATGAGTTGTATACAGAGGAAAATCAATTTGAAAATACCTTGTTCCCATCAGGTCTTACTATGAATGGTGCACTGTGGGGCGCCTGGGTGGCTCAGTTGGTTAAGCGTCTGCCTTCAGCTCAGGTCATGATCTCAGGGTCTTGGGATTGAGCGGGAGCCTGCTTCTCCCTCTCCACTGACTCGTGCTTGCTCTCTCTTGCTCTCTCTCTCTCATAAATAAAATCTTTAACAAAAAAATGAATGGAGCCTTGCTACTGGGAACAATGTAAGATTTATTCAGGGTGAAATCACCCTGGAATCATTAAGGACATATTAGTAACAACATTCCACTAGCAACAGTTGTCTTGGAAGATGCAGTCAATGAAACTTTTTGCCTTATAAAATGGAGAGTGTTTCTAAAACTTTGAAAATGAAAAATATATATATTTATTATATTTAGACTTTGAATCTCTCCTTAGAGAAGTAGTTTATATGTAATGGAGTTGATGATCACTTATATAGATAACAAAATGCCAGAAAAAAGAACACCTCCCTCATACCCTTCCTGTCGTTGTGAACAAAGCACTCCCATTAAAGACTCATTCCTCTGGACCTTTAGGGGTTTGGGATGTTCAAGAGTTGCTTATTAAAATGCAGATATTTCTAACAAGTCTTTATGAGCCAACTTTATCAGAGGTGAGTCTATCGAGTTGCTTTATAATCATGACAGGTCCACAAGTATGGAAACAAGCTAGATTGCTGGTGAGCATCAGAGGTACCAGAAGAAAGTGTGTAGTTCTGCAGCTCTTTATTGTTTGTAGGCTCATCGACATACGTTGTCTTGTTTAGTGTAAGAAGATTGCTTGAGGGGCGTCTGGGTGGCTCAGTCGGGTAAGCATCCAACTCTTGATTTCAGCTCAGGTCATGATCTCAGGGTCGTGAGGTCGAGCCCACATCAGGCTCCTCACTCAGCATGGAGTCTGCTTGAGTTTCTCTCCTCGCTCTGCCCCTCCTGCTTATGCTCTCTCTCTTTCTCAAATAAATTTTTTTTAAAAAGAAAAATAAGATTGCTTGAAACATGTACAATTCATCCATTCTCCCAGAGGGGCAAGCCACATCATCAAGGTGCAAGATATCTAGAGATACATTTTAAGCAACTTATACATGTTTTGCTTTGTTTTCCTGGTTGTATTTTACTTTGGTGTAATACCATCAAAAAGTCGATATAACAAACAGCCCTGTGAAGCACATCATTGTATTTACTGTAGGTTGGTTGTCAAAGATTTTGCCCTATCACCTCATATACTGTCTTCTTTACATGGAAAACTTTTCTCCCTGATTTTGGAACCAATGACGTTGGGCAGTTATCTTGGACAGCTGGTTTCTTTTTATATTATGGACACTGTGAAGTGTTCTATAGACTAAATTTCCTTTTTTTTTTTTTTTGCTAGATGCTCTAAAGATGAGAACCACATTTGTATTCTGCTCATATTCTTACTCTCCTTTCTGCCTTCATTATATGTTTCCACCTTTGTTTTCCTTTTGTCTTTTATCTGCATTTTTAATTTATGCTACATTTGTGTACAGTATATGCCTAAGTCATGTACATCCGTGTGTGGCATGTCTGGTTATGGCCGTGTGTGTTGAATAGAGCCTTATTGATAAGTTACCTTGAATAATTTCTAGAGCAAAATAATTCTAAACAACATAGATAACTGTTTTATTTAATTCTCATACAAACCTAGTAGATGGACATAATTATTTTTCTGATTTTTAAAAACGAATAAACCTCAAAGCTGTAAAATATCTTATTAAAGTCATGAAACTAGTAAGTAATAGAACTAGTCTGAAGCTCACTTTCTTTTTTGTTCTTCATCCCAAACCCCCTGTCTTCCCTTCCATACTGAATACCATGCTGAAGGGGAAAAAGATACTGAAGAAGATAATAGAAAGTCACAATTTCCCTGGAAGGAACCATTTCCTATTTTCGCTATACAAACAGAATGTTTACATAAATGCAACTAAACTATCTTGGCTCCCAGGGTAAAATATTCCAAAGTCGGTCATCCTATCGGATCCACCTGGGCTATACGCATAGTGAGGGAGCCACCTGGGTGGTCCGTCTATATTCAGTAGAACGCAACTTTATGGAGACATTCAAGGAACCTCCCTCGGGACTTGTTAATAAGTTGGTTTTGTAATCTCTTCTTTACACCCTGCTTTCAGAGGCTTGGGAATTGAATTTATGGATGTTGAGGTTGATTAGTTGATGTGACCTCTTTCTTTTCAACAAATAAAACATGAAATTTCAATCTCTACAGCTCTCTGTACATTTATTTTTAATGAGGTAATGTTCTCTGATCAGACAATCAAATCACAAGCTCATCCAGAGAAGCCTGGAATCTGAAAAAGATGCCCAATAAAACCTATGAGAAAAAGATAACCTGAATAAACAGCTCTCTAGCTGTCAAGATCAGTTAAAGGTGCTTGTTATCTTAAGAAATATACACATACATGAAGGGTACCAAACACATTTCTTATTTTATCTTTATCTCTGTGAATATGGGATTTGGTTGCAGGGGAGGGGAGAAGCTGATAAAAAAAAGTTTTGGTCTTGTGACTTCTTGGCCCTTACTTTGAAGGCTCATAAATACCCATTTGCCAGATATCTAATTAGTGCTATAACTAAGCCAATGGGAGAGGCTATTAACTTACGACAGAATTACTAGCTGGAGGGTGGGAGATGGGTGGAGTTTCGAATGCTCCTCAATCAAATAAAGAGCACTCTGTTCTCTGGAAGAGGGTTGACCTGGGCTCATATCCTGAGTTAGAAGTTGCCTTAAAAGTTATCTGCTCCAGGGGTGCCTGGGCGGCACAGTCAGTTGAGTGTCTGACTCTTGGTTTTTGGCTCAGGTCATGATCTCAGGGTGGTGAGATCGAGCCCCACATCGGGCTCCTCGCTGAGCGCAGAGTCTGCTTAGGACCCTCTCTGCGCCTCCTCCCCACGTATTCTCTCTCTCTTTAAAAATAAAGTAAATAAATCCTTTTAAAAAAGTTATCTACTTCAAATGGTC
>NC_138376.1:9673703-9685217 GCF_054177405.1 Leptonychotes weddellii
TGCTGCTATGAACATTGGGGTGCATGTGGCCCTTCTTTTCACTGCATCTGTGTCTTTGGGGTAGATACCCAGTAATGCAATTGCTGGGTCACAGGGTAGCTCTATTTTTAATTTTTCAAGGCACCTCCACACTGTTTTCCAAAGTGGCTGTACCAACTTGCATTCCCACCAACAGTGTAAGAGGGTTCCCCTTCCTCCGCAACCTCTCCAACATTTGTTGTTTCTTGCCTTGTCAATTTTTGCCTTTCTAGTAAGGTGGTATCTCAATGTGGTTTTGATTTGAATTTCCCTGATGGCTAATGATAATGAACATTTTTTCATGTGATTCTTTTGAATACCTCCAAGTTTTGGAAAATGTCCCGCCTGCCAAAGGACTTATGTCACTTTCAAGACATTCTGACTTCCCAAGACTTGTAATTACAACACAGGTGGGTCTGTCACCCAGAATTAAACATTTGGCAGCAGAGCACACTCACCCATGAAAGAAAAACCAAAAACCAAAAACCAAACCAAAACAAAAAAACCTCCAAAAGACTTTTCTATCAGTATTGTGAAGTCACTGGGAATAATCAAAACACAGGCAAGTGTCTCCATCTGAAAGGTGGCTAAAATATCACTCAGCAGGTCATTTATGATAGGACAGCAGACGAATTTGAAAAATGATGGACATGTACTGTAAGTTGTCTTTGGGCTTCTGGGATCTCCACATGAGAGAAAAGATAACTCTAAAGTTCAGTCCCTTATATCTCTGTGTGGTTTTTAAAGGAAATTACTAGCACTACACGACAAATGGGACCTTTAGCCTCTCCTTGAGCCACTCCAACAACAGTTTCGGGTTTGTTTTCCCCTCTTGTTTCTCCTGCTCCACTTCCCGTTTGTTTGGACCTCAGATGCACAATATTATTATTATTCTCTTGTTTTTGTGGATCTCACATATATACATGCTCCCCAAATATACTGTTTAGTTTACCTTTTGACTTCACAGAAAGGGTGTCATACTGTAATTAATATTCTAAGATTTACTTTTTTCACTGAATATTAAATTGCTCAGACTCATCCACACTGCTGCCTGTGGTTCATCTGATTTTACTGCTCTATAATATTCTATTGTCTACATGTACTGTATAAAATGCACATTTGTGTTGTTTCCAAGATTTTGCTATTACAAGTAGTGTTTCTTTGTCTATTCTTCTACATGTGCAGGAGTACACCTGTGAACAGAATTGCTGGATTATATAATTCGTGAATATTTAATGTTCAAGGTAATGCCAAACTGCTTTTCCAAAGCAGTTTTTATAACAATTTATACTCCTACCGACAATGTATAAGAAATTCTCTCTATCCACATACCCTGCAATATCTGTATCATCAAGCTTCTTAATGTTTCCCAACCAAATCTGTATAAAATTAGATCTCACTGTGAACCTGACTTGCATTTCTCTAATCACTAATAAAATTAAACATCTTTTTATGTGTTTATCGGCCACATATGTTTTTATTTTATAAGATACCTGTTCATGACTTTTTCCCATTTTCTTACTGTATTGTTTATCCTTTCACTAATGATATGTAGGCACTCTTTATATGTTCTTGATGTGAATCCTTTCTTGGTTGTATGTGTTAAAGTCTCCCCCTCCCCAAGATTGTAAGTATTCTTTGTATTTTCTTTATGGCATCTTTTGGAAAGTAAGCATTCTTTTTCTAATGTAGTCAAATCAATCTTTTCTTTTGTATTAATCACTGTTTATGTCTTGCTTAAAATTCTACCCTCTCCCAAGTCATGATGAATGCTGTAATGAGCTGCTTAGATCCCCATGCAAACATGAAATAGTCGTTAGCTGAAAAGAGCTTCCTCACCCAAGGTCTGGCTGCTGGTATAAGGCTGGCCCTTTCACTTAAACTCAGGATGGCTCTCAAAGATTCTTCTTTGTTCAGACCTCTCTGTAGGGTCGATTGAGGCTTCTATTGTCCAGCATCACTGCTCATCTTCCTTTGCTTAATCCTGCTTCCTTCCCTCCCACAATTATTGATCCCAACAATACCCCCAATAATCTCCTTCAGAATCTCTGTCTCTGAGTCTGCCTCCATGGAAGCCAATCCACAATAAGGAGTCAAAATATGAACTTCTAGGTTTTACTCTTCATCACAAATCCCATTGTTGGGCAATTGCTCCTATTAGAATTTTCTTACTCTTGAAACACAACCAGGCTCCTAATAGCATCTGGTCCTCGTTTCTGCTCTTTGAAACCAAACAGGGCAAATCTATCCCCTCTTTCTCACAATAGCTCTTAAATTAGCAGAGGACAACTATTGTGTGCACACTAAAGCTTCATTTCCTGGGCAAAAGAGCCCAGTTCCTTCCATTGTTCCATATACGACAGTGTTTCTAGACTTGTCTCCATCCTTGTTGACCTCTCCAGCTTGCCCATCACTTTCTCTATTACTCGATAACCAACTTGGGATGGTTCAACTTAGAATTTTTTGACTTTATAATGGTGTGAAAGCACTCACATACAGTAGAAAATATACTTTGAATTTTGTATTTGGATCCTTTGGATCTGGACTAGCAACAGGTGCTACAACTCTCCCATGATACTGAGCAGCCACAGTTCCCGGGCAGCCCCGTGATCACAAGGGTGAACGACAAATACACTGACAATCACTCTATCCCATACAGCCATTCTATATTTCACTTTTGGTACAGCATTCAATAAATTACATGATGAGATATTCAGTATCAAATAGGCTTTGTGTTGGGTGATTTTTCCCAACTATAAGCTAATATAAGTGTCCTGAGCATGTTTAAGACTAGGGCAAACAACGATGTTCAGTCAACTGGGTGTATTCAATGCATTTTCAACTCAATGATATTTTCAACTTACAATGTTTATTGGGTTTATTGGAACATAATGCCATCATGAATCAAGAAAGATCTATATATCGAAAGAGATCTTTTCCCAATAAGTAAAGGACATGATTGCTTTACCTGTCAATGTATACCGTAACTAATATCAGAAATCCAGCCCACTCAGGCTCCAGTATTTACATTGTACATGACCTTCACATTGAGTGAATCTGGAACACTGAGAAGTTGCAGCCTGAGAAAGCAAATCGCCCCAGTGCTGAAAAGGATCCTGTCAGGTAAGCTCATTCACTCCACTTGCCGGCAACTCAATTTGCTACAGCAGAGACAAAGAATTGCCTTTTCTATTAGTTCTCTCTTGTTTCCAACTAAAATAGTTTAGTGCTCCTGCTCCTGGTTACCTCCAATTCCCAATTAATCTTTTGTAAAAATTAAGACTCAAGGAAAAGAAAAAGGCACATCTAGACATTACCCTGCTCGGGAGTAGCCCAAGGTAATACCTATTCTTCATGCATACCTTTTTAAAAAGAGAGAAAACATCACCTGCATTTCCCCAATGGGTGCCGGAAATATAACTAAGGCATTAAAAGCTGGTCTTAGGGGCGCCTAGGTGGCTCAGTCATTAAGCGTCTGCCTTCAGCTCAGGTCATGATCCCAGGGTCCTGGGATCGAGCCCCGCATCGGGCTCCCTGCTTGGTGGGGAGCCTGTTTCTCCCTCTCCCACTCCCCCTGCTTGAGTTCCCTCTCTCGCTGTCTCTCTCTCTGTCAAATAAATAAATAAAATCTAAAAAAAAAAAGCTGATCTCAGAAGGGGAGAATTGTATCTACTGCAGGCAAGGTTGTCTTTGGCCTTTCCCACAGTCTTGTCTATACTCCTCTCCCACCTGTGGGTCTTTCTCCCTCTTGTCACCCTAGACCCACGTGCCCTGGAGCTCCTGGCCTGCTTCCTCCCAAATGCTCCAAGCTGCAGAATGATTTCTTTTATTCTCTTCTTTCTCTTCTTGACTCTCAAACTGTTGTCCATAAGGGGTTGACAAAAAGCAAGCCAGCCAAGCCCATATGAGTGGCTACACAAGTGACTTTTCTACCCGAACCTTCTCAGAGAAGTTGTCACATTTAAGAAATGGGGGGGAGGGCGCACCTGGGTGGCTTAGTCGATGAAGCGTCTGCCTTCGGCTCAGGTCATGATCCCAGGGTCCTAGGATTGAGTCCCGCATTGGGCTCCCTGCTCAGCGGGGAGTTTGCTGCTCCCTCTTCCTCTGTCCCTCCCCCTCTGCTCATGCTCTGTCTCTCACTTTCTCTCTCTCTCAAATAAATAAATAAAACCTTGAAAAAAAAAAAGAAATGGGTAAAAAAGCAGCACCTGGGTGGTTCAGTCGGTTAAGTGTCCAACTCCTGGCCTCAGCTTAGGTCTTGATCTCAAGGTTGTGAGTTTGAGCCCCATGTTCAAAAAAATGGGGGCAAAACGATTTTTATCTGATTATCAGAGAAATACAGGTCCCCTGTTGGAAATACCAAAAAATACCCCCCAAAAATCACAACACACACACATATACGTGCAGGTGAGAGAGAAAAACCCCATCACACCAAAATAATAACTACTAACATTTTGGTGTGTATTCTTTCAATATGTTTTCTACGTAAATAAATATGCTTTTTTTCTTTTTCTTTTTCTAAATTGGGTTAACATTGTTTTGCAACTTGACATTTTCACTTAACAATATGTCAGAAACATTTTCGCATATCGTCGGTACCCTAGAATATCCTCTGAATATCATTTTTAATGGCTACATTGCATTCTATCATGTGGATACAATATAATTTATCTTACCAATTCCCCATTGTTGGATTTTTTGGTTATTTCCCAATTGCATTACTTTAGATATCTCTGCAATAAGCATCCCTTGATAAATCTTTTTTTTTTTTGATAAATCTTCACATACATTCATATTTATTTCCTTAGGATAAATTTCCAGGGGTGAAACTGGGTAGTCACATTTTTAAGACCTTGGATAGATATTTCTAAAGAATCCTCTAATTTAATCTGCTCTGGGGCCAGCAGTGTTTGACAAATGTCTACTTTCCCACACCTTCAATATCACTAAGTGTTACTGTAAAAAAGAAAATGTTTCCCAATTTGATTGGAGATATTGGAGGCTATTTCCCTTTGTGGCATTTATAGTATATCTCATTTACTTTCTTTACTTATTGGTAAAGTTAAATTGTTTAATAAAAGATCTTTTGAGATGTGGTATGCGTATGTGCGCGTGCACGCACACACACACACACACACACACAATGGAATATTATTCATAAAAAAGGATGAGATTGTGCCATTTACAACAACATGGGTGGACCTAGAGAGTAATATGCAACTGAAACAAGTCAGACTGAGAAAGACATATGCCATATGATTCCACTCATATGTGGAATATTAAAAAAAATGAATAAACAAACAAACAAAAGCAGAATCAGACTTGCAAATATAAAGGAGAGGGGTGGGGGGTAAGCAAAATGGGTGAAAGGGAGTGGGAGATACAGGCTTCCAGTGATAGAATGAGTAACTCACAGAAATAAAAAGCACAGTAAGGGGGGAAAAAAGATTTTCATTGACCATTGGTATTTCAAATTTTCATGTCCCTCTCTCTTTTTTTTCTCTTTGTCTTTCAACTGGCCCATGTTTTCCTCCTTGAGTTGTATATTCTCTGTATGCATTAAGTTTGTCTTCCATCTGTGTTATAGTTTATCCCATTTTGGAAGGGTTTATCTGATCTCCTGCATCCAACGTTTAATTGATGAAATTGGATACCATTTAATCAAGTAATATGAAATTTTCCATAAAAACAATAAAGGAGACGGGCATTCCTCAGAGCCCTCCCCACGCCCCTCCCCCCCAAGGTCCCTGTGCAGGTAAGGAAAGCTCTTAGAGAAGAAAAGCTCTTTCCCGTGAGTATGTGAACCATGAAAGCATGGCAAAATCATATACTCTAGGGACACTGTAAAATGAGAGTAGCCTGTTTTCAGCCCTGATCTGACAGTCTTTAATGGCTCCAGCAACAATTGCCATTGTGACAAAGACCTCAGGGCTTTCCTGTCTCCTAAAAATCAGCTTCATATCAATTAGTATGCTCATTGTGTCACCGGGGATGAGAGGAAGAAACACCACTTCCTCCTGAGATAAATACTTCCATTTAGAATTCATTAATAAGACGTAGCTCAGAAAGCTGTAATCATAATTTAAGCAACAAAGACACACTTCCAGGTCAATGCTTTGGGGAGTGGGTTCATTTTTGTTACTTGTTAAGGACCTTATTAGGGCTTTAAGATGCATTTAAAGTCTTTGCCTCAGCAAGACTTCCAAGCTTGTTTAAGCTCCCAGCACACCAGAAGGGCCTGTATTAACATTTCTGTGTTTAACGTTCATTTCTGACAAGAGAAATAAATGCATCATACTTTGATAATGGGTCCTCTGGGGACCAAAACAAAGAACAGGAACAGGAATGTGAAGGGAGATCCCAGGGGCGGGGAGTGAACAGATGTCCCAAAGCCTGGAGGAGTATGAAACAACCTGTATTGTTGCTCTCATTGTTTTTAGATTCTTCCATGTAAATATTTTTATATTCTTGACCTCTGCTGCTCAAATTTGGGACATGCTCCCTCCCTGTACCACCCAATGGCAAACCAAGAGCTGTGAGGCTACACATGTGACAAGTCCTGATGTCAGTGAAGTAACGTCATGTTAAACCAGTTGTTGAATCTGAAGTAAGAGAAAAACTGTATCTAGACTCTCCAATTTCAGTCCCTTGGCCTTCTATAGTGGTCAAGATAACCAATGCGAGTCCGTGTAACAAACAATCCCCAAATTTCCAGGGCTTCATGTGATACAGGTTTATCTCTCTCCCACATCACGGTCCAGTACAGGCCAGGCAGCTCTCCTGAGAGTCTCTCCTTCAGGCAGTAAATGAGGCGCCCAAGCTCCTTCCATCTTGTGGTGCTGCCACCTTAAATATGGCAGGCAGCCATCATGGAGGATGGCTCTGGAAGGAGGAGAGAGAACATGGAGGAGGTGGAAAAAGACACGGGGGTCTTAACGACTGTTGTCCAAAACCCAGTCACATGAGTGAACCTAACTATGAAAGGGCTATGAAGTATATATTCCTGTGTACCAGGAAGAAGAAAATGAAATGAGATTTGGTAAGCACATGGCATTGTCTCTACCACAGCTCAGTTGGTTTTACCCATATGAGTGACACAACCAACTGAAAGGCCCCTGAGACCCAAAACATTCTTTCCACACCTCTAAACCTTGTTAATACATGAAATGTCTATGTCATTATTCCTTTAAGACTTCAAAGGCTAGATTGAAGGAGTTGAAGTGTGTGCCATGAACAGAGTCACCTCTTGAGGAATATATCCCAATCTGTCTTCCTGTCTCAGGTGTTCTTAGCATCCTAGGGAGGGAGAATGGGCTTCTTACCCACTTAACTACAGCAGAATAGCTCAGGACACTGTGCATAAGTGGGAGAAACTCTACACAGACTGGGCATAATGCAGCTCAGACACGTCAGAGCTGGCTGGTGCAAACAATTCAGATAGACATGATTCACACCAAATTGCTCCAAAACAGCCTGATCTAATGCTCTCTTTTGTGAATCATAAATATAAAGGGAACAAAGAGGAATCGGGTCTTCAGCTCCAAGTTGTTACCCTGACAAATTTCCCTAATGCTGCAGAAAGAAAACTAGGACACTTGGTAACTATGTGCCACTAAAATAAACCCCATTTTATAGTTTGTCTGGACCTATCACTTAGCTCATAACAGATCTCTGGGAGAATTCCAAATGAAAATTTTCTGGTACAGAGTGGGGAGCCAATTAAAAAATTGCTCTTAAGCGAGGTGGGTCAAGGAGGGATGAGAGCAGTCAGGAGCCCCTAGCAATTTTGAAATCCCATCAAGTCTCCCTACCCTAAGGGATATGAAATGGTCCTTCACAAAGCTTTGGATCTGCTCCCTGGAAGTAAGTTCCAAGTCCACTGTTCTCTATGACTCTTGAGTCTGCTCTCTGGAGTTCCTTCCTTTCATGATTGTCTCCCTTGGCTACATAGAGAGAGCATTGTAGAATATGCCCTCTTCAAAGGGTGACCAGCTGTCCCAGTTTCCTGGGCCTGAGACTGTTCCTGGATTATAGGAGTTTCAGGATCAAAACTATGAAAGTCCCAGGCAAACTGTGATGAGTTGGTTACCCTACCTTCTTGGCTGCTTCTTGTCTGTGGAAAATTAATGACTCAGAGACCTTTCTCTGTCTTGAAAAGTCACAGTGTCTTTTAGACCAGCCTGGGGTGCTTTGGGCAAGATAGCTCACTCAAAAATTTTGCTGGTTTTTTTGTATTTTACTCTAGACTTTTGTATGTGACAAAAGTCATACCCACAATTTGTTTTGAGACATGTAACATACTTATTGAGGGTCACTTTGATACATCAAGCTTCATGGGTCCATTGTGTCCCACTGGACACAATTCTATTAGGTAGAATTTTTCTTTTAATATTTAATCCTTTTCAGGATCTTTTAAAAGCTTGATTTGGTCTTTCCCTGGATGCTGAGTCTTAGCAGGTTTTTCAAACTCAAAAAAATTTCTCAATTTTCTCTTTTACTGGTTGGAGATGAGAAGCAGTTTTGTTACCCAGGCCTGAGAGTTCTGAAATTCCTGGGCTCTCTATCTTTCCTCTCTCTTCTGTTTTTAAATCAACCAGTTATTTTCTGATCTCTGTCTTTTAGTATTTTATCATATACAACTTGTAACAATCAACTCACGTGACCAACATTCTACCTCAAAACCTCTTTGTCCCCTTCACAAGTTCATGAGATTCTTTTCTTTTTTGCCTTCCTGTTCTTGACAGGTGACAATGTTGCCAAAGGTTTGGCCACCACATAACATGGGTCACCACTGTGTGACTTCTGTTATTGTCTCCTTACTATGTGCTGATTGAACTTAAAGCCACTGCCCCATGTCTCAGGCAATACCCTGCTTCTAGTACCAATTTCCATACTAGACAGGTTTTTACTGTAATAATTCTGCAAAGCAAAACTCCAACATCTCAGTGGATAAAATAGTGAACATTTAATTTCACACTCAGATATTTAGGTAATCTGCAATTCACCCGATGTTGGCTAAACTTAACCAACTAAACTGGATGAGTCAGTTCTCCTTCATTTCTGGGACCATCTAAAGAAGTTACCCAACCTTGCCACCATTCCTGATGACCTTCAAGGTTATGGATGATATTTGGATGTGGGCACTAACCTATAGCTCTACCCAGGTGGACAGAGACATCTTTTTAAAAGATTACAAACAATTTCATCTCTCTCAGTGAAAAAGAAATAGCTATTAATTTTACAATACCATGCCTTATTTCTATTATTGCAAAAACTGTAATTCTACAAATTAATTTAAATGTCTGTTAAGTGGTTTGTGGTGTAGTATTATCTGAAATGAATCATTCTTTAATCCATTGAGACCTGTAATGAAGAAAACCAGTGGGGCTGGACCCAAACACATGTTGATTGAGAGCCAATTATGTACACAAGAGCTGCAATGAGTATGAGATCTATCACTGTTTTCAACAATGATGCTGATATATAACTTATATTGGGCTGGGCAGTGTTCTGAGTGTTTTCTATGTAGTAATATAAGCCGCATAACAACCCTAGGAGACAGGTGCTATGTTATCCCCATTTTATAGAAGAAATGGTTGCACAGAAAAGACAAAATACTTTGCCAAAGTTTGCACTTCTAGTACGTGGCAGAGCAAGGAGTAGAACCAAGGCAGTTTGCCATCAAAGCCCCTGTTCTTAACGTTGAACTAGACTAGCTTCATGGTGACTGCCACCCAGCAAGGTAGACTGTGACAATAGTACAAAATGAGACACCATGGACTAATGAGCAAGGAGAAAGTGACTTTTGTGTGGAGTCTGGAGCTGACCATTATCATAACTAGTCACTCACTTAGTAAGTGCACAGGAAAGGTAAATTTTAGGGAGGGGATGTGCCCAGAAATGGTCAGAGCATAGCCTAACTAGAAGGCAGGCTGAAGAGAAATAAGGAAAATGCTCCAGTGTTGCTCAGTGATAGTGTAACGGCAGGAGTGCTCTGTGAAAACAAGAGGGAAATGTAGAAAAGTAGATGACTTTTTTATATATACCATTATGTGATAAATTTAGCTCTAACTGCCTTGCCATAAGATCTAATTCCTCCCACGTTTTTTTATTGTTGTTAGTCATAACTAGAGAGTCTCAGTAAGATCTAACTCTGCCGATTCAACATTAGTCTTACTAATCCAGGTAAATGTTCCCTGGGGACATTATGGACACAGGCAAATTCATAGCACATAGTTGCTGCTGTCTGGATTTAACTGCAGGTGAAAAGCTATTACATTAACCAGCTGAGCTAATAGTAATGACTACTTCGGTCTCATTGAATCCCCTGAAGGGTTTTGGAATGGTGTTTTCCCTTTGACCACTGTGCAGTGAGAAGACGTATGTGTAGAGCTCTATAGAAATCACATCACCATGTAAATGTCAGTTCTCACTGTATAGGTAGATTTCAGGCAGATGATAGCTTTAATTTCAAACATGACTCTGGCTGAAGATGCAGTTATGTCCAAATACCTCACAAAATGTTAACTAGTCCAGCTCCTGCATAACACCAGGGGTCTGAGGATCAGACAGATGGTAGGGTGTACCCAAGATACACTGGCAGAGATCCAGTGTCGGGGGTTCCACAGCAACCATGAAATCATTCAGTTGTTCAACAACTATTTGTGGAGTGCCTACTCTGAACCAGGCACTGTCCTCCATGATGGGCATTCATAGTTAAATATGATAAACGAGACCCCCAAGAGCCAAGGATTCTCAAGCCAACTGTTTGGATCAAATCTTGGTTTTGTCACTTATGGGTTTGGTGACCTTGAGGAAGTTTCTGTACCTTCATTTCCTCATCTGAGAAGTGCATAATGGTCATTATGAGGATAAAATGAGTTAATATTGCTAAAATACTTAGACAATGCCAGGCTCATATTAGTGAAGATAATCCAGGGGTGCCTGGATTGCTCATTTGGTTAAGCAGCCAACTCTTGATTTCTGCTCCGGTCATGATCTCGGGGTGGTGGAATCAAGACTCCCAATTGTATTGGGCTCTGCTCTCAGCAGGAAGTCTGCTTGAGATTCTCTCCCTCTGCCTCTCCCCCTGCTTGTGTGCTCTCTCTCTCTCTCAAATAAAAAAATAAACAAATCTTTTTTTAAAAAATGAGACTGTATTTAGTCAATTGAGATAGACAATAAATCAATAAACAAAGTAAGGGTCATGCAGGATGAAAAGAGTAATATGACCAAGAGTGACAGGATCTCCTTCAGATGAGGTGCTCAGGGAGGGCTTCTCCACAGAAGTAGCCCTCAAGCAGAGACCTAGGTGATGAGAAAAAGCTCCAGGAAGGACTGAGGCCAGAGCATTTCAGGTCATGAAAGATTCTAGAACAAGAGTGAGCTTGGTATGTTCTAGTAACAGAGAAAGATAAGCATGGTTGGGGCAAACTGAGCAGGTGGGAGAGGGTGGGAGATAAAGATGGGGGGAGAAGGTGGGAGAAAAGGTCAGAA
>NC_138376.1:9685717-9727325 GCF_054177405.1 Leptonychotes weddellii
GTCAGAAAGTTACAGGACTCAGACTGTGGCACATTCTGCCAGACAAATGGCTTGGGTTCTTCCAAATATACATATCATGGGGAGAAAAGGTGGAGAGATTCTTCTAGATCAAAAGAAACCTAGTAAAACATAAACAAATACAACAGATGAATGTTGATTAGATCTTGATCTTTTTATTTTTTAAAAAGATTTTATTTATTTATTTATTTGTCAGAGAGAGAGAGAGAGAGCACAAGCAGGGGAAGCAGCAGAGGGAGAGTGAGAAGCAGGCTCCCTGCTGAGCAAGGAGCCCAATGCTGGGCTCGATCCTAGGACCCTGAGATCATGACCTGAACTGAAGGCAGATGGCTTAACTGACTGAGCCACCCAGGCATCCCAGATCTTGATTTTTTAAATCACGATTATGAAAGTAATTTTGGGGTCAGCTGGAGAATTTTGCATCTGGACTAGGGGGTATTAGATAATATTATGAAATTAGTGTTCATTTTTTAGGTATGATAACAGTATTATAAATATGGAAGAAAATGTCCTTATTCTTAGAAGCTGCATACTGAAATAAATTGTAATATCTGTCACCTTTCAGATGAATCTGGAAGGGGGAAAAATGCTGAACTTGGTTGGAGGTATACGTCAGTATTTATTTTGTTAATGTTCAAATTTTCAAAATTTTCATAATAAAAAAAATGGGGGAAATGTTTCTAATTCTTCTGAGCAGAGACCTCTACTGTGGTTCCCATACAAGCCCCAAATATTTTTTGGCACAGTTTTTAATCCATGAATTTTCCAGGAACGCATCTACTATATGAATCAAGAGAAGCTCTTAGCCAGCTTTGTTTGGAATTTAATCGAGTGAGTCACCGTTCCCTACACAACACCTCCACCCACCTGCTCAGATAGCTGTCACACATTCACAGTGACAGGGGAAGCATCTGACTTCTTCATTCTGTCTTCCCGAGTGGTTGCATGGAGCATTTAATACTTCTTGCTGAAATACACAACATGTATTATAAATGAATCTCCTTTTCCGTCTTCTTTATATTCTAGTTAAAATAATACTTCAGCGTTTCTCAAAATTGTATCTGTACATAGCCAATGTTCCTCAAGAATTCCATTTGAGAATGATAAAAGGAGTCCTTACAAAGCTTTGTTATCAAAAGATGGTGTGACAGGGTAGAGAATTGCTTGGCTGAGGAATGACCATAGTATACATCCTTCAGGGCAAAGCACACACGCATAGCTTTTCTCCACTAAGCTTTGGACAGAAATCCCGTGGCAGCCCCATAAAGGAGACATCCACGGGGGAGCCGCCCGAGGTCAGCGGAGAAGCCTGACGCCCACATTGGATCCGGCCTCGGCATCAGCTAAAATCCCCACTCTCTTATGTTTGTGTGGGGAAAATAGGAAAGTTACCAAGAGACAGATATTTAAGACCCAGGAAGTTTTATTTGAGGGGTTTGCTTGGGTCTTTGTGAGAAGAAATTTGCACTGAGGCGCCTTTCTTTTTTATAGCATTTCAAGAGGTGTGTGATAGTTCAGAGAAGGAGTACTAGAATTATCTTTTTCTGAACCCAACTTGGGATGTGGCTTGACAATGAATCATCTATGATTTAAGACGGTATTATGAAGAAAGTTTCACTATGGTACACCAATGAACCATATCTAGTTAGTCAGTTAATGAGTATCCTTCACTAAAAAAAAAAGAAAAGAAAATGTCACTACCGATCTTTGCAGAAAATATAGGACATGCTTGCTTTAAAACATCAAACACCAGATAAGAGGGACAGGGCGCCTGGGGGGCTCACTCAGTGGAGCGTGCGACTCTTGATCTCAGGGTTGTGAGTTTGAGCCCCACACTGGGTGTAGAGATGACTTAAAAATAAAATCTTTACCAAAGAATAACAGATACAGAGGGAAGAGAGATTTATGTATCCATTCATTCAACTAGCATTTATTAAACTCATTATAGGCGCCAGGCTCTGTACTAGGTGCAGAAGCTAAAACAATGAGAGGCGGTATCTGCCCTCAAGGAGTTTATAGTGTGATGGGAAAACAGGTAACACACAGCTAATAGTTAAAATAGTTAACATGTGTGCTGTGTGTGTTGGGGTGGCAGGAACAGGCAAGGAGACAGACATGCTTGTTAAGAATCAGGCACGGAAAAAGGCATTGCAGAAAAGGCTGCTTTTGTGGAGAGAGATAACAACAAAGCCCTCTGTGCAGCAAGGTCATCATAATAAGAAGAAGGTGAAAGACATAATCTCACCTCATAATGCAATGCCCGAGCTAGAGAATTGCTCATGGGAAGGCAGAAAGAAGATGCTGTATAGACAGATTCTGCTGGAAAGGTATCTAACAATACTAACTCAGAGCGTAGGTCCTATGGACGTTAGGATTCTAACAAGGGCAGAGGATGACTGGTTTTGTCTATTCATTTGTTTTCTGCCCAGCATCTGGACTTGCTTTCCAGGTAGGGGAATCCCGAACCCCCGCTTTGTATGAGTCTTGGCAGCCGCAACCCCCACCCTTCTCCCCACCCCCCGCCAGCGAGGCTGTGGACACCTGACCTAGGTGCAGCTCGCCAGATGCTCCAACCCCAGTTCTCACTCTTAGTCGAGCACCTAAAGCACAGAGGCAGCTCGAATTCTGCTTTCAGTGACAATCTTCAGTGGTGACAGTCGCTGCTGCACCAGCCCGAACCAGACTGTTTCTGCGGCCTGACCGTGACGCTGCTCAGCTTCCACTGGCTCCTAGCGGCATTCTGACCTTGTTCTTCGGCTTTCCCATCAATCTGCGTATGTCTCGATATTCTTGCCAAGGGTGTACAGAGATAAGTAATTTTTTAGACAGGGGGAGAACAGGTGAAGGTAAGCCAAGTAATTAATGAACAGAAAGCCCTCCTCAGCCTTCAAGATAGACACGATTGATGGGCAATTGTGGGAGAAAAGACGTACAGAAAACGGTGAGAAGTAGAATCAATGCGAGACAATTTAAGAGACAAAATCTGTATGGAGGGGGGCACCTGGGTGGCTCAGTCGTTAAGCGTCTGCCTTCTGCTCAGGTCATGATCCCGGGGTCCTGGGATCGAGCCCCGCATCGGGGGTCCCTGCTCAGAGGGGAGCCTGCTTTTCCCTCTCCCTCTGCCTGCCTGTCTGCCTGCTTGTGATCTCTCTGTCTCTCTCTGTCAAATAAATAAATAAAATCTTAAAAAAAAAAAATCTATATGGAGGACCAATGCGAAACCCAAGGAAAATATTGACGGAGGAATACTGGGGGCGGGGAAGTCACACCAACAGCACAAGGCCAATGTGCACAGAGAAAGCTAGGAAGGAGGAAATGGCAGAAGGAAACTCTCCTAGAAGAAGATGAAGACGTATCAACTGATGCAGAAAAGGTGACAAGAAAGTCTGGATAAATCCATAATAGCTCACCAAAAAAAAAAAAAAAAAAAAGGAAGAATTTACTCAGATATGTTCATAAGAAAAGAATAAGGAAGAAGGACATATTAAAGAGCCATCCAGGTAAACTTTTTTGTAGCTTTGTGTTTAAAAAAAAAAAAATTGTGTCCACTATAGATTTAATACTGGAATGTAGAAAAAAATGAGGGAAAATTATCCACCATCCTATTAAGCCTAACATAACCTTATTAGCATGTTGGCAGGTGCTTTTTTTTATTGCATAGGATTTTCTTTTAACTTGGTATTAATTTTGTGCCCTGATTTTTCATTTTCTGTTATGGTGTCGACAGTTTATCTGCTGGCTCCCTCAAGTCTTGATTAATGCAAATTTTAATGGCGGTGTAATCGATAAAAAGGAGATAACTAACCTTTGTTTTAGATAGTGTGTGTGTATGTGTGTGTGTGTCTAGAATTTATTGTGTGCTTACTATGTAATTAGGCCTCTGCATGCATTTTCTCTAATCCTCAAACAATCCCATACGTCAAACATACGGTCACCGCTAACAAGTTCAGAGAAGTTCAGGGGTCGGCCACAGGAGGCGGTAAAGTCAGGTCTGCAGCCAGGTTTATCCATTCCCAAGCCCGTGTCTTTTCCACCACTCTGTGGTACTTCCCAGTTAGTTGTTGCCAAATTCTTGTGACCCTGAATAATATTGGGACTAATATCAGCATGTTGATAGCTTCCCCCTTAGCTTGAATTGATTCCAAAGAATAGCTCCCCAGAAACAGAATGATTAGGTCATCAGAATATTTTTGCATCTTGATACATCTGGCCAAATGGCTTTCCAAAAGGTGGAATGTTGTTTATAGTGTTGTCGCTAATGAGTAAGAGTATTTCAGTACACCCTTGCCCGGTATTGATTGTTTTCTTAATTTAATAGTAAAATTTTCTTCATTCTGGCAGAGGTTTTTGATACAATTCGGTAAAGATAAATGACAAATTACATAATGCAAAGATGCTTCGTGCTAAAATGATTTCAGTATGGTAGCATATCAAGAGGCCTAATCAATCCCCATTTCCCCTTCTTCTTTGCCAGCAGAACCCCAATGTCCTTCAAGCATCCACATTCCTCTACAAGACCTCTGGCCCCAACTGAACTTCATGGGGTTAAATCTTAATTAGCTTAACCCACTTATGGCACTTCCTTCCATTCCCTTACTAGTGACGGACTTAGGAAATGACATATGACCCTATTCTGACCAGTGAGCAGGGAAGGATTCTGGGGAACAGCTTCTTTGCCATTGTCCCCATTTCTGCCACTGGACCTTAGCCAACGTGAGGATGGGATGCCTGGAACCACTGTCGCTATTTTGAAATCTTGAGGGAAGCTAAGTGACACACTGAGATTGGCAGGTCAGAAAGGTGGGAAGAATGTGGGTCCTTAATGATGTTACAGAGCCACTTAACTGACTCTCAGCAGAATGCCCCACCATCTAGACCTCTTGGTTAATTTGATTAAAAAAAAAATCCCTATTGTTTAAGCCTGTTGGGTCTGGGTTTTCTGATCCTTTCCTGTTCTTTGCAGCAGATGATACTCCATCTGATAGGAGGAGTCGTGAGTCAGAGGCCTTCCATATGTTGGGCTGCAGTGTCTCAAGTGTCAGAGTTGGCCCATCATGAAGACCGTAGTGGAAACTGGCAAAGCAACACAAGATCCCAGGACAGCAATCAGATGAGGCAATATGCAATGAGTTTACTCTCTTTGGCAAACTGCAATTTGCAAAGGTAAGGTGGGAGTCACCCCACCTGGCAAATCCAAGCCAACGGAAGACTTGACAAGACCAGGCATGATTTCCTTCTTAAAACAATGTGAGTCCCTGGCCACCATCCAAGGTGTGAAATCTGTGATCCCTGAAAAAGGAATAGAATGAGGAGGGAATTCTAAGAGGAGCAAAGTGGAATCTCACAGTGAATGAGAAGAGATCAGGAAATAGAGCTCACACACAGTCAAGGTCGTTCAGAGGTCAGGTGTCAGCTCTGGGGTTTACTGTCAACTTCCTCTCTAGGGGCTTCAGTTTCCTCAGTTGTAAATTGAGGAGGCTGCACTAAGTGATTGTTCAGATTCATTTTAGTTCCAAAGTTAAACGATTGGTTCTACCAATGTTGAGAGGGATAAAGTCGATGGCCATGCAGCATTTACTTATATATATTACTCTGATTGCAGGTATCATGAACACTAGAAAAAGTGTGAGCCACAGTGGTAAAGAGAGGATGCTCTGGGATCATACAAATCTGGATTCAAATACGACTGAGACGTATGATGTTGGATAAGTCACGGAACCATTCAAAAACTTGGTTTCCTCTCCTGTTGTCTGAGGATAATAAAACAATTCCTTTAAAGGGCCGCTGTAAGGATTCAATGAGCTGAAACATGTAAAAAAGCTTAACCCTTGGTAAGTACTCAATAAACTTCCTTGTTATTTATAATAACAACAATAACCAACATTTATAGGCACACTCCAGTTCAGGAAGCCAGGATTAGTACCTGGATCTCCTAACTCTCTTTTGTGTTCTTTTTCATATAACGTACCATCTTCCAGGGTCAGGTTGAGTAGTATCAGACTCCTAAAATGTACGAAAATGAGAACAAAATATGTACAGAGAGAGCCGCAGTGTAGCTAATATGCATCATACTGTAATCATGGGTAAACCATAACACCGCACCATACTCTCTTCCATAAAGCTGCTGATCTTTGCCCCTCTGCTTTCATCTGACCCCCAACCCTGTAGAACAAGGAGGCAGTCTAATAGATTCCTACTCCTCAGTGAGATTGGCTCTGCCCAAACCAGTGTAGTAATGCTCTCCTCCATTCTATGAAATGTCAGTCATAAGCCTTGAGAGGAAAAGAGGACAGTCGTGGTTCGGGCTGGTGGTTGGTGGAGTCAACTCAACTTCTCTCCAGCAAGAGGAGCCAAGTGGGAAATCTGTACCCAACACAGAGCCCTCTCTTAAATTCAAACTCAGTGTTCAAATGTACACCGTTCTCAGGGTAGGAAAGAGTGTAAGAAAAAAACTTATCTAAAAATAGAAAAGGAAGCCATTAAAAGTCCAGCAGAAGATTGAGCAGTAAGAGATAACACAACAGAAAGGAAGGGAGCAAGTGGGTGGGCTCATGGAGCCCAGGAGTGCCGGCGTCCACAGAACGTCCACTTTCTTTCTTTTCGAAAGAAAAGCGTGATACGTCTGGCTGAGACAATTACAGTCAGACTCTCCTTACTGAGTCTGGGTTTTTTATTGTTGTTTATTTTTACAGAACAACAGCCAACACAGCCTATTCATGTATCTGGGCTACTCTTCAGATATTGAAAATGGTGAGAAAAGTCATGAAAGATTTCTTTGATTCCACTTGGCAGTTGTTATCTGAAGGTCATAATAACCTTCCAGACGGAGAAGAGTAAAGAGCTAGAGAGACAAAGACATAATCAAAAGGAACACAGGGAGCACTCAAGAGTGGCCTAGAATCCCCCCTTTGCTTCTTAGCAAAACCCTGAATCCTCCATGTGTAAAAGGGCATACAGAAAGGAGAGGTTTTAAGATTGAAGCTGAGGATGCTAGGAGACACAGTTCAAGCTCCCAAATTGGAAATTACTGTAGTTTAAGGAGAATCTGAAATAACAAACTATGCTCTCAAAACTAAATGTGGATGCCTGGGTGGCTCAGTCGGTGAAGCATTCTGCCTTCAGCTCAGGTCATAATCTCAGGGTCCTGGGATCGAGTCCTGTGTCAGGCTCTCTGCTCAGCGGGGAGTCTGCTTCTCCCTCTGCCCTTCACCCATGTTGTGCTCTCTCTCTCATACTCTCTCTCTCAAATAAATAAATAAAATCTTTTAAAAAAACTCATAAATGCAAAAGAAAGAAATTCTTAGACACCCTGCTTGAGATCAGAGAGGGGGCCCAAAAACCAGGGTCTCAGTGATGCCTTGAGTAAGATCTAGAAATCCCAGTATCTCAGAGGGATCCACATCATGTGAAAGAGGATGAGTGGAGGGAATCAGGGTCACAAGACATTAACAACAGTAATTAAGACCCTTTAGAGTATATACTCGAATTTTTTAAGACAAGCAATGTTTAGCTGATGGGAAATTTAGATGTATAGCTTTAAGAAAAAGGAGATTCCCTCTACCAAGAAGAAGAGGATGATATATAGTTTAGGTGAACAGGAGAAAAAAACAACAAAATCTCTAAAAAAGAAAAAAAAATCAACATTACATTTTTAATTTTAGAAATCTTTCGCATTCATTTTGATCTAAGTGAGCAGTGGATGACTGGCCAGAATGAAAATATATTATGAGTGGAAAATAAGCAAAATAAGCAAAAGTTAATGGAAAAGTTAATAGAAAGTTCTTGACTTCCAAAGAGGCCATGTTCCAAGTCCATTGTCCTAGACCACAAACAAAAGGGTGTGTTTTAAAGAGCAACTAGGTTTTCTTTCCCATGCAGCACTCAGAGTTCATGAATACACCACACTTGTTGAGGTTTGAAAAGATTAAAAACAAACGAACAAACAAACAAACAAAAACCACAGAAATGGTGGTGGGATGAGGATTTCGGCCACGATGGAAGCAAACACCTGTGCTAATCCCGAATGCAAGATCAGGGTGTTGCCAGGATCAGTGGTCAGGTTTAAGGATCCCACTGTGAAAGTGAAGCTGCAAAGCAAGGGTGATCTGAAGCTATGGTTGGAGATTTGAGGGATTTTTCTGAATTCTGGAAAAAATAAAGACTTGATCCCAAAGACCACAAGCTTCCCTCTGAGAAATGTCACTGTCAGACCTTAAGATGCTGCTGTGCAGCAAACAAAGCATCCCTTATCCCAACTGGAAAATGTGCTTTCACAAGAAAAACGCATCTGAGCTCCAGGTGGAGGGTTCCAAATCAGAAGCTGTGGAAAACCATGATTGGAACCTGGGATGGAACATGAAGGAGCCTTAAAAACATTAGGGTCCACCTCCCTCATGTTCGAGGAGAGAAAATGGAGGTGGGGATAGGTAGAGCTCACACAGATGGGACCAGAATGCAGGGCTGGATGAGAGACCAGTTAAATAAATTCATCAGGAAAAGTCCTCTCCAACCTCTACAGGGAGAATTTCCTGCTCCTCCCCTCCCTCTCATATACCTCTAGCTCAGCATTTACCAACTGTAGCCAAGTAAACCCCCATCACGCCTTCCTCTCTGTCTCTTCCACATCCCCCGCCCCATGGTCTTCAGGATGAAGACTATGTTTCACTTGTCCCTTTCACCCCAGACCGTAATATAAAAGGCTTAATATCGATGTTCATAGTTAGGAGTCAGTAATTATTTAGGGAATGAGCTAATGAATACCAAAAATGTAGAGAGGAGGGTGGATAGCCACATCGAAGGATGACACCCGAGGTGCTCCAGGACTCCAGACCAGACAAGGTGATAATTGGATGATAGTCTGTGCTGGTCAGGCCACTTATAATGATGGAGCACACACTGGTGCAGAAAAATCCAGTACCTCGCACATAACAGGAGCTTCACAGATACTCGTTGCTGGCTTGGTGTTGTTCCTTGTCCATGATGCTTCCTGATTTGGCCTTTTATGCCATTGACCAAACTCTGCAACTAGCATTACCTTAGCCTTACCTTATTGCAGATCTGCCTTCAGAAACCACAGCTCTGCGGGAGCAGAAAATGAATATTCATTCTTGCTTGGAGAGTCAGCAAAGGAGGGAGAAGGGGAAGAGGTGGGACCAAATGCCTTTCAAGACTCCTTACAATTAATCAGCAACAAATTCCTATGACCCTATCTCTACCTATTGATTCAGAAAGAAAATCAACATCCTATGTCATGATCTGTGTCCTAAATTGACTTCAATCACTATCAGCAGTGCCCCCCACATACATACACCTGCTGCCCCTTCTCGGCAGCCATGCTCCAGCAAAGACATGGCTCTCAGGCAGCCACAGGTCTTACCCATCACCCTGACGTGCTGGCCACAGCCAACTGGACTAGGGGTGGCACTCTATCTAAGGATGGTCTATTTATAAGCTGACCAGCAACCCATGGCATGGTCCAGTATGGTCATCAGGCTGGGTCAGTCAAGTTCTCCCTTAAGAATGTGAAGAATCTGGAGCTGAGGGACTATTTTCAGGTAGAAAAGCAGCCATGATGCACCATTCTCGGGGCAAAATTTTGAGGGAGAAGTTGCTAAAAAAACAAAACAAAACAGAGACCAGGAATAAAGAATAGGATACAAAGAACATGAAGGAAGATAAGCCAGCTGGAAGAGAGAAACAAACTCAGGACAAGAGCCACCGGTTCCCCCGCTGAGGTTCCTGGAACCACCTTTTGGGCTTCTGAGCACAGGTCTCCTTAAAATAAATATCTCCTTGCTTGAGGTGCACTGAATCCTTGCCACTAAAAGACCCTAATTAAAGCATGTTCTGATGGGGGGATGCATTTGTTTCCTCTTGCCACTGTTACAAATCACCATAAATTTGGGGCACCTGGGGGGCTCAGTCGGTTAAGCATCCGACTCTTAGTTTCAGCTCAGGTCATGATCTCAGGGTCGTGAGATCAAGTCCCGTGTCGGGCTCTGCGCTGAGCGTGGAGCCTGCTTGAGATTCTCTCTGTCCCTCTGCCCCTCCCCACTGCTCTCTCTTTCTCTCTCTCTCTCTCAAAAACAAAACAAAACAAAACAAATCATAAATTTAGTGGTTGGTCTAAAGCAATACAAATTTATGATCTTACAGTTCTGGAGGTCTCAATTCCCAAATGGCTTTCCCTGGGCTAAAATCAAGATGTTGAAGGACTGCATTACCTCTGGAAGCTATAGGGGAGAATTTGCTTTCTTGCCTTTTCCAATTTCTAGAGAATGTCCGTATACCTTGGCTCATGGCCACTAACGTCTCCTTCTGTGATTCTCCTGCCTCCCTCTTTCCCTTATAAGAACCCTCACAATTACACTGGGCCCACCCAGGTGATCCAGGATAACCTCCCCATTTCAAGGTCTTTAACCTAAATTATATTTGCAAAATTCTTTTTGCCACGTAAAGTAACATAGTCACGGGTTCTAGGAATTAGGACGTGGACATCATGGGGCACCATTATTCTGCCTCCCACAGGGAACAAGGGTGGTCTGCTAAGGATAGCAAAGTAGACTGAGCCCTCAAAATACCCAAAAAACCATAAGTCAGCTAACAGAGAAATACTTACATTTTAAATGCTTCGAAAGGGAAGGAATCAAACTGGCAAACAAACAGGCAAACCCTCTTCTCACGAATATCCAATCAAGAGCAGAGCCTCCTCCACATTCCCAATGCTGGTTTCCACGCCTGACATGACCACAGGGGTTCCTGGGAGTGTGGGCTTAATATGAAATGCACAGTGAGAATCTCACCCTCACTGGAACACCCTCCTACTAGTATTGCAATGAATAAACAAGCTGTCTGTTGAGAGTGAGGCCGACCAGAACTGTAGAAGGGATTGGTAGAGACCCACCTTTGATTTGGGTCCTTCCTCACTACTGAAATTTATTTAGCTCTATTTCACTCAGAAGATCCTGTTGACAGCCTGGATGCACACTGCTGGATAATTACAAGGCACTAAGAAACGACATGATGGGAAGAGAGGAGAATAAATGATACGATTATAAATAATGCCCAGGAGCATCGCTGGCTGACCCGTCTCACAGAGCTGCATTGTCACGCCTGTGCAGGACAAGGAGAGAGAGGCCGAGAAAGACTCGAGGCCCTGTCCCATTCTAGTTCTGTCCTTTCTAGCTCGCGTTCCGGCTTCTTGTCTGCTGCGGAAGGAACGTCAGGGGCCTTCTGTCGTATTTAGCTGGAAAGGAGCCCTACAGGCCTGGGATTTCATGGAAACCAGTTGTTTAAGAAGCAGAGATGCTTACCAAAAAAAAACCTTTGTTGGATTCAGTTTTTCAAAAAATATATAAGTGCCAGGCACCAAGCATAGCATCTTCAGAAACCAGTGACTGATTTTTCAAATGCATCCAGTGGGAGTCAGATGCTTACCCCCATTCTTGGGTTAGAGGAACCCCAAATAGATTCTGTAGCAAGGATTCCACACCCGTTTGTAAAGGACATGAAATCAGCGTGATTCAAACATTTTGATTCTCTCCAATGTGATACGGAGCGATGATGTTTCAGACATGGCCGGAGGGCTTTAGAACTCCCTCTAACACAGCCTCAATGGGATCTACATTTGGTTAAATCTAGATCGCTAGAAAATCAGAGCTTTTCGTCTGAGTTAGAAGGTCAGAGCTCTTTGAGCTTTCTGTGTGGGCATTTGTAGGTTACTGGGACCCAATGTTAAACACCAAAGAGTCAAAGATAGGGAAATGACTTCCATCCTCAGGGTTTCCTGGACAACCGACAATCGACAGAGGCCAAGTACAGAGTCTACATGGCACAATTTCCATCTGTTTCCATTTCTTTATGAACTCTGCTGTCCTGGCACCCCTCACATAAGTGCCCTGTTTTTCATTATGATTAGTTTGGATGATGCAATGATGAGAAAGCATGTTGTGTAGCAAATGAGATTAGGAAGGCAAGAGAAAGAGCAAAAGGGTGTCACTTCTCACCTGTTGAAATAACCTATGACAGTTTTTTTTCTTTTAAGATTTTATTTATTTATTTACTTATTTACTTATTTACTTATTTATTTATTTGCCAGAGAGAGAGCAAGCACAAGCAGAAGAAGTGGCAGGCAGAGGGAGAAGCAGACTCCCTGCTGAGTGAAGAGCCCGATGCGGGACTCCATCCCAGGACCCTGGGATCATGACCTGAGCTGAAGGCAGATGCTTAACCAACTGGGCCACCCAGGTGTCCCCCTATGATAGTTTCTAATATAAAGGACAGCTTGTGTAACCCATTGGAGCCAGGAGCTCGGCTAACTCCATCCTAGTAGGTGACATTCACAGACTCGGGAAGAAGGAAGCTAAAAAGGAGCAAGCACGCTCTCTGCTCCCAGATGGATTTATTCCGACAAGGAGGCCATACGAGAAAGGAATGAATGCATATAGTACAACCCTAAATAGGAGCACAGTGGGATGGAGATTCTATAACGGGCGACTGCCTAGAAATATTGATGCTGAGGAGCAGAGAGGCTTAGAAAGCAGAAAGAAGGGATACTTCTGCTCTCTGATCTGATTTCAGATTTTGGGTCTTCAGTGAAAAAACAGAGGCACAGCCTTTATGAAATGGCCTCTAGAAAACCAAAGTAGGACTAGTTTGAAGGAGAAGTACTCTATGATGCTCTGAGAATTACAAATACCACTGTAACATGAACTAAAGATTATACAGAAGGAAAAGGAAATTGTTTTCCCATCAATTTCGGTAGGCAGAACAATGACTCCCCCCAAGGATTTCCACGTCTGTACTCCAGAACCTATGAACCTGTTATGTTACGTGGCCAAGGGGAATTCACATTCAGGTAACCTTGAGATGGGGAGATTATCTTGGATTATCTGAATGGGCCCAAGGTCATCACAATGTTCTTAAAAGTGGGGGAGGGAGACAGAAGGTCAGAGGGATTCAGAGTGATACCATGTGGGAAGGGCTCAATGTACCATTGTAATTTTATAGAATAACAAAGGAGCCAGGAGCTGAAGAATGCAGGCAGCCTGGAGATGCTAGAAAAGGCAAAGGCACGGATTTTCCCTAGAGCCTCCAGAAGGAGCACAGCCCTGTGAACACCTCGATCTTAACCCGATAGGATCTATTTCAAATGGACTTCTGACCTTCAGAATTGTAAGATGACAAATCTGTTTTGTCTTTAGCCAGTAAGTTTCTGGTCAGTATTCCAGCAGGTATAGGAAACACACACCTGCCAGGTGAGTAAAGGATCATTATGGGTGTCTGACTGGTCTCAATGAGTACTACATATATACTTCGTGCTCTCCTCCCGGCATGAAGTTTTTGAGGAACTCTAAGTCTAAGCAATTGTTAGGAGGAAAGGAAACGTTTTCAGATTCCTTGATCTTCATACCTTGACTATTAAGCTGGGGGAGTCTGAGCCACTTGGAGGGACCACTCTTAACGGAGCTCAGGAATCAACCTCTGACCTCCAACGAGATGCAGGCATCTCCACTGAGGATGGCATATTCACGATGAAGAGACTTTTGTAACATTGTGGTCTCTGTCTGAGAAAGATCTCAGATGTGCCAATTTGTTGTTTCAAAACTAGAATTTGGCATATGAAAGTCATGTAATGGCAGATACCGTTGGAGGTAAACCCAAAGGTCATTCTCCCAATCCTCCTTGCTAAGAGACCCTTTGTTTTGTTTAGGTATCCACCTCTCCCCCCAGTGAGATTCAGGGTCAAGTGGTGACTGATCTAAGCCAATCTCAGTGGTCACCTTTGCCCAGGACTCTCATCATGGGCGTGTGATGCAATTCAGGCGAATGAGCTATAAAGGGAAGTCTGCTTGCTGTGAAAAAAGACTCATGGAAGAAAAGAGACTCTTTCTGCCTCTGGGTGTTACTGTGATGAAGAGGTGATTTCTGGAGTTTCAAGCCATCATCTCTAGACCATGAAGGCATGAGGCTGAGAGCAAGGCCATTTGTCAAGGATCAAAGGGTGGAAAGACAGAAAGAACCTGGGTCCCTGGTGGTGCCAAAGTCCCCGAGTTAACCAATTTCAGAGCTGCCCTACTTGGGTCTTCTTTTTCATTCTTTTTTTTTTTTTTAAGTATGTTCCATGCCCATCATCATGGCACCCAACATGGGACTTGAACTCATGACCTTGAGATCAAGACCCGAGCCGAGATCGAGAGTCAGACCCTTAACCAACTGAGCCACCCAGGCGCCCCACCTAGTTGGGTCTTCTTATTTACGAAATTATGAATCCCTTAGTTTTTCTGTTGGTTACAACTGAAAGTATCCCACCTGATGAACAGATGGCTAATTAACATCCTTAAAACATAAAAGTTAATGAGAAAAAGATGTCTATTTTAAGATTTTAAAAATTAAGCAAAAGAAAAGAACAAATAACTGCCAAATGAAGAAAAACAACTAGACAGTAAACATTTGAAGAAGCATTCAAATTTACTAATCACCAACCAAATGTCAACAAAAATAACCAGATACTATTTGTTGCCTCCAAATTGACAAAATCCTTTTCTCAACAATGGTATTTAATATTGTTGATGGCTCAGAGAAGTAGGCGTTTCTGTTGGAAATGTAAATGGACCCATCCTTTCTGAAAAATAATTTAGTCACACGTTATTACAGAGAAAATCCCTATTGGCTGGATCAGAGGTTGGAATATCCCTGGCAATGCTGTTCTCCCCTATATTTGTTTAAATTCTCTGATTTGCTGGGGAGGCCAGAAGCTCTCTTGGAATTATCCAGAAGTATGTCCTCATCTCAAGTTCAGACATGTTTGGTAAACTTACATGGGGCCATCTGAAATTTAGAGCAAAAACAGTGTCCTTGGAAGGGAATCTTCCCCAAGGAAGAAAAATCAGACAGACTTGTCAGGCAACAGGGTCTCCAAATGGAGGAGGTAGCCATTCGAGCACATCGAAAGTAGACAAGCATGTGCACCTGTCCAGATTCAGCCACCTGGGATGTTCTAGGGAGAAAAAATGCTACATTTGAAACCAGAGATCCTTAGTATAAAGATGGTAATAGCTCACACCCCAGGGTTCTCTGCAAGGGGGCCCCTCATCAGTATAGATTAGACAGGAGGGAAGGTGAGCACCCAGAGCAATGAGAAACAGCTCAGCAGCACCCCGTGTGCACTGGTAGTGAATGTGCCCATGTGTCTGAGGGACCACCAACGAAGGTGAGGCACCCTCTAGAAACCTCCTTGATATGCTCGAGAGGGAACTCCAGTAATAGCAGCTATTCAAGGAAGAGGAGGGGCCCTCAGGCCAGTAAAAGCTGCCTTTGGGCGGCAGGGGATGTTGGATGTTGAATTTTGAGTTTATCACCTTTTATATTTTGAAAATGCACATCAGTGCAAGTCTTCAGTACCATGGGGGTTTAATACAAGACAGATCAACTCCCAGTTTACAGATCCTTTGCCCACTGAGCCGACCTCCTCCTGGCTTGCGAATTCTGGCTGCTGCTTTGAAAGGTGCAGAGCTTGGGTGAGATCAGCAACACGTGAGCCTCTTGATAGCCCTGGGAGGTCTTGCCACTAGAGCACTTCAAGACAGCTGCCTCCTTGTTCAATAGAGTTGCAGACGCTGCTTTGTTTTTAAGCTAAGGAAGGGGTGTTGATCTGCATTGCGCTTCTGCCAGAAACGGTCCTTTTTGCCAATATGGTTGGGTCTCTTGAGCCATTTTATTCTCAGAGCACACTGAGGATTATAAGTCTGTGACTTCACTTGTGTCCATATGCTGGAGAGACCTGAGTGACATTCACCATGTCAGGAGACCTAAATCTTTTCATACTACCTGACCCAGAGTTCTCCTTCGAGAAATGTATCCTGATAACCAAGATTCACTCAAAGATCTTTGGACAAGAATATTCATCATAGCATTTTCATAATTGCAAAATATCAAACAAAAATGTTTAAGAATTAGAGAAGGGCTAAGTAATTTATATCATCTTTTTCTAAAATTATGTTTCTAAAAAGTACTTAACAACATGGGAAAATGTTACAAATTAACCAAGGAATGATTAATACAAAGAAGTCAATGACCCTACTTTTGTTTTTTAAAAAAGTGGAAAAAAGACTGGAAGGTAATGCACTCAAATTTTGCATAGTAATTAACTCAGGGTTCTGAAATTATATAGGATTTTACTTTTCGTTCTTTTAAGGGAGGGTTTATTTTTCATTTTTTTAGGTTTTGCAATCATTTTACCATGAATGTGAATTGCTTTTGTGACCAATAAAGTTATAATACAGTTATGAGAACGCTATGCTAATGAATTTGAAAACTTCTATTCAAAATCTGATATTTCGTTTATTTTTTTAAATTTTATTTTAATTCCAGTATAGTTAACATATGGTGTTATATAAGTTTCGGGTGTACAATGTAATGATTCAACAATTCTATACATTTCTCAGTGCTCATCATGATAAATATGCTCTTAATCCCCATCACCTATTGCACCCCTCCCCCTCCCCTCCCCTTTAGTAATCATCTGTTTGTTCTCTAGAGTTAAGAGTGTGTTTCTTGGTTTGCCTCCCTCTCTCTTTTTTTCCCCTTCTCTCTATGTTCATCTGTTTTGTTTCTTAAATTCCACATATGAGCGAAATCATATGGTATTTGTCTTTCTCTGACTTATTTCACTTAACATTATACACTCTAGCTCCATACATGTTGTTAAAATGGCAAGATTTCATTATTTTTATGGCTGAGTAATATTCCATTTTATATATACATAGAGAGAGAGAGAGAGATACAGATGTATATCTTCTTTATCCACTCATCTATCAATGGACACTTGGGCTGCTTCCATAATTTGGCTTGTAGATAATGCTACTATAAACATAGGGGTACCTATATCTTTTCATATTAGTGTTTTCATATACTTTGGGTAAATACCCAGTAGTTCAAAGCTTATCATTTTAAAAGAAAAAAAAAATAGAATAGTGATGAGTACCCTGTTCAGAGAGCAGATTCACCTCTAAGTTCTTTTCTGTTACTCAATCTGCAAGACAATACTTAAGATGATTGCATTCTGAAGTAGGCTATTTTAAAGCTGTATTTCTTTGTAGGCACTTGGTACATTTCTCTATGATTTAAAAAAGATGATTAGGTCTATGCTGGATGTATTCATTTGTTGTAAAATGTTCCTCAGAATTAGGATATTCAGTTATAATATAAAATGGAAATATTATTTCTCTTCTTATCTGTCATTTGTCTTCATTCACGTAAACACAGGGTTTAAATATACCTTTTTGCACTTAATGGATGTACAACTAGATTTTGAGAAATATTTTTAAAATACTAAAACTAAATAAATAGGTAAAAATATTTAAGGAAGCAACTATCGTCCATTTTTTACATTCATTACAATATCACCTCACAAGAACAAATGAAATGTTTGGGAAACCTGAAATGTGGTGTGGCAATGAAGAGGAGCTGTTTTTGGAGTTTGCCTTGGGTCCTCTGACCCATCCTAATCCTCAGCTCCACTGGGCACAGGCCTGGCGGGATGTATGGGGTGACGGCCCAGAGGCTGCAGAAAGTGCCCTATTCAGCCCCTTTCAACCCTGAGACTGCCTGCCACTGAGCTAAGCCCCTGTCTATCCAGCAGAGAGGAACTGAAGCATGCCAGAGGCTTAGGCGCTTGCCTATTTTCTAGAAGTAAGGACGTTCAACCCCAAAGCCTTCCCCATCCCCTTCTCATTCCTGGATGTCTGGACCTGGTATGGATTCCTGATGGTCCCTAATGAGCCGGGCCTTCTGGCAACCAGAAGCCCATTGAGAAACACAAGAAACATGGGGCAAACCAATAGTTTCTCAGACTTTGCACTGAATTTGCGCTGTTTCGCCTGCATCTTGCTCTTTCCCTACTGTCTTACCAACATTCTCCCTGCCTGGCCTTCCATGTAGCCCCATAGCCAAGTCCTATTTCACTTCTCCCTCCCCCTTTCCTCCCTCTCTCCCTTTTCACACATGGACACACAAGCACACATAAATACGCTCATACATACACACATGTACACATACATGTATTCATATGGACTGTGTGGGTGCACATGCATGTATACACATGTGTGTACGTGTGTACCCATGCATACATGTGTGTGTATGTGCACACACATAAATACATGTGTGTGTGCATACATATACATGATACACATATACATACACACATGTGTGCATGCACATGCATATATGCATGCATGTGTACACATATGTACACAGGCTTATATGCATATGTGCATGCATGTGTGCACAATGCATACACATATGTGCACAAGGCTTATATGCATGTATATACACATACATGATACACATATGCGCACATATATACATGCATGCACACGTGCGTGTGCTTATATACTACATGCATGCATACACGCATGCATATATACATACACGTACACACATGTACACATGCATATACATACACCGGTGCTTTGAGAGTTGCCCATTATCAATTAATAAAAACCATTTATTTTTAAACTGATTGTCCCAGTTATTGCCTTCCACTTTCAGTTCTCCTCTTTTTAAGTATAAAATTCTTTTTTTTTCAGATACCAATAAAATGCCCACAGGATAGTATAACTACTGTAGCCACTGATTGAGAATGCCAATATACACCTATATACACCTATGGACGCTCCCAGAGTCTTTGCTGTACCTCCAAGCCCCCAGCTACCACCACCAAGGTGCAGGGGTGGGACCTCTACTAGGGGCCACTCTGTCTCAACTCTGCCCAGAGCCCAGCAGAGCATTGACAAGCTCACACACACAAGGACTAGTATGCAGCGATGATGTGATCTGCTGCAGAGAGTGTCCAAGTCAAATGTGCTATTAAATGTACAAGCTCAGTCCCTCAAGGACCCTGAAGCCGAGGCTTATCCGTATTGGTCCGATCATTCTTTTTGGTTCATTAACAATTCCCTTACAACAGCCTCTGTAACACACTCTGTAACTTGGGAAAGAGGCTTGGGGGACCATGTGGTAGTCACAGGGGCACTCTCCAATTGGGGGACCACCCTCTCTGTGACCCATCAGTCTCCCTGCTCTCACATACCTGAAACTCCCTCCACAGTCTACTTCCTTCCTGGCCAGGAACCCTGTCCTGAACTCCACTCTTCCCAGCTGTGCTTCTGTCCCTCTGCCTCATTCCTGCCAGCCCCCTCCCCTTTATGCCATATCCAGTTCCCTAGACCCCAACCTGTGGGGTTCCATGACCTCACTGCAAAGGCGCTCAGTACCCAAAACTTTATTGGACTAGCACCTGACTTCCAGATCATCTACGGCCTCAGGTGCTGCCCCCAGACCAAACCCTAGTGAATTAGGACCCTAGAATCTTGTCCACCTCTGAAGCAAGCTCGAGACACCTCCCCTCAGGAAAGGAAGTCCTGTAGCTGGGATACTTGTCCAACTTCTCTCCCATTCCCAGCTCATTTGAAGGGAGCAACTGGCTTCAGAAACACCCAGATTCCAATCCTAGCCTTGGCTACTTACTAGCAATACAATGTCGGGCAGGTACTTAACCCCTTTCCACTTACCTGCCTCATCTAAGAAATGCCAATAACAACACCAGCTTTTCAAGGTTGTCAGGGGGGTTAAAAGTAATGTGTTCATTACAACACGTGCCCTCCTTAATACCCAGCACACACACACACACAAAGTAATGTGTTCAAATATGGCATCGGGCACAGAGTAGACAAGCAAAATAAGGTCCCCATTACTATTATCCAGTCAGTATATCCTCTCCTGGCTCTTCCCAAAAGTTCTGGAAGACTCTAGCCAAAAACAAAAACAAAAACAAAACAAAACAAAAAACTGGCAATGATCGCAAATTGTGGTTTGGTTCCCAGACAGGCTCAGGCTCAGGCTTTAGGCCTGCCTATGGTCTATTCCTGCAATTTCTCAATTTGGCCTTCTGCCCATCCTGTATACCCTTCCAATGCCTGCCTTCAGCAACACACACAAAACCCCAGGGGTATGAGGGAGCTGTTTGTACTGGCTAGCAAGAGTTGGCCATTAAATTTTCAGGAATGTTGCTCATCAGCTGAAATCAGCCACGGTAGGAGTATTTACACCAGGGAAATTGCAAGTAAATCTGATCCCCCCACCCTCGCTGCCCTGTGCTCCCTATTGCAGATTTATGAGCCCACACTCTACCTAGCACTCACTCTTGAGCATCATTCATCTATGCTACCCCCCCTTAAACCATGTTCCTCCTACCACCTCATTGCCCTTTACTAAGACCTCACCTCAGGAAGGACTCACAGGGGACTGTGTCTGGGCTCCAGGACCTTGTGACCCCAGCGTGGCATAAAAAGAATCCCAGATGTGGCACTATCCAGTAGAATAACACAAACTCTGGACATCCCAGAGGACTCTCTTTGTTTACTATCAAGTGCCCATACATCTGAGACAGCGCCTGTCAAAATAGAGGCAATAGACCATTTCACACATTAATTATCTCAGAAGGCAAACCTAATGGGAAGATTTCAGATGTTCTCCTACCAAATAAATAAGCCCTGTCAAGGTTCCATATAAAAGATTCCTGGAAAGATGAGAGTCTAAATGACAGTCCCCTAGTAATATTTTAATCGAGATGATGCCATGTGACAGAACAAATTCCATCCATGACTTCCCGTTGGCTCCCATGTGACCTCTCCCCCCCATTTTTTGACAGATTTATCTGGCTGAACATCTTGTGAAGAATGTGAAAAACATCCCTTTTTTTCCCTCTGTCATGCTGAAATCTGAATCTCATGAATTTATTTTCCTTAAAATAACAGGTGCTGCATATTCTGATTACTTCTTGCTTCAACTATATTTGGTTTAACATTCCTCTTCTAAGTAGCTCTGCAGGTCTTCTCTCTCCTCCTCTCCTCCATCAATGAAAGATTATGGCTTTGACCTTTAAGTTGACCATGGCCAGCAAAAGAGCAAAGGGATCAAGGATGCTGTTGTTTTCATGGGTGTAAGTTCAGAGTATAGTTTTCTATTCTTGACACCATCTTTAGTGCTTTTAAACCACAGAGGATAACTTAGAAAAGTCTTCTGAGATAGTCACGATTTCAGATGGCTTAAGATAGGAATAGATGAACACTCCTGTCCATCCACAGTAATTCAGGTCACCCACATTTATGTAGCGGGTTATGTACTAAGGCCTCTGATAGGCTGTAAGGCTCTTGAGATGTCTCCCCTCAGAGACTTTGACTGTCTGCCTAGTAGGGGAGAGAGACGGGCAAGCAGATAAACGCAACAGGGCCCCACAACGGGCAGAGATACAGTACAGACAAAGCACAGAGATGGACAGTAGTCAAGAAGATGGGATGACCGAGTCAGATGGGGAGTGTATCCATTTCCTGTTGCCACTGTGATACATTCCCACAAACATAAGAGCTTAACATCACACAGATTTATTCTCCTAAAGTTCCAGGGGAGAGAAGTCCCAAAGGAGTCTTACAGAGCTAAAATCAAAGTGTTGGCAGGGCTGGGCCCTTCTGAGGGCTCCGGGGGGAGAATCCATCCCTTTGGCTCTCGCATCTTCTAGAGGCTGCCTGCATTCTCTGCCCCGTGGCCCCACCACTCCAGTGTTGGGCCCATGCCCGCATCCCCTTCTCGTCTCTCATCTCCTGCCGCCTCCGATAAGGAGCGTTGTGATGACAGTGAGCCCACCCAGCCACCCAGGAGCACCTCCTCATCTCAAGACCTTTCGCTTAATCCCAAGGGCAAGTCCCTTCAACCCGGGTAATGAATTCACAAGTTCTGGGAGGTTAGACATCAACATTCAAATGACCACAGGCAGGATGTGGGGAGCAGAATTCAGTGAAACTTCTTCCCAGGTGTCAAGTAGAGGATAGTGGAGCCATTTGCTGTGTCCTGCCCAGGTCTTGCCACACTTATACTGCGAATGGGACCTGCCACAGATAGCCAACTTCAGCCTCTGCCCTTCGTACCTCCGGAGGAAGCTTCAGCCTCCAGCTCCCCCAAGATCACAGAGGCCTGTGAGTCTGGAGCTGCCCAATGGTCCAAAGATGGGCTAGCAGTCCGCCTTAGCAGTGGGCCACCAACCACCCCCTTTCTCAGGTACTAGAGCTGAGGTACCAAGAGTTTCCCGCTTTACACTGGAAAATAAAGAGAATAATTTTTAAATGGCTATCTGCTATTAATACTTGTTATTAACAGGTGATACTAAGTGATTTATATGAATTATCTCCTTTAATCCTTAAAAAGTAACCTCTGTGGCAAATACTACCTTCATCCCATGTTCAAGATGAGGAAACTAAGGTGTATGAGGTTCATCCATTTGTCCAGCACCATTCCTTTAGCAAGAACTGTAGCTCAACCTTCAAACTAGCTTCCTCTGGTTCTAAAGCATGTGCTCTAATCACAACCCTGTTCTAGTGCCTACGTCAGCTGATTCCCAGTCTAGAGGCCTATTCGGTAAATGATTAGAGGCAATAAAGTAGAAAAGATAAGAGCACAGATCCTGGACCTTAGCCACATGTAAACTTAGAAGATTGCTTAATTTCTTTTTTTCTTTTTTAAAGATTTTATTTATTTATTTGAGAGAGAGAGAATGAGAGAGAGCAAGCACATGAGAGGGGGGAGGGGCAGAGGGAGAAGCAGACTCCCCGCCGAGCAGGGAGCCCGATGCGGGACTCGATCCCGGGACTCCGGGATCATGACCTGAGCCGAAGGCAGTCGCTTAACCAACTGAGCCACCCAGGCACCCCAGATTGCTTAATTTCTATGTGCCTCAGTTTCTCATCTAGAAATTGGAGCCAAAAATATGACCCATTTGAGAGGGATTATATGGGATGATATTGGTATTATGTATGTGGAACACAATAACCAATCACTATTAGCCATTTTACTGTTATTTAACTGAGTAAGTGTTGTTGAGAGTAGAGAATAGACACATCTGTCCGGTGAGGACTGGACTAGGGAAAGGTGTTCTTTGACATGGAACCTTTGAGTGAGGTTGGTGATAAGCATTTTGGTGCATAATCTAGGTCCAAAGAAATGTCCACTCTCCTGCAAAGGCTATGCAAGGGCCATCGCCACGGTAAAGGGCCTTCATCTGTCTGTTATATAGTGTTGTCTTTCAGCTCTAAGCTCCCTTCTACAGTTTGCGCAGGAATACTGGGGTCAGAACTTGGCCAACTCTGTTTGTCTTCTGCCAGATGCCTCCCTGTTAGGCTCCAGCAGTTGGTGGCACTGGATGAAGGCTGGAAGACCATAAGAGAAGGACTTTCTATTCCTGTCTGCATCACCCCAGGGACAGCCCTTCATCCTGGCACCAGCAGGTCGATCCTGGATGCAGGTGGCTCCAATTACTAGCTTCCCCTCACTGTGCCAGAACCTGGCTCCTAGGACCCTCACCCCACCTCTGAGTGCCTACACCTGCCAGGAAGCACCCTCCCCAGAGACCTCAGTCCCTGCTCCCAGCTTCTGCTGTACCAGCTCCTGCCAGGCAATGTCCCTTCCTCAGAAATCTGTTACTTCTATGGATCCCCATCCAAACTTCCAGATCCTGGAGACCCCAACAGTTCCCCTTGTTCTCCCAGCCCTAGGGCTTCCAGCTGCTTCCTGCAGAGACTCTGTGTTAATACTGTGTTACATCTGTGTTCTCTCCTCGCTTTTTCTGTCTGATCAACAGCTGTTTGATCAATTCCTTCAAGTAAATTCTCTCTATTAAAATAACTTGTGTGGATTCTGTTTCCTGACTAGATCCTGAATAATAATACACTCACACACACAACATACTTATGTACAAACACTGTTCCTGGACATTTGTGTAGATACATGCTTTCTAGATGCAAACTCAGCACTTTCCTCAATTTGTTCCAGCCCTGCACCTGCTCCCTTGGCCCTTGTTGACACTCTATCCTTTTCAGATTCTAAAATGCGCTGGAAAGAACAAAGCGACAAGGTTCTAGATGATGCAAAGATCTTTTCCCCCTTATAAACATGAGCATCTGTTCGACGCTTCTATAGTCAAAAACTTATAAGCCAACTCTTTTTAACATCAGGCACTTGTGATGGTAACATTTGTTAACGACTTACTGGCTCAAGTGGGAAATGTTAAACAATTCAATGATAGAAAAAAATCCCTATTGAAATTTTCAACGAGTTTCTTCGTTTATTCAACATACAAGCATTTTCCAGTCAGTGCCCAACACTCTTCTAGATCCTTCCAATCCAGGAAATAAGACAAAGTCACAGCCCTTGGGGGGGAAGGACAGGGGAATGAGGGACAGGGAAATGATGTGTGCACAGACCTGTGGCAGGGAAGACAGGTGTGGGGGGCGACTTCAGGCAGGTAGAATAGAGGCTCCATGTGAGCGCTCTGGAGTCTAACCATCTGGTTTCAAATCCTGCCTTGGCCACTTACTGGCCAAATGACCTTGGGAAAGTTCCTAAACTTGTCTGTGCCTTCTGTTCCCTTTTTACAAAATGGGGTTGATAAGAAAGACCTTCTTCAAAGGGTTGCTAGGAAAATTTAAAAAGAGAACAAATAGCGCTTGCCACAGTGTGGGCTAGCTATTATTACTATCAACATAAGTGGTAGCTATTGTTGCTAAAAACACCATCAGTAAAGGCATGCTCGGATAGCTCATTTGCCCTGGAAATCTGACTCATTAATCTGCCAGGGGACCCCAGAAGGGCCAAAGGCACTACCTGTTCCACCTGCCTGCTTCCCTTCCTCCATGATAGGGTTGTTTATTGGAGTTAAGACATTTCCGTAATACATGTGTTAAATCACCATTTGGTCATTTGGTATCTAAATAATTTACTATGCAACAGTTTGCGGAAGGAATGAGAGTTTTTATAATGCATAGGAGCTTCTACCTGGCCCTGGTGAGAGGTCAAAGGGTCCGAATAGCAGAAGGAACACAGAAAGGGGAGGCGAAGCGGCACTGGAAATGATTTTCTCCCGCATGGCAGGGCCGGCCCCATGGATGTAGCCTGGGCTGCCATAGCATTTCACACAAGACTTATGAATCACACTGAGTACCTTCTTCGGGTCATTTACTTCCCTCTGTCAATTACTAGCCGAGCCAGACACAGTCAGAATTTCAACCAAATTGCTTTTTCCGCCCACCACCCACTGCAAAACCCTCATCGGCATCATTATCGGGGACTGCTGGAGCTCCAGCCTTCCAGGGAGGGAGACAAAAAAATGCCCACATCTTGAAAATAACCTTCCCAATT
Source organism: Leptonychotes weddellii (assembly GCF_054177405.1). Classification (NCBI taxonomy): domain Eukaryota; kingdom Metazoa; phylum Chordata; class Mammalia; order Carnivora; family Phocidae; genus Leptonychotes; species Leptonychotes weddellii. The sequence continues at coordinate 9,710,981 of NC_138376.1, forward strand.
ACATGTTTTCTCCATCCTGATGAGCCTGGCAGAATCAAGAACCCCATCTCTGGATCTCATAAACAGTCTCGGCAGAGCCAGAGACAGGCAGTAGCTCTCCCCATCGTCAGCTTAGCATCCCCAGCTTGCTGCTGAGCACTGCTTCTTGGGGTTCTTTATCATCTTAATTGCATCTTGCATGCCCACCTTTTCTGCTCCGGGAGCTCCGAGTATTAATCACCTCCCAAGTCACTTTGGGTAATGCTGAGTGCTTTATCTTTTGCTCTGCCACCAACACATGGGACATGGGAGGTCGCAGGCGGGCAAATGGCTTCCTCTTCGATCACAGCCTCCCTGAAATCCTAACCACTCATGACCCTGGAGCAAAACTTCTGGCCCTTTCCTCCAGGTAGCCATTCTTCACTCTAGTGAGTTGCCTCCAAGGCCAAATTCATCAACGTCCATTGTAAAAATGACCAACCTGGCTGATGCTTTGTTAACCCTTTGCAGGCGCCATCCACAGAGGTGAATGACAGCATGCATGGGCCGGTAGTTTCAAAACACATGAGCAGCATTAGCATTGCCTGCCTCTTGGAAATGCAGGACTGTCAGCCCCGGTCCTGGTTTCTCCCGCTAAAGCAAGCTCCTTGAGGGGAGGGAGCACGTTTGTACACCAGCATCTAGCCAAATGTCTGGCGTTTAATAAGTGAGTGAATCAAGGATGAATAAATGTGTTCAGAAATTCCACAGGCATTTGGCAGAGTTGTGACTTGGAGCCCCTTCAGTTACCACATCCTCCCCTTACCCACCCCAAACACCCCTTATTTGTTTGTGTACCTCTGAAATCTCTGTAAAGAATTGACTCAGACTTTCCTTTTTCAAAGATGCATTAAAAATCTGTCCTCTGATAGATGTGTCTTAAAGCTCATTGTTTTGGTGTGTGATGCACAATATCTAAGTGGGAGGTGTCATAAAACCATTTTCTTTAAATTGTTCCTGCATTTCTCCTTCTGCAGCAGCAACAGCTCTTCTCCCTCACTCCTTGTCCCTCAGTAGACGGATTGGAAAGCTCAGCCTTAGGTCTCCTTAGTGAGGTGGTGTTAGCATTTCCATCAGCCATGCATAAAACAAATACAAGTGTGTGAAGATTTCTTTGCCAATTCTGAAACCGTCCTCATAGACCAAGCAGTAGTGTCCAAGGATTGTGGAGGAAAAAGCCTCGGGGATAGGGATGTGCCCATAAATGGCCTCACTATGGATACATATGCTGCTCACACTCTCTAGCACACTTTCAGGAACTTTGCCTAAGATGCTCTGTGGGTAGAATTCTTAGATGATGTCCAAGATCCCACTGTCCCCTGGTGTACACACAGCTTCTCCCAGTCATTTGACCAAACACTACACTAAGTGCTTCTGTGAAGAGATTTTGCAGATGTAATTAAGGTCCCAAATCAGTTGACCCTAAGAAAGGGAGAGGGAGATTACCTTCAGGGGGCCTGAGCTTATCAGGTAACCCTTAAAAGCGACAGGACTATCCTCGGCAAGAGAGATTTGAATCGTGAAGGACATCCTCCACCACTGCCTTTGAAGATGGAGAAGGTCACAGAATAAAGAAAACAGGTGGCCACCAGCTGAGAGGCAGCAAGGACACAGGACCTGGGTTCTATAGCTACAAGGAACTAAATTCTGCCGACAACCTGAATGAGCATTGGAAGCAGACTCTTCCTTAGTCGAGCCTCCTGATGAGACCACAGCCTGGCCGGCACCTTGATTTCAGCCTTGTGAAGCCCTGAGCAGAGAACCCAAACACTTGCACCCAAATTTCTGACCTACAGACTGTGAATTAATAAATGGGGGTTGTTTTATGCTGCTAAATGTGTGGTATATTGACAGACAACAGCAAGAAACACAGATGCTAATAGATAATGCCCCCTCCTTTATCCTAAAAGGTAAGTCTGCCCTACTCTACCACATAGATAGCTGATGTATACTCCATGCCTACCTCTCACCCCCACTGACATGTTTTGCCTTGCCAGAGAAGGCTCCAGAAATATAAAAATTCCCCCATTATAACAGAGGGCAAACATATGTGTGAGGACAGGAAGAGGCCAGGCTGCTCTGGGACAGAGTGTGTCACACCCACATTACCTGCCTTGCACCTGAGTGTGGATATCATGTGCTTTTTGCAAAGAATTATTTTTATGTCTCACGTCATCTAGCACATTCCCTCTCACCCTCACTCCAAAGCCATTCTCTACTCAGGGCCCTGAAATATCACAGATGGTGCCAACCGACTTGTGATTTCCATGACCCTCCAGCCATCTGCTTTGTTTTGTTGGCCGTAGTAGATGTCCTGACTGTGCTATACCACAAAATCAAGACAGGCCCTATTCTTCAAATTTCTTCACATGCATGCTGATGGAGAGTCATTTATGGTCTTTCTGGCTGGACTCTGTAAACTACAAGGCTGAGTTTATAGGCTAATTGTTCAGCAGGAATACCCAGCTCAAGCTGAGCAATTTCCCTGCAGGGGCAATTAGAGGGAAAGTGAGGGTGGTGTGTGTGTGTGTGTTTTTTTTAACTTCCTGGTCTTGACAGCTAACATTTAATGTAATACAAAACCATGAGTCACTGGGGGAGGCTCTCCCACAGTACTAATTAGCTTATTAAAATGAACACACTGTTCTGGTTCATCTAAATTATAGAATGATGACAAAAATAACAATAATAATAAATCATATATCCATTTCATCCCCTCTTCTGTAATATTTCAGCTTGCCCTCCCCCAACCCTGTAGAAGAGGGATGAGGACTTGTAACCAAAAGGGAAACCTGCCACCCCCACCTAAGGAATGCCATTCTCTCAGCACAGGATGGCTCCCCACTAGGATGCTCTGCCTTGTACCTAAGGGAGCAGGAGAGGATGAGCATTCCCCTCTGCATGCCCCAGTCAAGCACCTGGCCTCTGTTTTTTTTTTTTTTTAACTGAAGTATAGTTGACACACAATGCTACATTATTTTCAAGTGTGCCACATAGTAATTCAACTTCTCTATACATTATGCCACCCTCACAAGTGTGGCTCCCATCTGTCCCCATACAACACTATTACAATACCATTGACTATATTCTCTATGCTGTGCCTGTCATCCTCATGACTTATTCATTCCCCCACTCCCCTCACCCTCCTTCCCTCTGGCAACCATCAGTTTATTCTCTGCATTTATGAGGCTGATTCTGCCTTTTGTTTGTTTTTTTTTAGATTCCTCATATAAATGAAATCACATGGTGTTTGTTTTTTCGGGCTTATTTCACTTAGCATAGTTCCTTCAAGGTCCATCCATGTTGTCTCAAATGGCAAGATCTCATTCTCTTTTATGGCTTAGTAATATTCCATTGAATATGTACAACATCTTTTTTATCCATCTATCTATCAATGGACACTTTGTTACTTACATTGGCCTCTACTTTTGAAAAGCAATAGCCTACTAAGTAGTTCCCAAATTTTACTGCATGCTGGAATCCACCAGTAATCTTTAAACAATACTGACACCTGGCTCCCACCCAAGTGTTGGAGGAGATAATCAAGAAGGCATGACCACCAGTTGACCCTGGAGCTGGAACTGGGCAATCAGATGCTCTGTACCCCTCCCCCATCCTTGGAATGGTACACTTTGCCTACTCTTCCCACATGGGCGCTGTTCCAAGGACATAGCCTTGAGAGATTAAGGTGTTGCTGAGACCATCTGGATGGTATATGTGACTGAACCCAGTTAAGACCTGTTTATAAACTTTAAGATTCGGAGGGTGGGTGTGGAGATCTACTCATCCTGTGGCCACCCAAGACAAACCTCACATGTAAGTTTCCTTGCTTATTAAACCTGCCACCTACCAATCTTGAGTGGCCCACCTCTTTCTGAGGTTTCTCCCTGGCCTCTGAGTAAGGGGCTGGTACACCTGAAAACTCCCAAGTAGGTTTTGAACAAACACCAAGACACTGATTTCTTTGGTCTGAGTGTAACCCGGGAACAGGGAGTTTTCAAAGCTCCCAGGTGATTCCAATGTGCAGCCAAGTGGAACCACTGGGCTGGTAATTAAATAGCGCTCATGTCAAGGCTTTACCACTTAGAGGTGGACAACTGTGAGAAAGTCACTTATTCTTTCTATATCTCAGTTTCCTAACCTGTAAAATGGGTATAATATTGGCACCTACCTCATAGGTACTACTAAATGAAAGAATGCATGCCAGTGGTTTACCACGGTGCCAAGCACTACTAAGGAGGCAGTGTGTGTTAATTATTGACATTCTAATTATTGTCATCATTGTGATTTCTCCTGGCCTCTATGGAGATCATGGAACAAAAGAATCTTTTGTTGGCAGAGACTTGAGGGGTCATCTATGTTTGGATATTACTTTTCAAAAATCCCTGGCAAACGATGATCCAATTCTCCACCCAATGGAAATTGCCCTGATATTTAAAATTCCCACATAGATGATCCGAAAGCAGGTAGCATACTAAAACTCCAATTAATTCAACAAGCATTTACTGAACATCCACTCCAGGCCAGGTACTATGCTGGGAATACTATGTGAGAGGCATAAACTCACAGTCCACTTAGTACAAACTCCTCGTTCTTGGTCACCCTATAGCCAGTTAAAGCTGAGAAGCCCAGTTGATCCACTTGTAAATTGATTCTTTTGCTGGGGTTTTTCTGGAGCTTGGAACCCTCAGAGCCCATCTGCTGTCTGGGCCTCCTCTTCCCCATTCCCCACCTCCCACCCCTGCCTTTGGATCCATTTCTTCTCACTGCTTTCCCCTGCCCTGTACCTCTCTTTCCTTTGTCCTCAGATCAACTGTGCCATTCAAATATCCCAACTCTTGTGCCTTTCCCAATATTCCTCCTCTGCCTCTCCTCCATTAGGGTACTATCTATCCATACAACTTGTTAATCCTGACCACACAACACATACCTGCCTCTTTCAAAACTCTTCTGAATGCCTGTCTAGGAATTTACTCCCTTATAAATTAATAATCAACATTTGAGAGAGTTCACTATAATTCTACCATTCTATTTTTCTGTTCCTTTTCCCAATAAAACGCCCCAAAGCACTTGTCTATACTTGCATCCCCACTTACTTTAGTCCTCTCCTTCTAAACCCCCCACAATCAAGCTTCCGCCCCTACCATACCATTGAACTCCCACTCATAGTGCTACTAAGGAACCCCTGCAATATTGGCATTCAGTTCTGAAGCTAACCACATAGTTAGTGCAGACCCCACAAGTTAGGAGCTCAGTCCTCCACAAGACTGCTGCAAAGTCCCAGGGTCCCCAGGACCCCTTTCTGACCAACTGGCTACCAATTCAGGGGTCCTCATAGTACTCAGTTTTGATGAGGACTAGGACTCACAGAACTCTGGAAAGCACTATGCTTATGATTCCAGTTTTATTCTAAAGGTTACAAATCAGAACAAGCCAAATGAAGAAACACATAGAGCCAAGACTGGGAGGGTCCTGAAAGCAAGCTTGTGAGCCCTCTCCTGTAGAATCAAAGCATATCATCCTCCCAGCACATCAATGTGTTTACCAACCAGGAAATTCTGCTGAGCCTCACTAGTAGGCACGGTTGATTCAATCAGTGGCCACATGATTGTACTCAGTCTCCAGCTGCTCTCCACTCCCCAAGGTCAGGAGATCAGGCTGGTACCATGTGACTCAAAGCCCTAGTCTCTGATCACATGATCAGTCTTCCTGGCATGGCCAGCCCCCATCTGAGTCATGCCATTAGCTTAAGTTATCTAGGAGCCCACCATGAATAACAAAGACATCCTTGGCAGTTGGGCAATTCCAAAGGTTTAGTCTCCCTGTGGGGAACCCAAGACAAAGACAAGCCAAATTCCTTATCACACAACAACCCCCATGATGCAGATCCAAAGATCAATGTACTTCTCAGCAGCCTTGGACAGTTAGGCACTTCCTTTTCTTGAACGTTTCCTGACTGAGCTCTCCTAGCTCATTGGACTTCAGATGTTGAGAAGGATGAGTCACTAGTCATTTCATAAGTGCCACTCCTAGCCAGGCAGGTAGCTCTATATTCAGACCTACTGGGAAGAGGTAAGGAAATCTAATTACTGACCCTGACCTGGGAAAGCAGAGCTTTCTTTTCCCAAGTCACTCAAATTTTTCTGAAGCATGACTTAAGAATTAGTTATTCAACAGGTGGATTTTCCTCTCTTGGGGTCAATTACATCCTCATTAGAACAATGGTTCACAGTCTTGACCATAAATTAGCATAACCTGGAGAGCTTCTTTAACAATACTAATGCCAGAGCTCCCCCTCTCCTGACACTCTGCTTCTATTCGCTGGAACTGGGGCCCAGGTGATGCAAGGTTTTCAAAGCTCCCCAGATGAGTCTAAAGTGCATCCACAGTTGAGAACCATACCCTTGAGTCTCTCTCCTGGTTAAACATCTTCTGCAGGTTGTTTGGGAGGAGGCAGGTCTCCACCGCCCATCCTTCCATTTATTGAGTGCTTGTTATGGGGCAGACTGAGGACTTTCATTCAGTTGTTTGCCTTAACCTGTCACCAACCCTGTGGGGTAAATGCTATTTGATCTGTTTTGTAAATGAGAAAATTGAAGTATACAAATGTTAAACAGTTGCCCAAGTGTGCAGAGTTAAAATGCACAGAGCTGGATTCAAAGTCCAACCTGGTCACCCAAACCCATGCTGTCACCCACGACTGTAGTGCCCTCTCCATCACTGGGAGCCCTCTGGCTACTAAAACGATGCCCAGTTGTCCAATTCTCATCCCTTTCACAGAAGAGGCAGAAGCAAGGACAGAAGATAAATGTACCTTCACAGCTAGACTTGGGAAGTCCGATGGAAAGTTCTAGAGTCTTAGTGCTAGTGCAGACCTTCAAGGAGACCCAGTTCCACCACTTCATTTTATAGCTGAGGAAGCATAAATCCAGAAAGATCAAATGATTTCCAAAGTTCATACGCAGGTTGACCTCAGAGCCCCATCTCCCAATTCCAAGTCAGATGACTTTTCCTTGCAGGAGTTAATTTCCTATTGACCAGCTAGTTCAGAGGAAACAAGTGGATGGACCTGGTGAACTCACAGTTTGTTAATGGGAGCGTCGCAAGGTGGGAGCCCAGAGCAGGAGGAGCTTGCTTGCAGCTGGTGAGGTTGGAGAAGATATCATGGACAAAGAGGCTTCCAATGGGAGCCAAAATCAGGCTTTCAACCTGCTGAGAAAGAATATTCCACGGGGAGGGAAGAGTGTCAGCGATGGCAGGAAGAGGGGAGATATGTTCTGGGAACGGAAGGTGGTCTGCATCCTCTTGAGAAGAAACCAGAGACAAGACAAGGAAGACAAGCCACGACACCATCCGAGGGCACTGTCCTCTAATCCCAAGGCAGTAGGACCATGGCCACTGTGTTCAGGGATGAATGACAGCTTCAGAAGCAACAGGGCACAGACCGAGGTGGACAAAGAGGTAGTGGGAAAGGGGAGGGAGTGGGGAAGTGGGAGCAAAAAGCCACAATGGGGAAGTGGCTGAGAATGCGGGAAAGGGACAGATGGGAGGGATGGACACCACCCCCAGGGGCTGCTGGAACTTCCTTACATGGGGCCTCACCCCATAAAACAGAAGCTAGAGAAAAAAGAAAGGATGGGTGATAAGAGCATTCTTCTGGTTGCCCCACTAAAAATCTACTTTCCCAGAGATGAACCATGAGAGACTCTGAACTCTGAGAAGCAAACTGAGGGTTCTAGAGGGGAGGGGGTGGGAGGATGGGTTAGCCTGGTGATGGGTATTAAAGAGGGCACGTTCTGCATGGAGCACTGGGTGTTGTACACAAACAATGAATCATGGAACACTACATCAAAAACTAATGATGTAAGGTATGGTGATTAACGTAACAATAAAAAAAATTTTTTTTAAAAATCTACTTTCCCAGGTGAGAGCTCAGTGGGAGAGGAAAGTGCTGGTAGCCTGAGAGGCAGGTTCAGAAGCTGCGGGGTAGGAGGGGAGGGGCAGGGTTGGGGTTGGGGGGCAGGGAAAGACCATCAGAGAGGAAAGGGGGGTGGGGGCAGAAGGGCCCAAAAGAAAACTTCCATTTTCTGCCCTTTGTCCTACTTGGGTAGGTAACGAAATGGTCTCCATGGGGATAGGAAGTGACAATGAACAAAGTTCTGGGGGGAACGTCATGGACTCAGGCCTATGGACTCTAACCCTCTTGAAGGCAGCGCCCTCAGCTGAGCTCCCAGAAGGAGACCGAATTCCATTCAGGTGGTTCCACGGCAGAGACTTTAAGGAAGGTATGGGCAGAGCTAAAGAAACCATTTTCCAGGGGCGCCTGGGTGGCTCAGTGGGTTAAGCGTCTGCCTTCGGCTCAGGTCATGATCCCAGGGTCCTGGGATTGAGCCCCCATTCAGTCTCCCGGCTCAACGGGGAATCTGCTTCTCCCTCTGCCTCCTCCCCCCCCACCCCCGCTTGTGCTCTCCCTCGCTGTCTCTGTCCCTATCAAATAAATCTTAAAAAAGGAAAGAAACCGTTTTCAAGGGACAACACAACCCGGGTGGCCTGAGGAGAGGGCTGTAGTCACAGAGGATGGTTGTGTCCTCAGCACAGAGCGGGGGCAAGCATGCTGACTTCTCTCTTCTCCCACCGCCGGGCCCCTGCACGGTTCCCCATCAGCCGAGCACAGCGGGAGGCGACAGACAAGGCCACCCAAGTGATGCAGTTCTCAGTTCTCCGGGAGGGGCCTTCCCAGGCCCCGAGCGAGCAGAGAAGGGCAGAGAGTGGGTGTGAGAACAGGGCAAATGGAGAAGAGGTAGCACCCCCAGCAAGCCCAAGACCCTGGCTGTGAGCCCCGTGGAGCCCGCCGCTGGGTGACAGGTGCCTGGCCGAGCTTTCGGGGCGGGGGGGGGGGCCGCGGAGACAGAGCTACCAACTCGGATAGCCTTGCTGCTACCACTCACGGGTGCCCCCCAGCGTCTGACGAGCAGCATTTTGGGAATCTCGGGGTGGGTGCTGTGTGTCGTAAAACCTACAAGCAGATGAGCGCGCACCTTTCGCGCGATGGCAAAACTTGCCTGTTGGGCCCACGTTTCCCAGACACTAAAATGGGTTATGCGGTCTGTCGAAGTATTTTTGTCCTTTCTGAGTCTGAGAAGCAGCTTGGGAGATGTGGTTTGGCAGATGAACTGTTGAAATTCCCGGTTATTTGGTTTTTTGAAGGTAAGGGGGAAAAATATCGTATCGCTCCTAAGGCCTGTTAGCACACGCCATGCCAGAAAATTCAAAAATGTGTAGCTTTTGGAGCAGGAGGCAGGACACGCAGAGAATAACTTCTGATCAAAATGTAAAGTCACGTAAGATTAGAAAAGACACTTACAGATGAGGGGCAAAGCTGTGATTTATTTGCATAATGACAGGAGTGCCAGAGTGTTCCTTGCGCAGCCCGGCTCACCTTCCACTGCACCTGCTGTCCAGCTCAGGAGATCAGTACCCTCCAGACCACCTCTGACCCTCAGCAGGCCCGACAACACCACAGCCCCCCCCTCCCCCAGGCCTGCTAGCCTCTCATCCTTATTGGACAGGGTGCTGAGACTCCATCAAATCCAAACTGCATTGTCAGTTTAAAAATAGCTTTTCTTGAAGGGAAAAAGACACCACCACATCATATGTGCACATTGATTTTCAGAAACATAACATTAGAAAAAAATCTTCCATCAAACTTCAAATCTTCCAACTTCCAGGGTGCCACCTAGCAGTTGTTTTCTTGATCACAGTAATTCTGATGAAATTGCCAAAGAGTTGGAGTTGGCCTGGGGGAGGAGGAGTCTGCTAACCTGAAGGACTCTGCCATTTGTGGAATAGGGAAAAGGAGATATCTTTGATCCAGGAAAACCATCTTCGGCCCATTTGGCATCCTGTTTCTGAATCTTACTGCTTCCACACTTGCATGCCAAGACTTCAAAGGGCTTTACTGAGTCACTAGTTGTATTCCAAGAATACCAGCTAAAGAATTGGTAGAAAGGGCAGGCATCAAATCCTTTTTTCCTGTTCAGCAGTAGCGAGGCCTCCCAAAGTCACCTAATTATCGAAAGTACCTGCAGGTTTTGGTGAAGTGACAGGAGGACAATGAGGTAGAAGTCCCTTTTAACATACAAAAAAGGTATACCCCACTACCTCAAAACCAAGATGAAAGCTTTCAGGGGCCAGTGCTAAGGAGGAGAGGAGTATCCAACACAGGACAGAAGATTAGGGGATCTGCTTTGTCAAGAAGGCCAGGGAAGTATTGACCTCAGATCTGAAGGATAAATAGAAGTCAATTAGGCAAAGAGGGTGGGGAAAGTATGTGCAAAGGCCCTGGGGTAGAAAGGACCGTCCGTGGGCAAGTAGGAGAGATTAAAAGAAGTTAGTGTCACTGGGACAGAGAAAGTTGGGAGGGAGGGAGCTTTGAGGCCAAGAAGGTCTCAAGGTCCATGCAGAACCTTGCAGCCAATATTCAGGAGTTGTCCTCTGTTTGCTTGCTTCTTTGTTTTCTATCATTCAAGCAATTAGGGTTGGGGGTGAGGTCCTGAAAAGCAGGAGAACACCATTAACAGGCTTGCCTTTCAGGACAGTATCTCTGGCTATAGTATAGAGAATGGAACATGGGGGCAAGATTGATGTAGAAGACAAGTGAAGAGACCCTGGCCATAATGGCCAGATTTGAGAGAGATTTAGATGGAAAAAAAAATCATTGGACCTGGTGACAAATTGGAAATGGAAAGGAAGAGAGAGTTAGTTATGAAGGACGGTACCTACATTTCTAGCTGTGTAGAACCATTCACCAAGATGGCAAATATTGGAAAAGGATCAGGTTGTTGGGGGGAGAGGTGGTGAAGGGTGATGAGTTTGGGTTGGGGCATATTGTGTTCAGTTGCCTTTGAGAAAAAGAGAGAATATGCAGCAGGAAGTTGGGCAAGCAGGTCAGAGGACAGGTGAGGATTAGAGGTGGAAATCGGAGCCTCTCATTGGTTTTCTCTGGCTCCACGATAAATTACCACAAACTGGGTGCCTTCACACGACAGTTTATTCTCACAGTTCTGGAGGCTGGAAGTCCAAAATCAAGCTGTTGATATTATGATGCTCACTCCAAAAGCTCTAGGAGGGAATCCTTCCTTGCTTCTTCCAGTTTCTGGATGCAGAATCTAATCTCTGCTTCCATTATCATGCAGTCTTCTCTGGGTCTTCTCTTCTCTCCTCTCCTCTCTTCTCTTCTAAGAACATTTGCTATCGGATTTAGAGCCTACTCAAATCCAGGATGATCTCACTTCTAGATCCTTAACATAAATACATCTGCAAAGACTCTTTTTTCAAATAAGTTCCCATTCACGGGTTCCAATAGACCTATCTTTGTCCACTATTTAACTCACTGCATCCTCCCATTCCCATTTCCTGAAGCACCATTTCCTCTTACCTGAAAGTCTCCAACTCAAAACCAAAGTGCCGACAATCCTATCCTTGCCCCTTAACACCCAGCCCTGGTCTTCCCCAGCCAGGTCATAACAGCCCCGACTTTGACATAAAGCTGGGTGTCCTTCTCCCTGCACACCCTCCCCCAGCCAGCTGATAAGGGAGACTGTTCTTTTTTCCAGACCCCAGGTCTCACTGCAGCAGGGAAATAATTTTTCTTTGCTGGATGCATTTCCCCAAAGACTCATTGCTAAACTGCATCACTAAGTGCTATCACCTTCTTTGTTCAGGACTTTGGGCATCTTTCGGCATAGGATAAATGATATCGGTGTGGGGGAAAAGAGGGTAATGGACCACAGTTTAAATACCTTGTAGTTTTCAAGTTCCAGGTGAACTTGAAAAAATGTCCATTTCCACACCAGGGACCCTGTTAAGGCTTCCTGTATCAACTCCTGAATGAGAATTAGAACTCACAAGAACTGATTGATAATTGGTCCCTCTAACCGTGAGGACAGACTCCGGGCTACATTAACACGTCTATGGGGTGGACGAGGAGTCTTGCGGGCTGCTCTCCCCTGAGAGCACAGGGGAATGATGCACTGGGTTCCAAGTAATTTTCACATGAATAATTAAAGACATTTTTATGGGCTTCATCACTCAAGAACTGTATCTTCTTTTCAAAACGATCAAGAACAAAAAGTGGCACTCCATTTAACTGCTACAATAAAGTGCTGTTTTAAAAATACCAGCTGGAATCTCTCTCCTCCCAAGAGCTCCTAATAGTCTATGTGTTTAACTTCACGAGACTTCAGAAGAGTACTTTCAGATATCATTTCCTCATGCGTTTGGGGAAACTGAGGCATGGAGATGCTAAATGAGTGCTATGCCATGTCTTGGCCACCTGTGGGGGCAATTTATCCATTCTCACCATCACAAAAGACACTTAAGACTTAAAATTGTCCTTCAGGGGCACCTGGGTGGCTCAGTCGGTTAAGCTTCTGCCTTTGGCTCGGGTCATGATCCCTGAGTCCTGGGATCAAGCCGCGCGTCGGGCTCCTGGCTCAGCGGGGAGCCTGCTTCTCCCTCTCCCCCCTGTCGTGCTCTCTCTCTCTTTCTCTCAAATAAATAAATAAACAAATAAACTGTCCTTCAGAAGTTAGCCTGTAGCTGAGCAAGAAATAGGATGCAAGCCTCATTTTCTGGGTTCTATGTTTTGTCTTGTAAATCAGTCTGTCCCAAATCAGGCAGTGGCTAAAACAGCTTGCTAAACTTTCACCCTCTGTTCTGCCTCAGACCCACTGAATCAGAATCTCCAGAGAGTGAGAGTAGGGTGTGTTGGCCGCACCCCCCTCACCTTTTCTGATGCTCCATCATATTTGGGACCCCCACTTATGGGCCCCCCGGGGAGCTTTGCTTGGCTGTCCTTAAGCCTGACCTTCCAGTAGCACCAGACGCTATCTGAACACACTGGTTTTTGGTATCCACATCTGGGTTTATGTTGCCCCCTGACAGATGAAACTGTACAAACAAACTGTCCCTCCGAAGGCTTCCCTAGTCACAAAAATGAACGGGGAATTCCTTTAAACTCAGGGCGAGCCTCAGGCAAACTAATGAAGTTCATTCTGTGTGTGTCCCAGCCTCTAGTTAGTCTAGGGAATAAAGCATGGAATCAGACAGCAAGATGAACTTGGCCAAGCCTTTAACCTCTCCTTGGGTCTGAGCCTCAATTTCCCCATCTGTACCAAAGATACAGAAGGGGAGCAGGAACAGTGGTATAAAAGGAGGGTTACTAAAAACAAAAAAATAGTATATATAAAATGCCTGGCATGGTATTTAAGAAATGCCAATTTTCTTTTCTTCTCTCTAGAAGGTCCTCGTTTCCATTACACAAATTCTGGGACTCCTTGTTCCTTCTTTCTGTTATAACAAGGGCATGGCCAATCATTCTGTAAGTGCTCTTACTCTAACATTTAAGTTAGAGTTTGCACTTTAAAATCTTAACTCCCTGACTTTCCCGGGTTGGCTGAGGAGAACCATTAAGCATTAGTTCCTGGTCAGATAAACAGCTCTCGGTGGCTACTCGCCTAATTCTTATCCAGCAGAATTACCCAGGTGAGAAGACGTTTGCAAATCAACTCTGCAATTTGGAGTGTCCATCTGGAGCTTGTCTGAAATCCTTGTTCATTGCTTTTATGTATCCATGGCATTTCCCAGCCAATAATCATGAGGCTTCTTGCTGTATTCAGGTTTGTGGCTCATTTGAGAGTTCTCCTGCCCCAAAGCCCCAGAATGAATTTTGCATACTCCACAGACATCTCTATTTTGCAGCAGATGATCTCAAACATAACCTCCACATTTGGTGAGATAACATCTCAACAGGCAGAAATATGATTTCATTTATTTGTATGAAGTAGAAGGCTTGTCCTCCCCGTTGCCAAAATTCAAAGATTAGGAAACTGTAGTGACCAAACCATCCCAGTTTGCCCAGAACTGAGGTGTTCGTGGACCTGGGAATTTCAGTTGTACAGCAAGGAACATCCCAGATAAATCAGGACACACTGGCCACTGTAGCAGGAAAGGGACAGAGTGCAATAGAAGACCTTCCCACACTCTTTCAGCAGCACTGACTGGTCATCCACTGCTCAGCTGTGGGTAAAGCTGGCCCAGGTAAGATATGCTCCTTTAGCACTGTCTCAGGTACAGCTCCATACTTCATGAGGCACTCCAAAGTTGAGAGATACCCAGGCTCTTTGAACACTAAAAAAAATTTTGGGGAATGGCAGACAGAGCAACTGGGACTTCCTGCTTCTAGAACAGCGGGAATTTGCTCAGAATTACCTTTCAATCGTATATGATGCTCAGGACCAGTCTTGCAGCAGAGAAAGGGAGTGGGGATAGAGTCTGCCCCTTACTAGCAGCGTGGCCTTGGGCAAGTCTTAAGTTTGTTTGTTGTTTGCTTGTTGTCAATTTCCCCACCTGTGCATCAGGGATAATATCTCCTTCAAAAAACAGTGGTAAGAATCCTGAAGGTAATGAGCATTCACTTAAAAGACACAGATTTCACGCCTATTCTCCCCATCCCCATGCTGTGATGAAATGTACATTTAGGGATGGCGTGACGACCCCTCTAAACATTCCCTCATGAGTTTAGAGTCTAATTCTCACTGTTAGGATTGCAGGACATCAGTTGGAATTTTTTTTTTTCACATTGTTTTCCTCTTCTCTAGAATGAATGTCGCTAATGATCCATGATCCTGTAAATTATAAAAATCCAGATTCTCCAACCTAGCCACTTGACAGATAAGGAAACCAAGGCTCAGGATGGACAGGTGAGTGACATGCCCACCAGACAGTGGTTCTAAAATCCAATCTTCTGACTTCGAATCTTCTGATCCGGCTGCTTCTCTGTCACATGTCTCCTTGCCTTTTCCTCAAGGATGCGGTCTCTGACAGAGTGAGAAAGAATCAAAGCCTTAAGAAGATACTAGCAAGAGCTGGTTTTGCTAGAAGGACACAGGAAGAACATTTAAGTATCAAATGCCTCTGGGAGGCCACTGGAGGGGAACAAGAAGACAGCAGGGTTTAGAAGCACTAACCAGAAAGAAGACAGCAAATGTTATCCAACTAGTTGGTTTCAGGGTGACCCCGATCAAGAGACCATGCTTGACACTTGACGATAGTGACCTAAACTTGATTACCTTTTTTTAAGGGGTACAGTTCTAGTTACTGTGATGCTTACTAAAAAAATGGGGCTCCCTGATCTGGAAATGTAGAAACAGAAGCCCCCCCAGTAAAATGGGGTGCTGATGCCAGGCTTTCCAAGCTATCAGATGAGCATCTTTTGTATCTAGGACACAGGTAAAGGCAGGTTCACCCGGTTTCATTATATCTGTAATTCTGCGGTGCTTTTCGCTCACACCTCGGGGCTGCCTCTAAATTTCGCCTTGTGCCTTAGGACGGCTCGCCCCTTGATGAATGAATCATGCTGCTAATGTGAAATCACTTTGTAAGCTGGGAAGGAACTGAACGCGTAATCAAAAAGCTGTACCCAATTTGCTCAGCCCAAGAATCTGACAGTTCAAAAGGTAGAAAGTACTTCTTGCCAAGAATGGATGGTGAATTAGAATAAAATCTGTTACTGCAGCTCCTGAGCAGCCCTGACCACTGCCCTGTTACCCCATCATTTTGCCCAGGAGGGAACTATGGGGATGGTTTCAAGTTGCTTTAACTGTGTTTTTCCCCCCTAAACTGTAGATAAGAATCAGGATTCAAAGCGAATTCCCTTCTTCTTACTAATCTGTGAAGAAAAATGAGCCTGTTTATCAGGTTCTCAGGAAGTTGGAGATTTAGCTAGATTTAGTAATACCCTCTGACAAGGACAAAGTATTCCTGAAAATAATAGAAGCAATACAGAATGTGATACTCTAAAAAGTGTGTTCAATTATGCATTAGATTAAAATGGAAAATAAATTATAGGTGAAATTGCACATAACAAAAGAGATTTCTACACTCTATCCCTGGCTGACTTATTAAGAACCATACTCAATGAGTCAGAAGTCCCGTATACCAAAAGAAGTATTATGTGATCCCTTGAAGTTTGCCAAAATGGGTTTAACGTGTAGTAAGAAAATAATAATAGCGGTTATGTAAATGCTTATCTTCTGCCAAGGGGGAAGCCAATCACTTCTATGCATCTTTTTTTTTTTAAAGATTTTATTTATTTATTTGAGACAGAGAGAATGAGAGACAGAGAGCATGAGAGGGAGGAGGGTCAGAGGGAGAAGCAGACTCCCTGCCGAGCAGGGAGCCCGATGCGGGACTTGATCCCGGGACTCCAGGATCATGACCTGAGCCGAAGGCAGTCGCTTAACCAACTGAGCCACCCAGGCGCCCC
>NC_138376.1:9727825-9744552 GCF_054177405.1 Leptonychotes weddellii
AAACTTATACCTTTACTGTTCCCATTTTATAGATAAGCAGACTTAGGTCCCACAACATTAGGTAGTGTGCCCAAACTCCCAGAGCTGTATATGTTGGACCCGGGGTATCAGCAAATATCCGTCTGACCCAGGAGGCCATGCTTTGGACTACTATGCTCTAGTACCTCCCTGCTGTCCATGTTACCCTTGTTCACAGCCTCTGTCCCTTTGGCAAAATCAGTTATGCAACTAATGGTAAGAATCATATGGATGGATTATGTATGTGAATTTTTAGCCTTATGTATGGTTAAGAGTATGGGCTTTGGAACCAGCTCTACTACTTATCAGTTGTGTGACCTTCCACAAGTTACTTAACCTCTCTGTGTCGGTTTCCTCATCTGTAAGAGGGGGATAATAATACCTCACAATAGGGTTCTTGGAAGAAAAGATTAACACCAGATAACTTCTCCACACATGTTACCTATTATTATTACTAAATGAATCTACTGTCTTAAATGCAAATAGCCTCTCAATTACGTACTTGCCTATACAATGTTTGTTAAAAGTATAGTAATGTCTTAGGATGATTTTTCCAACTTGGGAAGACACCCTCATCCTAGCCAATAGCCATGGATTCTAGGAGACTGAGCTTGCCCCAGCCCTGCGCGTGATGGTTCGAGAGAGTACCTTCAGCCACAGGAATAGAGACTCTATTTATGAAGGAATTTTTCCCCTTGGGATTTGTGGACACCGATGATCATACATTGTGTGAAGATGACTTAAATGACCAGAGTCCTTTTCGCATGGACCAGGTGTGAAACATTCATTTCAGTCATGGGCACAGCTGGCTCAGTCAGCTTCTAGTTAGAGGAGGCTCCCCACGCAGGCTCTTCTGCCAGAAAGCATGAGCGCCGTGCCCGTCATTCCACCATTACATCTCTCCGGTTCCCAAAGGCCCTTTCTCCTGAAGAAGCCACGAATAGGATTTGAATATGCCTGGAAGTTTCCATGGTTTATCAAAACCCACCTTGATGGACTCTTCCACTGACACCTGCAGAAGCATCCAGATGAAAAGTGAGATACGCCTAGGAACTGGACCCAGGAGGGTGAGGAAGCAGGCCAACCTATGGGACGCTGTCCTTTCGTGGGTATCCAAGCCCCTCAAGGCATTAACAGTATGTCCTGCCTATAAAGAGACATTCAATAAGATGGTGCCTTTACCTACAAGATTCTACAGAAGAACTCGAATCTGTGAATCCCACAGTCTTTACATGTCCTCACCGAGGACCCCAGGAATAGTCCGAGGCTTTCCAGAACAAATGAAGGGCCTGATAATTAAATCATGTGTGTCATTAAGCCACTAGTGATTCATACATTTAAGTCTAATTAAAAATGGGCTACTCTGCCTAATAATTGTCGCAAAGAGAAAGCTGCTCAGTAATTCCAAACATTTAACCTCCATCTAGCAGGAAACACAGCTCTTACCAAAGGCTGGGCCACTGGGGACTTTCTCATTAAACAGAAGTCCCTCTCAGGCAGGTTGAACTGTCCTCCTCCTATTAAGGATGCTACCTTCAAACGCTAGATGCTGATGTTATTCAGTTATCTCTAAGATGAGGAGGTAAGAGGAAAAATGAAGTTAGAACATTTGACCATGGAAGAACTTCTCTCTCCACTTCTTGGTCGTTCAAATGAAAAACTTTTCTTACCCAATGAAAAGACGTTCAAGATTCATGCTTCAATGTTAATTCTAAAAAACAAAACTATGTTATCTTCTTGTGTGTTGTATTTGCTTTTTTTTAACCCTCCAAAGTATGTTTATTCATTTTAAAATCTGAAGTGTTATAATTAGTTTGCACACACACACACACACACACACACACGTACGTATTGCCGTTTGGGCTTTGTTTTGTTTTGGTTTTGATTCACTGAAGAAGAAACTGACTACAAAATTATCATGCTGATACCTTTATACATCCTCGCTCAATCCCCTGGAAAAATCACGGCTGGATATTTCAGGCCTGTCCTTCCTGTTCAGTTTTCTAGTTAGGGAGATACAATGATAGTAATCGTTCATAAAGACGGACGGCAGAGAGGAATACTGGTTGTAATTCTTTCTTTCCTCTCCTATCCTAATATAAAATCCAGGAACTATTAGCCCTGGACCAAGGACCCAACTTTTGTCAAAGCCCTAAGAGCTCTGCCCTCTTCTCCTTACCGGGGACCCCAGCATGGGGAGGACACAGTTGGTTCGGAGGTCCCAGATGCACCCAGAAGCCACCTCTCCTGGCAAGAGAGGAAGCAGGTTTGGTGAGATATGAGCTGGGGTTTGGCCTTTGAATCCCCATTCTGCCCTAAGTAGCTGCTGGGATTTGGGAATGTTCCCCAGCCTCTTGAGCATCATTTCCTCACTTACAGAGTATGGTTTAAAATAAGTACATCATAGATTTGTAATGACGATTGAACGAGACCACATTTGGAAGTGAATGACAGAAGATACTTAACCAATGTTAATTTCCTGCCTCTGATCTGACTATTGTTTATGAGTTTCTAACTCCTTCTATAAGCCATTCTCCTTTTCAGAATTTTAATCTAGTCTTATCTTTGGCAGCTCTCCGCAAAGGAGTTATGATTTATGAAGGCTCAGGACAGAATGCTAATTTAAAAACTGCTAGCAAGACTACCTTTAGGAACACACAGAGATCAATAAATATTTGATGTATACTGGGTTGAATAGGGGTCCTCCACTAAGATATGTGCATACCCTAATCTCAAGAACCTCTGAATGTGACCTTATTTGGAAGAGAAGTCTTTGCAGGTGGAACGAAATTAAGGATCTTGAAATGAAGAGATTTCCCCATTTCACCCTGGATTATCTAGGCAGGGCCTAAATGCAGTGATGTGTCCTTATAAGAATGAGTGATAGGCAGATAACATGGAAGAGGAGCAGGCAATGTGACCATGAAGGCAGAGATTGGAGTGTTGTGGCCAACACTTCTAGTGTTTGCCTAGAAGAGGCAAAGGACAAATTCTCCCTAAAGTTCAGAGGGAGCACAGTCCTGTTGCATTTGGAACTTCCAGCCTCCATACTGAAAGAATAAAAGTCTGTTGTTTGAAGTCACCAAATTTGTGGGACCTTGGTACAGAACCCCAGGAACCTACTACAAGGCGCTATTCTTATTATTAATAAATACAGATTTCCTTTCTCTTGATTTTGTTGTAAAAACCTAAAACTGCTCTGAAAATAAAATTTTACATATATATACATGCACATATCTATACACACGTATGTAAATATACATATGTATATATGTGTATGTGTATACATGAAGAAAGAGAAGGAGATTGGTCCTAACCATTTAAACCATTACGTTTTAGCCTTGATACAGAGAGGGTAGAAAAGCCCCTACTCTTGCCATTTTTTGCAACAAGGTTTGTACTAAAACAGTGGCAGTCAAGGGTAGGGGGAAGAGTTTCTCAGCATGTTAAAATCATATTAAGTCATCTGCTTTGAATCACCAAAGGTGTCCCCTGAGTACTATGGAGAAATAAGAAGAGAAACCACATTTAAAGAACGTTTGCCTTTACAATCTTGCATGTCAATATTGATGGTGTTGGCAAGCTGTGAATACCAACACAGTCTACATTATTACCAGAGAGGGACTTCCCATCCCTACCCCATAACCAGCCCAGATCTGGTCAACAAGGACGATGAAGACACCTGATGACTCCATCACCTTTCTTGCATCACTTGCAATGCTGATAACCCTCAACATTTAAATACCTGAAGTAAAGTGTTGGCACCTTCAGGTTGGACTCCTTCAGAATATTGTGTTTTTTTCCTGAGTACGCAATGAGCTAAGGTTCTCTCAAAGGTATAGGTATGTGCTTAGGAAGAAAAGTTTATAAGATTCTCTTCTTAACTCTAATAACTGAAAATTAGCTGTCTCATAAAAAACACAATTTCCCTTTTTTTCCCAGGGGTGTAGTAAAACTGGAAGATCAGAGCACATCAAGAACAAAATACCCAAATTGAATGTAAACATGTATTAAAGGTGCTTTGAAACTCGGAGCAGCAGCAGCGTACCTGTTGTATCTGTGCTTTTATTGAGATTGGAGTTTGAGCTGATTGTTCAGTCTCAGTTCAAATGAGGTTAACAGGCTTTCAAATTATCACTGGGTGGGGGAGGATGTGAGGGGGCAATACCAGCGTCTTTTATGTGGTGAGTATGACTTCCTTGGCTTGTTTTGCAATTCCTTTAGTAAGTCGTGAGCTATTTTACTTAAGTCATACTCTCTCCTTTTGCTCATTTTTTCCCACTTATTTGGTACATGCTATTTCTCTCTTCCACAAGAGTCAAGAAAGCATCAGATAGAACTTTTACCTATTTTTGACTATTCAGGAAAAAAAAAAGTGTATAGAGACATTCCCTGCTTTTAAGTGCAAGCTACCCCTGGAGACTCAGTGGCCCATTATGAGACAGAATACAAACTGCACATTCCTGTACTTTTATTCCCAGCACCACGGTAGATACTCAACACGTACTAACTGGCTCCTGAAGGAATATGTTTAAATGAACATGTTGATCATCATAAGTGAAAAGGCATCACATGAGTAAGTCATGAAGCAAAGAGTAAGTTTTACTAGGCAGCATGAAAAGAGGACCAAAAAGTGATCAGTATTATATAAGCACCTACTAGGTGTCAGGCACTTTTTAGGTACTGGGAACGCAGTGAGCAACACAAAGCCCCCTCCCCTGTTGGACCGCCATTCTAGCCAGGGAAAAAGACAATGAACAAATATGGGGTGCCTGGCTGGCTCAGTTAGGCTTCGCCTTCGGCTCAGGTCATGATCTCAGGATCCTGGGATGGAGTCCCGCTTAGGGCTCCACGCTCAGCAGGGAGTCTGCTTCTCCCTCTCCCTCTGCCTCTGCCCCTCTGTCTTCTCATGTTTTCTCTCAAATAAAATCTTTAAGAAAAAAAAAAAAGTATAAGGTAAAGTTAGGAGGTCTACTTGAGATGCCTGTAGACATTCAACCCAAACCAATTTTAAGTGTTGGTTGACTTCCAGGTCAACTCACTCTGGTCCTTCTTGATGCCTTATTTTAAATCCCCCCAGTTTTAATCTTTCACAGTGCAGCATATTTTAAATGGAAGAGACCCGTGTCTGCAAACCTATGTTTAGAGCTGCCATTTTATGAAGGCCTTTTCCAACTGTATACCACAGCCCAGAGCAGGCACCAAAAGTCTAGCCAGTTTCCCAAGGTGTATTCTGCAGACCTGAAAATGGGGGTTATTTGTTTATTCGGCTCCTCAACAAAATATTTATTGCATGCCATATACCCTTCTGAATACTAACTTTGGGGATACAGCAGTGAATGTATCAAAACCCCTCTCTTCTCTTGGAGCTTATATCCTGGGGAGAGAGGCAGGCAGGTAGCAAAGAAATACACACTCATCGACACATTGATAACTGCTATGAAGAAACACAAAGGAGATACATTTTAAATAAGATGGTCAGGAAATGCCTATCTAATGAGTGATCATTTGAGCAGAGTCCCTAATGAAGTGAGGGAGTGAGCCATGCTGATGTCTGAGGAAGAACATTTTAGGCAGAAAACAGCAAGTACAAAGGCCCTGAGGCAGGAGATCAGTGTGACTGGAACACAACGAAGAGGTAAGTGGTAGGAGATGAGGTCAGAGAGATAATAGAGTGCCAGATCAGGTAGGGTCTCATAGACCACCATAAGGGTATTGGCTTTAACTATGACTGCCATTGGAAGATTTTGAGCAGAGGAATGACATGACTTAAGTTTTTAAAAGCTGCTGTGTGGGGGTGCCTGTGTGGCTCAGTTGGTTAAGCATCTGCCTTCAGCTCAGGTCATGATGCCAGGGTCCTGGGATGGAGCCCCGCGTTGTGCTCCCTGCTCAATGGGGAGCCTGCTTCTTCCTCTCCCTCTGTGGCTCCCCCTGCTTGTGCTCTCACACTCTCTCCCTCTCAAATAAATAAATAAAATCTTTTTTTAAAAAAAGCTACTGTGTGGAAAGCAAACTAGGGAAAGCAAGTGTGGAAACAGAGAGATGAGGTAAGTGGCTGAAACAATCCAGGAAGGAGATGGTGACAGGTGGACTAGAATGGTTGAAGTGGAATTGCTGAGAAGTGATCAGATTTGGGATATGTTTTCATAGCGCCAATAGGATGTGCTGATTTTTTTTTTGCATGTGAACAATTAGAAAAGGCAAGGAGCTCCCAAGACTTAGGAACCAAGAAACTCACCACTTTCTAAGATGGGGAAGATGAAAGTAGGCTTGGAGAGGCAGAGGTCAAGAGTCTGACTATGTTCAGTTGGAGATGTCTTATACCCAAGGGGAGCTACAAACAGACAGATTATGCCAGGTCAGAAATGAGGGCTTGTATCACAGGGAAGAGTGTTCTATGGACAAAGGATCTGGAAATACTAGGTTAGACCTAACAGGTTGTTTTACTCTCGACCTTCTTAGCTTTTAACCCAAATATACTTTGTGAACCTCCAAGAGAAAGATTTAAGGATTAGCAAACCTATTTATTTGTTAAGTTTTATCACTCTTATTTTGGGGAGCTTCCAGCCACGCTATTATTCTATAGAATTCCCTTTGTAGAATACTGTTGAAGACACCAAATACTAGTTTTTTAATAGAACTATCTCTACCTTGAAGCAAGGTAGCACACAAAGCGATGAGTTTAGAATTTGTATCCTTTAATCAGTACTTGATGACTTTTGTGCTTCTTTGCATTTCCCCCTTGTGAATCAATAGAACTCCATTCTAGTTTGGAACGCTATTTTGGGTTTGGTGATTTGAATTGAACCCCAAGATCTAGATCAGCTCACCCCTCAGGGTGAACTTATAAAGTTACTAAACCTGCAGAGCAAAGGGTTCAACCTCACAAAGGCCAGGCTGAAACAGTTCAATGTGCCTTTATCCATCATGTTTCTTCAATGCAATGGGTCTTACAGATTTCAGCCATCACGGGACTCACCACCTGATTTTCTTCATCTTGATCGTGTTTGGGCTGGGACCTCTTGTCCTATCATCATCTCAGACCTCTTCCTTCATGATCTCATGTTCTCCCATAACTTAAACCACATACACACCAATGGCCCCCAGATCCACATCTCCTGCTCCCAGCTCTCTTGAATTCCAGGATGAATTTCAGCTGCTATCAGCATCTCTACTGTGGTATCCTAGGAACACCTCAAAACTTGGTCTTCCTCCTGAAATGTTTATTTTGATTTACAGCACCGCTGTGCTCCTGCTGCCCTACAGAGAAACCTGGAGTCAGCCTTATCTCAGTGTCTCCATCTGTCTCCCACTCCCATTCCCCAGGCCCCCGACACGCAGCCATTCATCAGGTCATGTCATTGCTACTTTCTGAATCCCACCTGAATCCCACTTTTTCCTCTTCGCTTTCCACTGATACTCCCTCAGTTCAGGTCCTCATCCTGTTTTACTGGAACTGTCTCATGAGCTTCCAGTGGTCTTCCCGCCTTCCCTATGGGGTCACAACCCACAACCAGTCCTCCTTGCGACTGCCAGGTTGCCTTGTCAAATGGAAAACTCTTCTTGACTAAAAGCCATCCCTTGTCTCATTTTCTTCAGAATTAAGCCCGTGTGCTCAGGGCCACCTTCCCTGCTTCACCTCCCACTACACCTCCAACACACACAGAACAGCTCTTTCTCCCCATGACCTGAGCTGGAGTTGTGCCTTCACTGGGAACATGTCCCACCTTGCTTCACCACTACCCAAATGAGCATCTCTTACTGGACCTATAGAAAATGAAACCTCTGTTGAGAGTCTTTCTTCTGGACCCCTCAAGTAGTCAGATTTCTCTAGTACTGAGAACCTTTATTTTAACACAGGTTTTCCTGGGCCTTTGCAGCCTGGAGATACGGTGGAAGACTGTGAATCATCTGAGTGAGAGTCTCCTGCTCTTACCCCTACCAACAGAAGTTAGGCATTAGGGGTTGAGACACTCTGTAGGTGGGTGTTTTTAAGGCTAATAACACTGGTGACAATGACTCTTAATATTCCAGGCAAGGAACCAAGCCCATGGAGGACTGAGGAGTAGCACAGTTACTCATAGAGACTGGAGCTGAGAATTTGTCCAGGAACCAATGGGAGCTCTTGGGCACCAAGTTGTCTAATTGTCTTGTCAGCAGCTAGAGTTCATGAAGCTCATTCTAGAGCTCAGTTATTCTTTCTATGTCTGCTTTTCTCTGGATCTATCCATATCTGCAGCTCTACCAACTGCCAAATATCTCCCTACTCCAATACTCTCAACAACTGAGATTCTGATTGTCAAGCCACCTTGGAGGCCTCTGGAAGGCCTTTAAAATGCTTCCCTCAGGTCAGGTACCCTCACTTGGGCCACACAGTTATGGTCATAGGGGCTGCAAGAGCAGAGCCCTCAGCAGTGACTAGATCCATGACAAGTACTACAATATCTTGTCGAGTTCAAGTACCTTCATTCTGTTTGGAGAAATCCCTTCTGTGTCTACCATGTATCCTTGAACCACCATGATGGTCTTCCACTTCCACGTTTTGTGGCATTTACTCTTTTTCCCTGTTACCCGGATGCTCGACCTATGTATGGCTCCCTGGTTACTGCATAGATAGATGTCATTTCCGTTACTCAGGTGGTGTTCCTGTGGCCCCTGCCTTCACCATCCTCAAGTCAGCTTGTAACCTCACTATTTTCAGCTTAGTCTACAACCAGGCTTGTGTCAGAGCACAATGGTCCTCATCCAGCTCATGCTAAACCCTCTTGAACCACAGGGAGTTTCCAACAGCACCTATTATGATTCAGGTTTTTTCCTTTAATTTGCTTGTTTGCTTCCTTACAGCTCACCCACTCTGGAGGAACCTGATACATTTAGAAGGTAAGACCAGGAAACAGTTTGACCACCACCCTCAAATGTATTCTGTCAATCCCCAGCCAGTATCCCACACCAGATTGGGCGTTTCCACTCTCTCTCTCCTCAGGGTGAGTTCCTTTTCCTTCGAGGACATCACCTAGCAAGTGAACTGCTTATAAATCTTAGCATAAGGGTGAAGCATCAGTCAATTTCTCCACGGACTCATTGTCTGCCCCAGGAAGCTCATCAAACTCCCATAACCCATGACGTTAGCCCCCTATGGCACACCTACTGCACCCCCACCCCCACTGAGCCCAAGTCCTCTCTCTTGCTCTGGGGATATACAACTCTGATTATCCTACCGCTTGCCGTGTCACATTAATAATTATCTGAGAAAGAAGGAAACCAATATTTACTGATAGCCAGTATGACCCCGATTTTTGTATTAGATGCTTTACATACATGACATTATTTAATCTTCATGCCCACCTTTGGAGAGGGGTATACCTCCCTCTATTTTACTCATAAGGAAATAGCTCCCAGAAGTGACAGGTCCTGTCACAAGACCACAGGGCTAAAGAGGGCCAGAGCAGGAATATCACACCCAGGGGGCCTGGCTGAGTATAGATTCACCCCTCTCCACCATGCTGCCTCATCTTTATTTATGCCTACCTCCCCGGCTCTGCCCCCACCTGCTGTGAGCTCCTCCTTGGCAGTGACTGTCTGTAATTTGTCATTGTATCTCCCCTGCATCTGTCACACTCCAAGTAGGGGCTCAAACAACACTTTCCAAGCAAAGATGGAAGGGAAGGAGGAAGGGAGGAAGGAAAAGTAAAAGCCCTGGATTTTGCCTTACACTTAGTAAGCACTTAATAGATATTTATGAATGGATACCAAGGTTGGAGAGAAGACCTCAAAGCTTTTCCCTAAGGCAACTGGGTGATTTGATTGGCAGGACTCAATTTATCAGCCTCCTCCAGGCAAGCTTGGGAAACAGAGCAGAATGATGGGGCTGGAGCTAATGCAATTTCAGATGAATCCATTAGAGTTGGGTCCCTGGACTGTTGGAAACTGGGACGCAGAATTAAAGTGCCCTTTATAATTTATACTCAGACACAAATGGCATGTGGGTAGTGGAATCCTTACTTTATATTCTGACTCCTTTCCTCTGGCGCTGGAATTGGTTATCCAATGATGAGAGCTTCTGAGAGCTTCCTTAAAGGAAGAAAGCTGGGGATGATTTAAGAGCAATCCTCAGCCCCCTTCCCGGAGCCAGGTGAGCTGACTTGTCGAGCTCCCCAGCAGTCTTTCAAGCTTATGATTATACTATGTGGGTGATAGGAGGCAGGAGAGAGGAGGCAGGCAGACTGGGGGAGCGCCTGTCTGAAGAGAAACTGTCAGATTCAAGAGAGCGGGCAGACAGGCTGGAGTCTATTTCATAGTGGCCCTCGACCCTGTCACTGAGACACTGTAATCAATAAATCATCGCATACAAAGGTATCGATGTTTCCAGAGCCTCTGTGCGTAAGTGGGGTCAGCTGGGAAAGTATGAAGTTTGCATCCACAGAGCTCTCTTATTTAGCATTCATGAAGAGATAGAAAAGGATATTTCAGGAATTGCTGCTTGGAGCAGAAGTGGAGAGAGAGAAGGGGAGAGAGCACATTTTAAATGTACACCATTATCTTATGTCTGGGAAGAAATCAGGGGAATCAGAAAGTTAAAGAGTGCCAAGGCAGATCTCCATCTCTTAAGACCGCATGGACTTTAGGATCATAGGATTTTAGAGCCAGAAGTGACCTTTTGTGCATCTCCCTGATGTTGTAGATGAGGGAGCTGGGACGCACTGGGCTCACGCTTGCAATAGTGAGAAGCAGAGCCAAGGCCACACCACGGTCACCTGAGGCCAGCTGCAATCCTGGAGTACCAGATTCCACCAGCATCTCTGGACTCAGTGTCCTCCAGAAAATAAGTATAACTAGACCCAGTCTTTTTAATTCATCAAATGAGATAACATGTCGGATGAAAATGTTTTGCAGGTTATAAGCCCTATAAGGTGCTATAAACCTCTGAGTAACCATAAGCATTATTAACATTGTTGACATTAAAAACCATTTACCCTGGGGCATCTGGGTGGCTCAGTTAAGGGCCTGCCTTCGGCTCAGTTCATGATCTCAGGGTCCTGGGATTGAGCCCCATGTCTGGCTCCCCGCTCAGTGGGGGTCTGCTTCTCCCTCTCCATCTGCCTGCTGCTCCCCCTGCTTGTTCTCACTCTTTCTGTCAAATAAATCTTAAAAAAAAAAAAATTGCTTCTATTATATTGTCACTGTAAATAACAATGACACATTTCCATTCTTTGCAGGTGACTTTTCAGTTGACACTTCCTTTTTAACCCTTGAATAACAATTCCTATAAGTTTTCCTTACAAGCTCTTTTTTCTCATTATACAAAGTAATATATGCTTATTATAGATAATTTTCAAAATACCAAAAGACATAAAGAAAAAAAATGTCATCCATAGTCCCCAAACCCAGAGATAATCACCATTAATCTTTTGACATATTTCCGTCTGGTTTCTCCCTGTGCATATTTTAACAGAATTACAATGGCATCAAACGGAATATTCTATTTCTTGATTTTTTTTCATTTAACATTGTGAAACATATTTTCCTATATCACTAAAAACTTTTTTTTTAATTTTTATTTATTTATTTTAGAGAGAGAGAGAGAGAGAGCACAAGAGGGGGGAGCGGGAGAGGGAGAAGCAGACTCCCTGCTGAGCAGGGAGCCCGATGTGGGACTCGATCCCGGGACTCCAGGATCATGACCTGAGCCGAAAGCAGTCGCTTAACCAACTGAGCCACCCAGGCGCCCCACTAAAAACTTTTTAAAATGCCTTAATGGTTGTATAACATTTTCCCCTACAGATAGACCATAGTCTACTTAATCATTCTTCCTTATTAGCTATTAGGTGGTCTCCTTTTGAAAAATATACGTAACGCAACAAATAATCATGAATAAAGCTTTTCTGCATCTCAATCTATGAACAATATTTTAGGATAGATTATTAGAAATAGAAATCCTAGGGCGCCTGGGTGGCCCAGTCAGTTAAACATCCAACTCTTGGTTTTGGCTCAGGTCATGATGTCAGGGTCGTGAGAGGGAGGCATGTGTAGGGCTACACGCTCAGCTGGGAGTCTGCTTGAGATTCTCTGTCTCCCTCTGCCCCTCCCCCACCACGTGTGCTCCCTCCCTCTCTAAAAAATAAATAAATCTTAAAAAAAAAAGAAATAGGCATCCTGAGAATATAAATTTTTAAGGTTTTGATATATTTGTTGAATTGCTTTCAAGATTTTATCGGGGCACCTGGATGGCTCAGTCGGTTAAGCATCTGCCTTCGGCTCAGGTCGTGATCCTGGAGTCCCGGGATCAAGCCCCATGTGGGGCTCCCTACTCAGCAGGGAGTCTGCTTCGGCTCCTCCGTCTCCCCTTGCCCCTGCCCTTGCTCGTTTCTTTCTCTCTCTCTCAAATAAATAAAAATCTTTAAAAAAAAAAGATTTTATCAAGTCACCCCTGCCCATCAGAACTATAGTAATAAATGACAACAAGCTAGGTGGCTGAAACAAGAGAAGTTTATTCTCTCATAGTTCTGGAAGCAAGAAGTCCAAAATCAAGGTGTCAGCAGCACCACACTCCCTCTGAAGTCTCTGGGACGAATATGTCCTGGAGTCTTCCAGCTTCTGGTGGTTGCTGGCAACCCTTGGGGTGCCTTGATTTATAGCAACATAAGTGCAATCTCGGCCTTCCCCTCTGTGTATCTGCTTGTTCCCAAATCTCTCTCATAAGGACATGTCTTTGGATTTGGGGCCCACCCTAATTCATTCGAACCTCATCTTAACTTCACTGCATCTGCAAAAACCCTATTTCCAAATAACATCACATTCACAGTTTACTGGGGGTTAGGACCTCAGCATATCTTCTAGGAGGACACAATTCAACCCACAACCCATCTCACGTAGTCCCCGGCAATATCTCACTTCATATTTTAATTGCTTTATGTATACCCTCAAAACAGAAATAGATTTCCATAAAGATCTTCACCCATGTTGAGCATGGTGGAGAGATGACTTTTCCGGGTTTTTTTAGGTTACAGTCTTTTTTTACATAAGCCGGCTTGATATTTATGTTGATTTTGGGAGCAGCCCTGATCTGTTTTTGATGTCTACCTGTATGCCATCTCTGCTGTGGGGCCAGGCCTTCCCAGAACCTCAGGGAAGGAGCTTCTATCAGGAGCCATCTGGATGAGACAAACCTGTGTTCAAATCCCAGCTCTGCCACTTGGCACTGTGTCACCTTGACCGTGCACTTTGTCCTTCTAGGCCTCCATGTATGGAAGGATCGAGCACTCAAGCCAGTACGCGGTAATTACTGGGTACATGTGAGCTATGGTTATTAGTGTCTGCTCATGTGGTCATCATTGGCACTATGACCAGGTTGCTGCTGAGCCTTCTCAGTTTCCGTGTCGTAGGGTCTGCCATGTCTGCCATGTCTGCACACTATTCCTGGAACACAAGCATTTTCTGTCTGACTCTACCTCTCTGCTACCCCGTCATTTATTTTCTGGGTTCCTGATGCACCTTGCATGCCTGGATTCTCACCCAGATGTCTGTAGGTTCCCTGCAGGGCCTTGCATGATCTTCCCCTCATGTCAATGGGTGTCCTCTGCTACAGAAACAAGCCGAGGCAGTTTGGTTTCCTCCTTGTGCCCAGTCATATTTCAGTACTCCAAACGTGACCTGCACATCCAGAACTTGCTTTGCGTCTGAGCCCTCCTGCCCAGACATCAGATCCTGCCTAGCATTTCCCTTCAGCCAGGCCTTCTGTTCCAAGCACCATGGTTCACTGTGATTTTCCGAAACTTGATGACCTTTCTTGGATAATACCAGGCCCAGCTGCTTTCTCTTAGCCTGTTCAATCTCTTCTCTATTTAAGTCCTGGTGTCAAGAATTGGCTTTGCCAGGATCATCCACATCCCCGGCTTTGAAAGGATTCTTCAGTACCATCTACAAGAATTCTTGGAATAAAAAAACACCCAAATGATGTTTCCCCCCAGTTCAGCAGTTTTCTGCTCCTCAATTACTTTACACTCAACAGAATCAATCATGGGGAATGGAAGGGGAGGAGAGGGGACAGTCGATGCTAAAGTGGTCGGGGGCCATGTGATCATGCACACATTCTCTCTCACTTCTGATCAAGTAGCAAATAATTTATTCCACTTAACAAGGTGAGGGAATCACAAAACTCATTTACATACATTTTATCATGTGTATTTATGTTACTTTGGGGTGCCTGCTTACCGGAGTCAAATCCATTAAAGATGACTTTTATCTCTTCTTAATGTCAGAACCATCTGCTTGACCTCCCTTCATGCATATTCATGGTGTCATTAACAGCGAGGCCATGCCCCTCCAGACAGCAGGCATAGAACAATGGGTCCTCCATGACCTGGAATGGCATGGTAAAAGATCACACTTTAAATGATGTTCCACACAAGGTAAGACTTAGTCCCATGAGTCAGAAATAGCCTCTTTGCCCTACAACACTGTAAGTTCTCCTAAATGCTGCCAGACATCTTCAAGCTGGCAGGGACCGGCGCCTTCATTGTTGCCTTCTCCAGGACAAACCTCTTAATTCAAGAAAACAGCCAGAGTTTTAATAAATGCTTAGAAATGCCAAGACTCTGGTTCTGATGAAGGCAGATATCTAGAGGCAAGATAAAAGATGCCATACTGGGTCTGATCCAGTTTCCCCAGTTGTGTAGCTCATTTCCATGATTTATAACTCATGGTTATCCATGTGGTATTACATGCCTCTAAATACACCTACATACACACGCAGGCCTATTGAAAAGCCCTACTGTGACATTCCCATACTCAAATTCACAAACTGGTAATGGTGCTGCTCAAAGACTTGACCTTATCTTACTTTATCAGGAAGAGGGGTGACACAGCCCTAAGAGTGGGAGACCTTTCCCTCTGGGCCCTTAAAGTCACTCAATCTTTCTAATAACAAGAGGGTCTTGGGACCTTCCCAGGGTTGCAACCAATATTTAAGGGTTTGCATACAAGATGGTGCTGAGCTCAAGTTCAGTTTTTTTTTTTTGGTTTGGGTTTTTTGTTTTGTTTTGTTTTGTTTTGTTTAAAGTAGACTCCGTACCCAGCATGGAGGCCAACCTGGGGCTTGAACTCATGAACCTGAAATCAGAACTTGAGCTGAGATCAAGAGTTGGACGTTTAACCAACTGAGCCACCCAAGCTCAAGCTCAGTTTAAGAAAACAACTCCAGGATGGAATTCCAGAAAACTGGGAGCTTAGCTGTTGTTACTATAGTTGCTTAATTCTTAAAGGATAGCATCTCATGGGAAATCAGATGCCATGGGATATTCATGTGATGGAAGAAATGATAAACTGACGAAGGAATGTAAGGCAATTGGGAACCAATTTAGAATCCCCCTAAATCTGACTGAGGGTAACAGCTAAGATTTGATCATTTAAAGAACCTTTATTTTTAAGGGGCGCCTGGTTGGCTCAGTTGGTGGAGCATGTGACTCTTGACCTCAGGGTTGTGGAGTTTTGACTGGGTGTCAAGATTACTTAAAAATCTTTTTTAAAAAGAGTATTTTTATTGCCTGAAAGAAAATGAGTTTGTGCTAAAGTATAAGCGGTCAAGAAAAGTCTTATTCACAGAACTCACAGGACTGCTTGGCGCATGTGAATTATTTGGTACAATCATGGTAAAGGGGAGAGGCTTGTAATAAAGTGACGGAAGCTGAGCTCTTCACTTTTTGAGGATGCAGATCTTGGAGCTGAGCTACACAGCAAAATCCACTTATGATTTGGTCTTAGAGGTCTGAGACCGGGACTGAGGTCTCTGACTCAGAGCTGTAGCCTGACATCAAAGGGCATTTCACTCCCTCCCAACACGCTGATGGCCTCCTAAGTCAGTCACCTTTCACATCCCTCTCTTGGGGCGGCCTGTCTGGCCCTAATCCCAGGGCTCTCAAGATCTGGAAGGTTGCTCTGCTAAACAGTGGGGGCAACTGGTGGTCATTCACTGTAAAGTGGGAAAAATTACTTTCTCATACTCCTGAGCCTCTCAGCAAGGGTGACAAAATGAAACATGAGTTTCACTCTGCTTCTGAATAAGTAAAAACCTATTAGCCTACAATTCTTAATTACATTTTTTTCTACATCTTCTCTCCCTACCAGGAATGGAGACTATTTTAATCTCCCCTTTCCTTGAAACCAGTGTCCATCCCTTTATTCTCAAGAGTGTTCCTTATGTCAGAGAACTGTCATCAGGGGGGTAATCTTTATCTTCATATTGTCCAATAACTAGTGTGCATTGACTTAGCTACACTGCATGCAGGACTTTGAAAAATGTGTGGCCAATCCTAATAGTCAGCCCTGATTTATTCATTTGATCTCTTAGCCAATGTTTCTACAACTCTCTCTCACTGTGCTATGGCTTACAGATTCAGAGCTACAAATACACCACAGGTACCCTCAAAAAGTTGAGATTCAGACAGAAAGAGGAGGGGGTAGAAAAGTTTAAGATAAGTCAGGAAGATTAGCTACCAGATATGCAATATAATTTCAGGAGTTGAAGAAAACTTATGAGAGCCTCCATGAAAGACCTGAAGTTCCTATATGTCCTTAAAAATATTCTATACTACAAAAATAAAGAAAATTCCCTAAAGGGATTCAGAAGGGAAAGAAGGGACAAGTTTCCCAAATAAAAACAAAAATTAGATTCCACAGTGCTATTTAGAAGATAATGGTGCATTATTCTCAGG
>NC_138376.1:9745052-9796959 GCF_054177405.1 Leptonychotes weddellii
AAAAAAATCAATAAATTAATCAAAATTTAAAACTTTTGCTCTCAAAATGCCAAGAATATGGAAAGTAAACCATAGCTTGTGAGAAAATATTTGCAAAACATATACTTGATAAGGCTGATATCTAGAATTGATAAATAGCTCTTACAACAATAAGAAGACAAGTTACCTAATAAAAAGGGGGCAAATAATTTGCACAGACCCATTACCAAAAAAGATCTATGAAAGAGAAATAATACATGAAAAGATGCTCAACATAAGGGGTCATTATGGAAATGAAAATTCCATAGAATGGCCAAAATTAAAAAGGTCAACAATACCACCCCTTGGAACTCTTCATAAATGCTGATGGGAATGTTAAATGGTACAGTCACTGTGGAAAACAATTTGACAGATTAATAAAAAGCTTAACATGTACTGTATGACCCAGCCATCCCACTTCTAGATATTTTCCCAAGAGAAATGAAAATATATGTCCACACAAAGACTTGAACTTAAATATTCATAGCAGACTTATTTATAATAGCCAAAACCTTGGTGGTGGGAGGGAACAAATGTCCATCAGGAAGGGAAAGGATAAACAAATTGTGTCATATCCAAACAATGGAATACTATTCAGAAATAAAAAGAACAAACTCCTGATACATTATAAAACATGGATACATTTCAACATAATTATGTGAGTGAAAGAAGCAAGTCAAAAAAAGAATATATACTTTATAATTCCATTAGATACAGTTTTAGACCTGTGATGTCAGATGTCTAGCCACTAACCATGTATGGCTATTGAGAACTTAAAACATAATTAGTTCAAATTGAGTGATGCTGTTAAGTGTAAAATAATACCAGATTTTGAAGACTTAATATGAAAAAAAGAGAAAGTAAAATATCTGTCTTAGTCCATTTGGGCTGCTGACCATAGACTGGGTGGCTTATAAACAATAGGAATTTATTTCTCACAGTTCTGAAGACCGGTAAGTCCAGGATCAAGGTACTGGCAGATTTGGTGTCTGGTGAAGTCCTGTGTCCTGGCTCATAGCTGATCATCTTCTCATACATGAATGTATCCATATGTCAAAATTCATTACATTGTACATTTCAAATATATGTGACTTGTTACCGTATGGCAATTATATCTCAACTAATCTGTAAAAAAAATAAGTTTATTGATACATTTTCAAATTTAACATTAGAAACAACTTTTAAGAAACTATCACTTTAGGGGCACCAGGATGGCTCAGTTGTTAAGTGTCTGCCTTCGGCTCAGGTCATGATTCTGGGATCCTGGGATCGAGCCCCGTATTGGGCTCCCTGCTTGGCTGGGAAGCCTGCTTCTCCCTCTCCCACTCCCCCTGCTTGTGTTCCCCCTCTCACTGTCTCTCTCTCTGTCAAATAAATAAATAAAATCTTTAAAAAAAAAAAGAAAGAAAATACCACTTTAAAAAAACTATCTTTTCCCAAGTTTTTGTGTAATAGTAAAAAAGAATATGCACAATTACTTGAAAATTAGTAAAATACTATACCCATTTAAAACTATAGATCTATACATAAATGAGGGAAGTAAAAATTGGGTGCCTTTAAAATGGGTTCAAACATAAGCCACCATCAAATGAATATAGACTGCTATACACATAAAATATTGTGTATGAACCTAATGGTAACCACAAATCAAATAAATAACCTAACCTTACACCTAAAGGAGCTAGGACAAGAAAAACAAAGCCCAAAGCCATAGGTGGAAGGAAATAATAACAATTAGAGCAGAAATAAATGAAATAGAGACTAAAACAACAATAGAAAAGATCAATGAAACCAGGAGCTGGTTCTTTGAAAAGATCAAAATAATGGATAAACCCTTTAGCCCGATTCATCAAGAAAAAAAGAGAGATGACTCAAATAAATAAAATCAGAAATAAAGGAGGAGAAATGACTGACACCACAGAAATACAAAGGATTATAAGAGAATATTATGAAAAATTATATGCCAATAAATTGGACAACCTAGAAGAAATGGATATAATGATAGAAACATATAACCCTCCAAAACTGAATCAGGAAGAAATAGAAAATTTGAACAGACTGATTACTAGCAGTGAAATTGAATCAGTAATAAAAAAAAACTCTCAACAAACAAAAGGCCTCAATCAAATAGCTTCACAGGTGAATTCTACCAAACATTTAAAAAAGGGTTAAGATCTATTCTTCTCAAACTATTCCAAAAAAATAGAAGAGGAAGGATAGCTTCCCAATTCATTCTACAAGTCCAGCATTAACCTGATACCAAAACCAGACAAAGACACTACAAAAAATGAAAGCTACAGGGCGGTATCTCTGATGAACAGAAGTAAAATCATCAACAAAATATTAGCAAACAGCATACAACAATACATTAGAAAATCATTCACCATGATCAAATGGAATTTATTCTAGGGATGCAAGGGTGGTTCAGGAGTCACAAATCAGTCAATGTGATACATCACATTAACAAGAGAAAGGAAAAAAAAAAACATATGATCATCTCAATAGATGCAGAAAAAGCATTCGACAAAGTACAACATCCATTCATGATAAAAAAACAAAACTCAACAATATAGGTTTAGAGGGAACATACCTCAACTAAATAAAGATTGTGCAAAACCCACAGCTAATATCATACTCAATGGTGAAAAACTGACAGGCTTTCTTCTAAGATCAGGAACAAGACAAAGAATCCACTCTCACCACTTTTATTCAACATACAACTGGAAGTCCTAGCCACAGCAATCAGACAAGAAAAATAAATAAAAGGCATCCAAATGGGTAAGGAAAAAATAAAACTTTCACTATTTGCAGATGACATGATATTAGACATAGAAAACCCTAAAGACGCCACCAAAAAACTACTAGAACTGATAAATTAATTCAGTAGTCTCAAGATGCAAAATTAATGTACAGAAATCTGTTGCATTTCTATACACTAATAATGAAGTAGCAGAAAGAGAAATTAACAAAACAATCCCATTCACAATTTCAACAAAAAGAATAAAATACCTAGGAATAAACTTAACCAAGGAGGTAAAAGACCTATATTCTGGAAACTATAAAACATTGATGAAAGAAATTGAACATGACACAATCAAATGGAAAGATATTCCATGCTCATGGATTAGAAGAACCAATATTGTTAAAATGTCCATACTACTGAAAGCAGTCTACAGATTTAATGTAATCCCTATCAAAATACCAACAACATTTTCCACAGAACTAGAAGAAATAGGCCTAAAATTTGTATGGAACTACAAAAGACCCCAAATAGCCAAAACAATCTTGGGAAAGAAGAACAAAGCTGAAAGTATCAAAATCCCAGATTTCAAGATATACTAAAAAGCTGTAGTAATCAAAATGTATGGTTCCAGCACAAAAATAGATACATAGATCCATAGAACAGAATAGAGAGCTCAGAAATAAACCCACACTTACATGGTCAATTAATCTATGACAAAGGAGGCAAGAATATACCATGAGGAAAAGACAGTCTCTTCAACAAATGGTGCTGGGAAAACTGGACAGCTACAAGCAAAAGAATGAAACTGGACCACTTTCTTTCACCATACACAAAGGTAAACTCAAAATGGATTAAAGACCTAAATGTGAGACCTGAAACCATAAAATTTTTAGAGGAAAACATAGTGATAATTTCTTTGACATCAGCCATGGAAACGTTTTTCTAGATATGTCTCCACTGGCAAGAGAAACAAAAGCAAAAATAAACTAGTTGACTACACCAAAATAAAAGGAAACCATCAACAAAATGACAAGGCAACCTATTGAGTGGGAGAAGATATTTACAAATTATATATCTGATAAGGGGTTCATGTCCAAAATATATAAAGAACTTATGCAACTCAACACACAAAAACCCACAAATAATCTGATTAAAAATGGGCAGAGAACCTGAATAGACATTTTTTCCAAAGAAGACATATAAATGGCCCACAGACACATGAAAAGATGCTTAACATCACTAATCATCAGGGAAATGCAAATTAAAACCACCATGAGAGACCACTGTACACCTGTCAGAATGGCTAGAATCAAAAAGACAAGAAATAACAGGTGTTGGGAAGGATGTAGAAAAAAAGAAACCCTTGTGCACTGTTGGTGGGAATGCAAATTGGTGCAGCCACTGTGGAAAATAGTATGGAGGTTCCTCAGAAAATTAAAAATAGGATTACCATATGATCCCATAATTCCACTGTTGGGTATTTACCCAAAGAAAACAAAAACACTAATTCAAAAAGATATAAGCCGAATAATATTCCATTGTGTATATGTACATCTTCTTTATCCATTCATCTATTGAAGTGCATCTTGGCTCCTTCCACAGTCTGGCTATTGTGGACATTGCTGCTATGAACACTGGGGTGCATGTGCCCCTTCTTTTCACTACATCTGTATCTTCGGGGTAAATACCTAGTAATGCAATTGCTGGATCGTAGGGTAGCTCTATTCTTAACATCTTGAGGAACCTCCATTACTGTTTTCCAGAGTGGCTGCACCAGCTTGCATTCCCACCAACATTATTCAGCCATCAGAAATGATGAATACCCACCATTTGCATCGACATGGATGGAACTGGAGGGGATTATGTTAAGTGAGATAAGTCAAGCAGAGAAAGACAATTATCATATGGTTTCACTCATATGTGGAACATAAGCAATAGCACGGAGGACCATAGGGGAAGGGAGGGAATCCAAAGGGGGAGAAATCAGAGAGGGAGGTGAACCATGAGAAACTATGGACCTCAAGAAACAATCTGGAGGTTTCAGAGGGGAGAAGGATGGGGGGAGGGGTAACAGAGTGATGGGTATTGAGGAGGGCATGTGCTGTGATAAGCACTGGGTGTTATTTTTTTTTAATATTTTATTTATTTTTTTGACAGAGAGCCACAGCGAGAGAGGGAACACAAGCAGGGGGAGTGGGAGAGGAAGAAGCAGGCTTCCCGCCGAGCAGGGAGCCAGATGCGGGGCTCAGTCCCAGGACCCTGGGATCATGACCTGAGCTGAAGGCAGATACTTAACGATGGACCCACTCAGGCGCCCCAGAACTGGGTGTTATACTTAACTAATGAATCATTGAACACTACATCAAAAACTAATTATGTACTATACAGTGGCTAACTGAACATAATAAAAAAAAAAGATATAAGCCCTCTATGTTTATTGCAGCATTATTTGTAGTAGCCAAGATATGGAAGCAACCCAAGTGTCCATCAATAAATAAATGGATAAAGATGTGGTATATATATAGTGGAATATTACTCAGCCATAAAAAAGAATGAAATGTTGCCATTTGCAACAACATGGATAGACCTAGAGGGTATAATAGTAAGTGAAGTAGGTCAGAGAAAGACAAATACCATATGACTTTACTCAAACATGGAGTTTACGAAACAAAACAAACTAAGAAGAAAATATACAGACAAATAAAACCAAACTTAAGTACCAAGAACAAACTGAGGGTTACCAGAGGAGAGGTGGGTGGGGGGATGCGTGAAATGGGTAAAGGGGATTAAGAATGTACTTACTGTGATGAGCAATGAGTAATGTATAGATAGCATTTTGAATTATTATACACCTGAAACTAATAGAACACTATGTTAATTTTACTTCAACTTATATATATTAGAAAAATGCTGTTCCCATTTTAAACTATATATCTGTGTGAGGCTGTTTTTTTTCACCTACTTCACAAAAACAACATATCTCAACAGATTGAATGTGAGCCATATATGAGAATCCATCTGGGTTCTATTAGGCCAGGTATTGAAAAGATTTGCAAAATTTTAAAATCTTGCCACTCTTCTGACTAAATATTTCATGTTCTGGAAAATATAGTTAGTTATTTTTTAAATATCTTATTTACATTAACACATAATAGATTTATTATTTGTTACATTGTATTGACTTATTCAACAGATATTCAAAATTTTTTCTGTTTAATTCTGTCTTAAAGATGGAGCCAATGAGACACGAACGTAGTTTTTTTTTTTTTCTTTTTAAAGATTTTATTTATTTGACAGAGAGAGACGCAGCGAAAGAGGGAACACAAGCAGGGGGAGCGGGAGAGGGAGAAGCAGGCTTCCCATGGAGCAGGGAGCCTGATGTGGGACTCGATCCCAGGACCCTGGGATCATGACCTGAGCCGAAGGCAGACGCTTAACGACTGAGCCACCCAGGCGCCCCACGAACGTAGTTTTTTTAACATGTCATTGGAATCTTACAGAATGTTCGGATGTATTACATGATTTATAGGAATGGGAATTTCTAAAAGAAGTTCTTATGAAAGCAAGGAGAAAAAATATGCATATGTATTTTAAAAATCAGTTCCTATGGAGGTGATTAAACATGTGTGTCTGTAAATTCGTTTCTCTGTATAGCCCAGTCAAGTGGACTTTAGGAAAAGGCTTCTGAGCTACAAATGAAGAAGTAATTTTTTCTTCTCCTATCCACAGGAAGTACTTAGCAACGAGTCCCATGCATTTAGTGAGGATTAACACTGACCCCAATCTTACTATTTTAGGAAGCTCTATCAGTCAGGATCCAGAAAGAAGACAGAAATCACACCAGTTATTCTAACAGAGAAAATGTAACATAAAGGATTGCTAGCCAGGTCCTGGGGAACCAAAAAGGCAAGAAAAGGAAACCGGTATCCCGGACGTGGCATCCCCAGCATGCAGCTACTACGCCTAAGACTGAGGAACTAAAGAAAAAGGTCAGGGTTATTGGAACTCAGAAGCTTGGAGAATGGGTCTCACAGATGGGAATTCCGACCTCAGGGGAGGGGCAGCGATACAGATGATGCGGGGACCTCAGAAACTTAGGGAGAGGGTCCCCTGGGAGCTGGGAAGCAGACCTGTGAGGAAGGGGCCGGGGGTCCCTGCTCACCGAGGCCATGTCTCTGCAAGCGTATGACAAGGCTCATTCTCCAAGGTGTAGAAAATCGGCAAACTGCAAGCAACAGCTGCTTCTGGAAGGAGCTGCTGCTACTGGGGTGCAGATCTGACAAAAAACAGGAAGCAAACAGGAAAGCGCGCCTCTCTTCCTTCTCCACCCTTGCAGTCTCCCTCTGGTGCCTGATCGGCAGAACCTAAAGGAGCCAACTGGGAAAGCAGGGAAGTGGTTTGCAGCCATGGCATCATCAAGCAGAGTAGATTAGAAGCACGGGTTGGAAGCTAAGAGACATTAGCTTAATACATAACAGAGTGCTAGCATTTAAATCCCAACTTTTTCTGAAAATACTTCCCTTGATGAACAGAAATTCACATATATACCTATCTATAGGCTATAGTAATGTCTATATTTCATGGCTGGGTCCCAACCTCCTCTCATGCTTATCTCCATAAACATGACCCTTGCTTTATGTTTATCCCCCAAATCCTTTGGAATGCCTCTCAGGGAGCATATTTGTCCGATAAACTATTAATTAAATTAAAACAGCAAAGAATTCCATGCTGTTAGATTCAAACTTTAAAGCTTTGCAGGGTGAAATTTTCTCTGAAGAACTGACAGAAATACGGGTTATCTTTTCAGAAGGAATTTTAAGATGTTCACTGTTGGGGTCCATATTAAATGGTAGCTTAAAATGATGATTATTGTTGGCCATGATGTAAGATAGAAGTATTTGATTCTGAAATGATCTTTTGCCAGTACTTGGGAAGAGAGCCCATGAACCCCATTTTTTTTCCATATGAGTTTTATGTAAAGGAATAAGAAACTCATAGGGTCTGCACATAGTTGATTTGATTAATCTCAAAATAAAAAGCTCCAAGAGATTAAGACTACAAGATGGAGCCTTTCCCTTCTCTATACACAATAGGAATGTTAGACTACAAATATAAATGCATCAATACCAAAACTTAATAAGTCATCATTTACTTAATGTGAGGGAGTCCTACCCAGCAAAAAAAGGCAAAAAGAGGCCACTGAGCACCAAACAGGGCCCCGCCTGTGAAAGGCTCCCCTAGGGGGACGCATGGTGGAAGGGTTTCCAGACCTCAGCCTTTAAGTCCGACTTCACACCTTTATTTTAGGCTATGGACTTCCTGCTTTACCCTATTCCCACCACGAAATTCTTAGAGAGAGCGAACTCAATGCCCAAATTCAGAAATTTAGAGCTCTTAAGCAATATAAATTCATCAATTAATGTTCTGTAAACATAATCCTTTCTCAGTAAAATTACTTCAAAATAACAGTGCTCTACTCAATGGCTATCACCAGAAAATGTCAGAGGGTTTGAAACACTTGGCTTCTCCTCCCTCTGTAATCAGCCAACTTCATTATGCTTTCTGCTTAATAATTATAGATCTTATTAACAGAGATGGGTTTAATAACATAAAAATAATAGGCATTACAAATTGCATGCTCTCCCAAGGGACTAGAGATTTGTGCCATTTCACATACCAATATGAAAACGTGCCTTTTGTTTAACCCATGCGCTGGGGTTTCCTAAATATAGCAAAGTGATATGATTTAACAATAATGTAAGCTGCACAGATCCTTTCTGAGAAAATGCCATTTTATCCCTGCTTTGGGGAACTGGAAATGATATTTCCTAACTGTGCCATTAGATTTCTTTCTCTCTGTACATGAATCAATTCATGTATAACAAATATAAAAATATGCCACCACCTTGGAATTTTTTAAATATCTTCTTGTTTTTTGGTATAATGATAATAGTGCTCATTGTAGAAAACCTAGAAAATAGAGAAAAGCATAAAGAAGAAAACAAAAATCACAATCCCACAATCTAAAAATGACCACTTGTTAGTATTTTGGTTTATTTATTCCAGTATTTTTCTAGATACATATTTTACATTGAGATCATTTTGTACCACTTCATACTGCTTTTTTCATTTAACAGAACATTAACATAACATAAATGTGAGCATTTTCTCTTTTCATAAAAATCTTGGTCAACATGCTTCTTATGGGTTTATCCTCCACAATATAAGTGCACAATAAGTTACTCCATCATCCCCCTGTTGATGAACATTTAGATAACTTTTTCAGCATTATCAGAAATACTTGATAAATATGCATGCACATTTATTCTGTGAACTAGGACCTAGGCCTCTGAGGAAGGGAAGAGGGAGGTCCCTGTTAACTGAGGCCATGTCTCTGAGAGTTTTGAAGGAAAGAGTCCTAGTAGAATTATAAGGTCAAAGAATCTAAACGTGTTTAGAGCTCTTAATACATTCCAATAAACTGCTCTCCAGAAGATTGTCCCAATTTACACACCACTATAAGAATTTCTACTTCACTGTATCTTTGGCAGCATTGAGTATTAACATTTTTAAGGTGAAATGGTTTTTCAATGGATTATTAGTAAATTTGAATATTTTACTCCCAAGGCATTTTAACTCAATGCAAGAAGCATAAAAATAATTTTTGTAGAATACTTCCTGCTAAATTGACATAGTGAATCCTCCTTTCAGTCAATTCTGAATACGTACAAGAAAAATATTTCAGTTATCATTCTAAATTTGAAGGTTCTCTTCCTCTGATTAAAAAAAAGAACTGATTACTTAACATTAAATCATGGCTCAAAGCAAAATCTCAGGTTAAGGACAGTTGTTGTTTTTTGGTTTTTGTTTTTAACCAGAAAGACTTCAATATATTAGGGTATATGGAAGTATACAGTTGGAAATTTAAAAAACAATTCAGAATTTTGCCAAAAATGTATTTCTCCACACAGAGGAGTAATTTTAATATGAGGGGTAAGACTTCTGAGAATATACAATTAAAAATTCTTCTCTTTTTGCATGTCCACAGCAAATGAT
Organism: Leptonychotes weddellii; assembly: GCF_054177405.1. NCBI lineage: Eukaryota > Metazoa > Chordata > Mammalia > Carnivora > Phocidae > Leptonychotes > Leptonychotes weddellii. The sequence continues at coordinate 9,754,870 of NC_138376.1, forward strand.
TGCCTGTTCCAATCAGAGACTTTTCCTCATTGATCTCTCTCTGTGTCTCCCATGCTTTGAAGCTAGTACTTAACATTAGCAGGGAATGGACTTTTCTTTTTAACCCTTCTGTTTACAAACATCCTCTCATGCACTCACAAGTCTACTTCTTAAAGGGCTGAGGTTCCTTTTTCAGAAGTATTTTAGCCTCCAAAATTATGTAAAGTGTCAGGCTATGTCTTCAGAACTTAAATACACGCTAATGAAAGAGGGAGTTTAGGTAAGAATGCAACAGGCAGCAGAGGGTAAGACAGTTTCTAACCAAAGTTTACCCAGTGGGATGTGGAAGCCTTGTCACAGTCTTCTGGTTTTCACCCCACATGGACTTAATCGATAATAAAGTCTCCCAAGGACATGCTATTTGCACACTCTGTGCTCTTTACATATGTTATTTCTGAACCACACAACAGTGCTGACAATTAAGTAGTAGTATTCCCATTCTATAGATGAAGAAACTAAAGCCGAGCTGGGCTAACGCTGGATTAGAACCTATGCCTCCCTCATTCCAGAATCTAGGCTAGCTTTCATTTTATGTTTAATAATATATACCTATGAAGAGCTCATAGAAATATATTACACCAAAAAATAAAATAACCACCATTGCACCACCATCAATTTACCTCAACCTTAGAAGCCCCTTTGTGCCACTCCTCAGGGAATCTCCCCCACCTCCCCTGAATTTTGTGTTACTAATTTGCTTTCTTTTCATTATAATTTTTCTTTATATGTCTGTATCCCTAAACACTGTATTTTTAAGTTTTGCCTGTTTTGTATTTAATCAGTATGGAAATCATGAATAATGTCTGTTTGTCTAAGAAAAATTTCTTTGTCATGGATTAATCACAGACCTCTCACTCTATCTGTAGTCCTAGACTTTTAAAACCAAAGTGGAAGGCCTAGATTCCTAGTTTTAAGGTAGGCTTGCTAGATTTAGCCAATAAAAGTATAAATAACATTTCAGCATGTATATCCCTTAAAATTCTGGGGACACACTTACATCTAAAAAACATTTGTTCTTTATGTGGAATTCAGATGTACTGGGCATCTTGTGTTCTATCTGGCAACTCTGTTTTAAGGAGACATTACATCAATTGCCATACCTGAATGCCAAGTGCTAAGGACCCTGGAGGGTAATTAGCATCTTTCGAGTGACCCCCCACAACAGTGGTGGAAATGATATGGATTCTAAACTTAGAAGATACAGGTCCTAATTTCCATTGGCTCTTGGTTTTGTGGTCTTGGACAAGCCCCTTAAACTTCCTGAGCTCTGGTTTGCTCATCTTCAAAATAGGGATCATGAGAGACTTCCTCAAAAAAGCTAAATCAATTGCTAACATCTAGACTTAGAAACCAAGAAATAATAGCATAAGCACATTCCTTAGAGATAGGCAGGGACCATTAGAAATCCTGAAAATGCTAACAAGAATCCAAGTGTTTGCCTCTGAGTTGCAGAACCAGGGACAGAGTGTGGGAAGGGGTAGAGCAGGAAATGCTCCTTCTTAAGATAAGCTCTCTAGTGGCATTTCATGTTTTTAACATCAATTTACTTTGGAAAATTTTCAATTGTTAAAATAGAAATTGAATGATAAAAAAACAAAACAAAACCCTGAGATTGAGTTTTAAAATGATAATAAGATGTGGATAGTCATAATGCCTCCCTCACAGAGTTAAGGGTAATAATATGAGAACATGCCTATAAGAATTCTAAGAAAATACCAGAGTGGATATCGTGCCCATCATTTTAGATAAGGGAAAGGAAGGGTATCACCCTGCTGTCTCTGAAAAAAATTGACAGCAGGAGAATTTCCCCCAGCATTTTTCTTTTTTTTTCTTTTTTTAAAGATTTTATTTATTTATTTGACAGAGAGACACAGCGAGAGAGGGAACACAGGCAGGGGGAGTGGGAGAGGGAGAAGCAGACTTCCCGCTGAGCAGGGAGCCCGATGTGGGGCTCGATCCCAGGACCTGGAATCATGACCTGAGCCGAAGGCAGACGCTCAACGACTGAGCCACCCAGGCGCCCCCGCCCCCCCCCCCCCAGCATTTTTCGATAGGTCACTCAACCCTGACGGGCCAGCATGTTTTAGTCTTTTCTAGTTCAACGCTCACAAGAGTACAATGCTCCTGAAGGACTTCATAAATAATTTTCATGCTAATGATGAATTCAAGTTACAGACTTTAATTCCAAAAAAGGAAAACTCCTCCCGGGCTCCTGGTGCAGGGCAGCATGTCGGAGAAGACAAGGTGCCCCTCCCAAGTTGGTCTCTGAAACAAGAGAGATTTCCACCGCCACTCCAGGGAGGAACTAACTGCCCGGAGCCGCGGAGCTGACCGCAGCTTCTGCGAGCAGGAGCGCCTTCTGGGGACCCGCCGGGGAGATGCAGCGAGGGGCTGGCGCTGCAGCCCAGGGAAGCGCATCCTCAGCCTGAACTCTGCCCTCTAGTGGCCGCAGGCGCTCCTTACGCTTCGAAAATGCTCGTTCCCCTCCCGCGCGTCCTCTCCCTCCCACAGGACCGAGAACTTTGAGTGCGGAACACCGAACACCGAGAGAACTAACTAGGGAGACAGACAAATGAGAAACAGTGCAGCTGTTGAGATGTGGGGGAGAGCTTGGGTTTCCGCTTCTCTGAGCGTCTGTCCTCTGAGCCAGTGGTTCCCTCGAAATAGAAAAATAGGGCTGATGCACACAGCAACAATGCATTGAAGTTAAAGGACTGGCGCGCCTGCGTGGCTCAGTCGTTAAGCGTCTGCCTTCGGCTCAGGTCATGGTCCCAGGGTCCTGGGATCGAGCCCTGCATCCTGCTTGGCGGGAAGCCTGCCTCTCCCTTTCCCACTCCCCCTGCTTGTGTCCCCTCTCTCGCTGTGTCTCTCTCTGTCAAATAAATAAAATCTTTATTAAAAAAAAAGTTAAAGGACTGGCTTTCATTCAGAGATTTTTTGTTCTGCTAAAATTTGGGGGCTTTATGAAATGATAGCAGTAAGTGGTGAATTTTTTTTAATGTCCAATGTTATCTCCCAAATGCCTTGGAAATTTTTACCCATTTGTTACATCTCTACTTCTGGGAACCACTGTTCCAGCCCACCATGGGGCAGCCTTTCACATCATAATCACAGAATTATTTTCAGTTAGAGTAGTTGTCTAAGGTCATCATATCCTGGGAAAATAAGGTATTCTCTCCATGTTACCGATTTGAGACATAGGCAGGATAAGTAATCCGACTGTGGCAATTCAGTACCTAGCAGGAACATAGCAGGAATGGCCTGAAACCCAGATATTCTGCCACCTAAAGCAGTGTCCTTTTCACCACACCAGGATCCCGAGATTTCTGGTAAGACATATGCAATCTGCTTGATTGAAGAACTGTTAGGATTCCATAATGGGAAAGTGTTGGACAGGGGCCTGGAATAGCAGTACAGTCCAGTGGGGACAGTGGGGAGTCTCTTTAGAGAGGAGCAGCCTGGACTAGGGGAAGTTTGGGACGGTTGTGATTGCTCTTGGGGCTTCCTGTCCTGGCTGGCAGATGACTCAGACTAGGGGGTGGGGAGGAAGGCTCTGTGTGCTGCCGAGAGCAAAGAGGGAAATAAAGGCCCATGAGAGATGGGAAGGTTCTATACCATGGAGGGAGAAGGGGAGGGAGCCTTAAAACTAGCTGTGAGGTCAAGTGCGCGCAGCTCCCAGAATAACCAGGTGCTCTGAGTACAGGGAAGTACTGGATAACTCTGCATCACCAACACAAAATCCAAGCAGTGTGTCCAAACGACCTTTAAAAAAGTCTGTAAATTTAAATTTTGACAAACTCTGTTCTACAGTTCCAGAAAAACTGTTTTCAAAAATATATTTAATGATGCTGGTGAGGACATGGAGAAATTGGACCCCTCCTGCATTGCGGATTGGCATATAAATGATGCGGTCCTTATGGAAATCAATGTATCAGTTCCTCAAAAAGTTAATCATAGTATCACTACATAATTCATCAATTCCACTCCTGGATATATACCCCCAAAGAATTGAAAAGCAATGCTCATAGCAGCACTATTCATAAGAGCCAAAAGAAACAACCCAAATGTCTGTCAACTGATAAACGGATAAACAAACTGTGGTATATCCATGTAATAGAATATTAGCTATTAGCCCAAAAAAAGAAATGAAGTACTGACACATGCTACAATGTGGATGAACCTCAGAAACACCATGCTAAGTGAAAGAAGCCAGACACAAAAGGTCATATATCCTATGATTCCATTTATATGAAATAGCCAGAATGAGAAAAATCCATAGAAACAGAGAGCAGGTTAGTGGTTGCTAGGGGCCGGGGACAACGGAAAATGGGGAGGAGACTTCTTAACAGGTACAAGATATCCTTTTAGGGTGATGACGATGTTTTAGGACCAGATGTGGTGGTTGCACAACATTGTGAATGTATGTAATGCTATTGAATTGTGCCCTTTTAACAGTAAATTTTATCTTAATGTAACTTTTACTGCAATGAGAAATGAAATAAATTTTAATGGTTTAAAAATATATTTAATGAGTAGTCACTTTAGTAGCTAATTACTAGTTAGAGAGATAATGAGAAGAATATTGCAGTCTACATAATTGCCATGTGTTCTGCTTGAATTTAAATAATCAAATTTTAAAGGGTTCTTTTTTTTTCAACTGGTTGTAATTAAATCACTAACAAATTTTAGGGGCACCTGGGTGGCTCAGTTGGTTGGGTGACTGTCTTCGACTCAGGTCATGATCCTGGAGTCCTGGAATCAAGTCCCGCATCGAGTTCCCTCCTCAGCAGGGAGTCTCCTTCTCCCTCTGACCCTCCCCCCTCTCATGCTCTCTGTCTCTCATTCTTTCTCTCTCAAGTAAATAAAATCTTAAAAAAATAAATCACTAGCAAATTTTAATAATTTTATGATCAACCCTGCAGTTCACTTTCATGAGATGATTATCATTGTGCAAATAACATTAGGAGGAATGTGAACGAGAGGATTTCTTGACTCCATGTGCTATATTTGAATTGCTATAGTTAATAAAATTTACCTACTCCACAATAGTAGAGAGAAAGAAGTTAGAATTAGTTAGACATGAAAATCATTAAGGTCTTCAGAAATGGGTGTGCCATTGAATTCCGTATTTCATTGAATCTAAGATGCATTTTTTTTTTTGCATTTTAATATTGCAGAAGCTGAGGTGCCTCTTACAGCACCTGAAGCCCGGTCGGTGGTTGTCATGGTGTAGCTGTCATTGTCCGCCCTTGTATACCAGAAAGTGCTAACTGGGCCTCAGAACACTCTTTCTTATTTTTCAGGGTTTATTTTATTTTTTTATTCAAGTACATTTAACATACAGCATTATATTAGCTTCAGGTATACAGTATAATGATATAACAGTTCTATACATTTCTGAGTGCTCATCACAATAAGTCTACCCTTAATCCCCTTTATCTGTCTCACCCATCTGCCCACGCACCTCCCCTCCGGCAACCATCAGTTTATTCTCTGTTTTTAAGAGTCTGGTTTGTTTGTCTCTTTTTTTCCTTTGTTTTGTTTCTTAAATTCCACATATGAGGGAAATCAGATGGTGTTTGTCTTTCTCCGACTGGCTTGTTTCACTTAGCATAATACTCCCTAGGTCAATCCATGTTGTTGCAAATGGCAACATCTCATTCCATTTTATGGCTGAGTAAATTGCATTGTATATATATACCACATGTTCTCTATCCATTCATTTATCGAGTGCCACTTGGGCTGCTTGCATATCTTGGCTATTGTAAATAAAGTGAAAAAAAAAGTATCATTTGCAAATATCTTCTCCCATTCAGTAGGTTGTCTTGTCATTTTGTTGATGGTTTCCTTCACTGTGCTAAAGCTTTTTATTTTGGTGTAATCCCAATAGTTTATTTTTGCTTTTGTTTCTCTTGCCAGTGGAGACATATCTAGAAAAATGTTTCCATGGCTGATGTCAAATTACTGCCTATGTTTTCTTCTAGGGCTTTTGTGGTTTCAGGTCTCACATTTAGGTCTTTAATCCATTTTGAGTTTATTTTTGTGTATGGTGTAACAAAGTTTTCAGTTTCATTCTTTTGTGTACAGCCGTCCAGTTTTCCCAGCACCATTTTTTTTTTTTTGAAGAGACTGTCTTTTCCTCATGGTATATTCTTGCCTCCTTTGTCGAAGATTAATTGACCATATAAGTGTGGGTTTATTTCTGGGCTTTCTATTATGTTCTATTGATCTATGTATCTAGTTTTTGTGCCATACTATTTTGATTACTACAGCTTTGTGGTGTATCTTGAAATCTGGCATTTTGATACTTTCAGCTTTGTTCTTCTTTCCCAAGATTGTTTTGGCTATTTGGGATCATTTGTAGTTCCATACAAATTTTAGGACTATTTGTTCTAGTTCTGTGGAAAATGTTGTTGGTATTTTGATAGGGATTGCATTAAATCTGTAGATTGGTTTTGGTAGTATGGACATTCTATAAGTTTTGGTTCTTCTAATCCATGAGCATGGAATATCATTCTGTTTGTGTCATGTTCAATTTCTTTCATCAGTGTTTTATAGTTTCCAGAGTATAGGTCTTTTACTTCCTTGGTTAAGTTTATTCCTAGGTATTTTATTCTTTTTGCTGAAATTGTGATTGGGATTTTTTGTTAATTTCTCTTACTGTTATTTCATTATTAGTGTATAGAAATGCAACAGATTTCTGTACATTAATTTTGCATCTTGAGACTTTACTGAATTAATTTATCAGTTCTAGTAGTTTTTTGGTGGCATCTTTAGGGTTTTCTATGTCTAATATCATGTCATCTGCAAATAGTGAAAGTTTTATTTTTTTTCTTACCCATTTGGATGCCTTTTATTTCTTTTTCTTGTCTGATTGCTGTGGCTAGGACTTCCAGTTGTATGTTGAATAAAAGTGGTGAGAGTGGATATCTTTATCTTGTTCCTGATCTTAGAAGAAAAGCACTCAGTTTTTCCATCGAGTATGATATTAGCTGTGGGTTTTTCATATATGGTCTTTATTATGTTGAGGTATCTAATGTTGAGGTATCTGCTCTAATCTAAGGTATCTTTAAGTATCTTTATTATGTTGAGGTATCTGCTCTAATCTAAACCTATATTGTTGAGAGTTTCTGTCATGAATGGATGTCATGAATGGAAGTTGTACTTTGTCAAATGCTTTTTTTCTGCATCTATTGCAATGATCATATGGTTTTTATCCTTTCTCTTGTTAATGTGATGTATCATGTTGGTTGATTTGCAAATACTGAACCACCCTTGCATGCCTAAACTAAATCCCACTTGATAGTACTGATGATTTTTAATGTATTTTTAATGATTATTTAATGCAGTTTGCTAATATTTTATTGAGGATTTTTGCATCTATGTTCATCGGGGATATTGCCCTGTAGTTTTCTTTTTTCATAGTATCTTTATCTGGTTTTGGTATTATAGTAATGCGCCTTGTAGAATGAATAGGGAAGCTATCCTTCCTCTTTTATTTTTTGGACTGGTTTGAGAAGAAGAGGTATTGACCCTTCTTTAAATGTTTGGTAGAATTCACCTGTAAGTTATCTGATCCAGGCCTTTTGTTTATTGTGAGTTTTTTGATTACTGATTCAATTTCACTGCTAGTAATCAGTCTGTTCAAATATTCTATTTTTTCCTGATTCAGTTTTGGGAGATTATGTGTTTCTAGGAATTTATCTGTTTCTTCTAGGTTGTCCAATTTATTGGCATATAATTTTTCAAAATATTCTCTTATAATCCTTTGTATTTCTGTGGTGTCAGTTGTTATTTCTTCTCCTTTATTTCTGATTTTATTTATTTGAGTCATACCTCTCTCTCTCTTTCTCTCTCTCTCGATGAGTTTGGCTAAAGGTTTATCAATTTTGTTGATCTTTTCAAAGAACCATCTCCTAGTTTCGTTGATCTGTTCTATTGTCATTTTGGTCTCTATTTCATTTATTTCTGCTCTAATCTTTATGATTTCTTCCTTCTACTGTCTTTGGGCTTTATTTGTTCTTCTTTTATTTAGCTCCTTTAGATGTAAGGTCAGGTTATTTGAGATTTTTCTTGCTGCTTGAGGTAGACCTGTATTGCTATAATCTTCCCTCTTAGAACAGCTTTGTTGTGTCTCCAAGATTTTGGACTGTTGTGTTTTCATTTTCATTTGCCTCCATGCAGTTTTTTATTTCCTTTTTGATTGTTTGGTTGATCCATTCTTTGTTTAGTAGCATGTTATTTAGCCTCCATGTATTTGTGTTCTTTTCAGATTTTTTTCTTATAACTGATTTCTAGGTTCATATTGTGGTCAGAAAAGATAGTTGATATGATTTCAGTCTTTTTTAATTTATTGAGATTTGTTTGTGGCTTAACATGTGATCCATTTTGCAGAATGTTCCATGTGCACTTGAAAAGAATGTGTATTCCACTATTTTTGGATGGAATGTTCCGAATATATCTGTTAGTTCCAACTGGTCCAATGTGGCATTCAAAGCCATTGTTTCCTTGTTGACTTTCTGCCTGGGTGATATGTCCATTGATGTAAGTAGAGTGTTAATGTCCCCTACTATTATTGTATTATTGTCAATTTCTCCCTTTATGTCTGTTAATAGTTGCTTTATGTATTTAGGTGTTCTCATATTAAGTGCATAAATATTTACAATTGTCATAGTCTCTTGTTGGATTGATTGTTCCCTTTATCATTATGTAGTGTCCTTCTTTGTCTCTCGTTACAGTTTTCATTTTAAAGTCTATTTTGTGTAATATAAGTATTGCTACTACAGCTCTCTTTCTGCTTCCATCTGCATGGTAAATGATTTCCCACCCCTTCATTTTCAATCTGGCTATGTCTTTCAGTCTGAGGTGAATCTCTTGTAGGCAGCTATAGATGAGTCCTGCTTTTTTATCCATTCAGTCACCCTGTGTCTTTGAGTTGGAGCATTTTATCCATTTACATTCAAAGTAATTAGTGATAGGTATGTATGTATTTATTGCATTTAGTTACTTGTTTTATAGTTGTGTTTGCAGTTCTTCTCCATTTCCTTCTTCTCCTGCTCTCTTCCCTTGTGTTGTGATGGTTTTCTTTAGTCATATGCTTGGATTCCTTTCTCTTTAGTTTTTGCATATATATGACAGGTTTTGATTTGTGGTTAACATTAGGCTCGTATATAACATCTTATGTATATAACAATCTGTATTAACCTGATGGTCACTTAAGTTTGAACCCATTCTAAAAACACTAAATTTGGGCCAGTTACTGGAGGTGGCAGCAGTGAGTGCATCCTTGTGGCCTTGAAAAATCCTGCAAAAATGTCTCTGTACCCATCTCTTGAATACCTGAAGGTAGACAAAGTTATTCAGGCTCAAACTGCCTTTTCTGTAAACCCTGCCAAGCCAGCAATTTTGTCTGAAGCTTCTGCTCCCATCTCTCAAGATGGAAATCTTTATCCTAAATTGTATCCGGAGCTCTCCCAGTACATGGCCCTGAGTTTAAATGGAGAAGAAATCCGTGCAAATATGACCTCAGTCCCTGGAGCATCAGTTCAGGGATTGGTAGCAAGACCTTCCAGTATGAACTATATGGTGGCTCCTGTAACTGGTAACGATATTGGAATTCATAGAGCAGAAATTAAGCAAGAGATTCGTGAAGTCATTTTGTGTAAGGATCAAGTTGGAAAAATTGGGCTCAGACTCAGATCAATAGATAATGGTATATTTGTTCAGCTGGTCCAGGCAAATTCTCCAGCCTCACTGGTTGGTCTGAGATTTGGGGACCAAGTACTCCAAATCAGTGGGGAAAACTGTGCAGGCTGGAGCTCTAATAAAGCACACAAGGTCCTCAAACAGGGTTTTGGAGAGAAGATTACTATGACTGTTTGTGACAGGCCCTTTGAATGGACAATTACCATGCATAAGAATAGTACTAGACATGTTGGCTTTATCTTTAAAAATGGAAAGATAACATCCATAGTGAAAGATAGTTCTGCAGCCAGAAATGGTCTTCTCACAGAACATAACATCTGTGAAGTCAACGGGCAGAATGTCATTGGGCTGAAGGACTCTCAAATTGCCGACATACTGTCAACATCTGAGACTGTAGTTACTATTACAATCATGCCTGCTTTTATCTTTGAACATATTATTAAATGGATGGTACCTAGCATTATGAAAAGCCTGATAGATCACACCATTCCTGAGGTTTAAAAGTCATGGTACAATGGAAACTTCACCGAACTTCTCCAGTTTACTTCTTGGGCAACTTAACTTTATATTATGCACATGAACCTTTCTAGGAGCCAGAGAGCATATGCTGCATGAAAATCTTTCTATCTTACATTATGGCTGTTTTGTTTGGATAACTTGTTCACACTTCAAGAGCATTGTAGCCTTATCCTGGTTTTACAGATGTGAAACTTTGGACAGATTTACTGATTTTCATAGAGTAGTTTCTATACTGGAAACCCAATGCTTTTACAAGCCATTATGATTAGAATGACTGATACAGGCTTAGCTCTGTGTTAGAACAAATCACCTTTATCTTACATATCAAGTAGTGCTGTTCATATTACTTTAGTTCTATGGGATAATTGCATTTTTAGTGTGTTACCATAGTACATGTAGAATGACGACTTTTGATGGTTTTTTAGTTCTGTGTGTATGTGTGTGTGTGTGGATGGGTGTGGGTGTGGCTGTAAAACACCAATTAAGTGCACTGGTTTCATTCCAAGTAAGCATTATACAGTGTATGTAGGTTGCAAGAGATTGTGTTGCTCATCATTAAATTGTAACTATTTTTACTTAAAAGTAAATAAATAAATAAATGCACTAAATTTTTACCCCTCCACACACACAATGTTTTATGTATATGATGTCATACTTCACATCCTTTTATTTTGTGAATCCTTTAACTGATTTTTTATAGATTTTAAATTGATTTTACTGCTTTTGTGCTTTAACTTCTGTAAGGGTTTTATAAGTGATAATCTACTACTTTTATTATGTTTGTATTTACCTGTGAAATTTTTTCCTTTCATAGTTTTCATACTCCTGATTATGGCCTTTTCTTTCCACTCAAAAAATTCCCTTTAACATTTCTTATAAAGTTGCTTTAGTGATGATGAATTCCTTTCTCTAGGAAACTCTTTTATCTCTCCTTCTATTCTGAATGATAACCTTGCTGGATATTCTTGGCTGCAGTTGTTTTCTTTCTTTCTTTGTTTTCCTATCAGCACTTTGCATATATCATGCCACTTTCTTCTGGCCTGCAAAGTTTCTGCTGGAAAATCAGCTGATAATCTTATGGACTTTTCCTTGTATGTAACTGTTCTTTCTCGTGCTGCTTTTAAAATCATTCATGATCACTACTTTGTGCCATTTTAATTATTATGTGTCTTGATGTGGATATCCTTGGATTGATTTTGTTGGGGGTTCTCTGTGCTTTTTGGATATAGAGGTCTGTTTCCTTCCCCAGATTCAGGAAGTTTTCAGCTATTATTTCTTCAAATAAATATTCTGTCCCCCTTTCACTCTCTTCTCCTTCTGGGATCCCTATAAAGTGAATGTTATGCTTGATGATGTCTCTGAGTTCCCTTAATCTATTTTCATTTTTTGTTATTCTTTTTGCTCTCTCCTGTTCAGCTTGATTGCTTTCCATTACTCTGTCCTCCAGGTTGCTGATCCATTCTTCTGCTTCCTCTAGCCTACTATTTATTCCATCTAGTGTATTTTTAATTTCAGTTACTAAGTTCTTCATCTCTGATTGGTTCTTTTTTATATTTTTTATTTCTTTCTTGAAGGTCTCACTGAAATCCTCCATTCTTTTCTGAAGTCCAGTGACCATTACTTTGAATTCTTTGTGACCATCACTTTGAACTCTTTATCAGGCTTACTGTTTATTTCCATTTCATTTAGCTCTTTTGCTATTGTTTTGTCCTATTCTTTCATTTTAGATATATTCCTCTGTCCTGATTTTGTCTAACTCTCTGTGTTTGTCTCTATGTATTAGGAGAATCATTTACATCTCCTAATCTTGAAAGTAGGGACCCTATGAAGAAGGGATCCTGTGATGCCTTATAGCACAATGCCCTCTGTTCACCAGAACCAGGGGCTTCCAGGGTGTCTTCTATGTGGGCTACATGTACCCTCCTATTGTGGCTAAGCTGTGTTTGCCTTTAGTCCAGTCAGCTGCAATGGCCCACTTTGTCTGTTGTAGGCCTGGTTTGGTCCCTGGCTATTAAGGGGCCAGTCTGGGGCCACCATGGGCTTGTAGTTGGGTGGTGTCGGTAGTTAGACCAGATACCTGACCTCAGCCATTTGCCAGAGCTGCAGTTGTCCTGAACTGCAGGGTGCTGTCCCTGCCTTGTCCCCTGAGAGGCTTTTTTTGGTGGGTGGGGACTGCAGTCAGACCAGATGCCTGCTCTCAGTCTGTCTGCTGGAGCTGCTATCAAACTTGTGTGTGTGTGTGTGTGTGTGTGTGTGTGTGGTTATTTTCCCCTCTGCCCAGGGCAGAAGTCAATTTGGAGTGGCAAACAGTCCCTGCTGGGGCTGCTTACAGGATGAGAGGTGGCAGGAAGTGCTTATTAAACAGCTGCTGTTGTGCTGTATCTGTGTGGGGTTGTTCATTACGCTATCTCTTTAAGGACGGGGAATCAGTTTCCTATTACCCTATGGCTCTCCCAGAGCCAAGCCCCTGATTTTTAAAGTAGCCAGAGTTAAGCCCTGCTGGTTGTAAAAAAAACTTATGAAGTTAAGCCCCACTGGTTTTCAAAGCCAAGTATTATAGGGACTCATCTTTTTAATGCAGGTCCTCCAGTCTGGGGCATCTGCTGTGGGCTCTGCTCCTCTCCCTTCTCCGTGCTTGTGTGGTGTCCCTCCCATTTGTAGTTAGTCTCACCGGAAGTTTGGTTCCCAACTGTGTCTCCACCCATCCTGCCCTTTTCTTGTTATGGCCTCCTCTCATGATTAACTGTGGAGGGTCTGATGTGCCTGCTACCTCAGGATCCACCTGGTCTGCTATCTTCAGAACATTCTTGATCAAAAACATAGATATTAATGACTCAGTGTCAAAAACTGATTCCAAAGAGTTGAATTCTGAATATGAAAAAGTTTTAGGAATGCTTAACCGATTCATTTCAATTCTGTTTTCCTTTTCATATTGTACAGACATGCTATAAAATACCTTTGCTAAGTAAGTAAAAGTTCTCAAAATGAGTGTAAAATAAAAATTCAAGTGATAAAAAAGCACTTTGTCAGAGTTTGACATTTTTTTCTGCCTCCATAGAACATAATGTGTCATATATTCAGTGATGTCTTAGATTTGATCAAATGTGGTAATGATTTCCTATAAAAATCTAAAACATGTACATTATTTTAGAAAATTATCCATAGTTCTAAATATTAACACTAGTGCACCTTTCTTTTTTTTTTATAGAGAGGAAGAGATGGGGAGAGAGAATCTTAAGCAGGCTCCATGCCCAGTGCAGAGCCCAACGTGGGGCTCAATCTTACAACCCTGAGATCATGACCTGAGTAGAAATCAAGAGTTGGACACTTAACTGACTGAGCCATCCAGGCACCCCTACTGCACCTTCTTATTTACAAGTAAGCATATTTTAATTCAGTAGAATTTACCTCCTTCAATAAATGTTAACTGAAAATCTGAAAAAAAAAGAACTATATTAGGTACAATGTGGAATATCGAAATAAATAAGATGGCCTCAGCCTGGGTGGCTCAGATGGTTGAGCATCTACCTTTGGCTCAGGTCATGATCCCTGGGTCCTGGGATCAAGCCCCACATCGGGCTCCTGGCTCAGCGGGGAGCCTGCTTCTTCCTCTCCCTCTGCCTCTCCCCCTGCTCATGCTCTCTCTCTGTATCTCTCTGTCTCAAAAGAATAGATAAAATCTTTAAAAAAATAAGATGGCCCCAGTCCCCAAAGAATTTACAATCTAGTGAATAATTTATATTACTATTCTGGTGTGTTTCATTCATTTATTCCTTCAAAAATATTTACCAGGCAGTCAACCTGAGACTGTACCCTTGCCTGGCTTTCTATCCTCCCCCGTCTTCCATCTCCCTCTACCTTACCCTTCTGTCCTGGGAGCACCTCTTTAATAAATTATTTGCACACAAATCCTTGCCTCAGGGTCTGCTTCTGGAGTATCCAACCTAAGACAAATACATAAATGATATTTGAAGCCAGGTATCTAGATAAACTATAAGATATCAAGAGACTGGATACTCATAATTACTGTCTATATTTAATGTTTTAAGAGATTTGAGTGTTACTTTGTTTTTGGAACCAAGGCAATTCTGAATGTTTCCAAGTACAGTTGACCCCGAACAACATGGTTTTGAACTGCACAGACCCACTTATATGCAGATTTTTTATACAAATACAGTATAGTAGTGTAAATGTATTTTCTTTTCTTTAAGATTTTATTTATTTATTTGAGAGAGAGAGCACGAGTGGGAGGGAGGCGCAAGGGGAGAGGGAGAAGCAGACTCCCCACTGAGCAGGAGCCTGATGTGGACCTTGATCCCAGCACCTGGGGCTCCTGACCTGAGCCAAAGGCAAATGCTTAACTGACTGAGCCACCCAGCTGCTCCATCTCTTCCTTATTTTCTTAATAACATTTTCTTTTCTCTATTTACTTTATTGTAAGAATACTGTATGTGATACATATAACATACAAAATATGTGTTAATTGTTTATGTTACTGGTAAGGCTTCTGGTCAACAGTAGGCTATTAGTAGTTAAGTTTTAGGGAAGTTACATGTGGATTTTTTACTACATGGGGGGTTGGTGCCAAAACCTCTGCATTGTTCCAGGGTCAACTGTATAAATCCTGCCCTTACATCGCTGAATTTATATAACAAACATTCAAGACTCAGCTGGAATAGGATTTCCTAACTAGGTCATCCCCTTGATATATAAATATTGGCTACTGGACACAAGGATAAAAATGAATAGAGGAGGGGCACCTAGCTAGCTCAGTTGATAGAGCATGTGACTCTTGATCTCAGGGTTGTGAGTTTGAGCCCCATGTTGGCTGTAGAGATTACTTAAATTCTTTGAGAGAGAGAGAGAGCATGAGCAGGGAGGAGGGGCAGAGGGAGAGGGAGAAGCAGACTCCCCGCTGAGCAAGGAGCCCGATGTGGGGCTCGATCCCAGGACCCCGGGATCATGACCTGAGCCGAAGGCAGATGCTTAACTGACTGAGCACCCAGGTGCCCCTAAAAATAAAATCTTTAAAAAAAAATGAATAGAGAAATATGAGTGTGTGTGGGTGTATGTGTGTGTTGATATATGGGTACAGAGCAAGGACAAAGCAGTCCTATGTGTGTTGTTGGCTATCAAGGCAAGGTGAGGAACAGTCTCAAACTAGGCTAGAGAATACATTCTGGATTCTAGAATGGTTTGCCACATATTCAAGAGTAATATAGTCACATTCCAAAAAGGAAAAATGACCATAAACGCATATCATTATTCACTCAAAACTATTTATTTTAGGTCATTTACTATATGCCAGGCACTGTGCTGGGCATTGGGGATACAATGTGAATTGGCAGACATAAGTCTGTTTTCTCACTGCACTTACATTTTGAAGTTGAGAAGGAGAGACAAACATTAAATAATTTCGAGTATTTACGTACAATTACTTATGTTAAGAAAAAAACTACGCCACAGTATTAGAGTACATAACTGGGGCTAAAGTAATAAGAAAGGCCTCTCTGAAGACGTGACCCCCAAGCTGAGCCTGAAGGAGAAATAGAATTAAACGTAGAGGCTATATGTTCTGGATTAGGGTCCCAAGAAGGTGTTTCTTCAAACTCAAGCCCTAAATGATATTACAGCTGTGCTCTAGCCGTAAGAACTATCCCAGCAAGACCACAGGTGCTTTGCCCTCCCAAGCCCCTTTCTTTCTGAATACAGATTTTGTCCTTGCCCTACCTGGAGGCCATCCGCTCATCTCTCAAGATTCAGTTCATGCCATTTCCTCTTCGAATCTTTTGCTGACTCCAAGAAATGTTAAACACTCCTGCCGCCATGTGCCTTGTGCATTCCTGGCACATCAGAGGTACTTGGAAAATATTCATTAGATATCTAGTGAATAAATACAATAGCACCTTATTCAATAACCTTTTTACATGTTTAGCCCATCTCCAGACTCTGAGCTCCCTGGAAGCAGAGGCTATGTCTTGCTCATCCATCCGATGCTTGATTTATGGCACCTTTTTAAAGTTTGTTGAATGAATGCATGAGGTTAGGGAACTGGGTGGTGATAACAGAAAGCTAAGAGATGAGGTTTCAACATACACTGAGGTCAAATCATGGAAGGTCTTAAATGTCATTTGAAGGAGTTTGGACTCGTGTGGACATGGGGAGGCACTAAAAGTGTCTGAACGAGAAACTGACTGGTCTAGAGCCATGTTTTATGATGATAACTCCACCAGCAGAGTGCACAATAGGCAGAAGCGGGGAGAGACTGGAAGTGAGCGGACCAGGTAGGAAGTTACCTAGATGAGCGGTAGTAGAAAGGGATGGAGAAGGAGACGATTGGAAGGGAGACCAGCTGCATCAGGCCCTGAGACCTGACTTCCCATGGGAGATTCACGCTGGGGCATTTGCCACCGGAGGCTGCAATTTGCATAAAATCTCTATAATGTTTCCTAAGAATTCTCCAGAGGCACATGAGTTTCCTAGTTAGGTAATTAAGAAATAGTTACGTTCTCCAGAGAATACCTAAATGCCCTAGGTACTTTCTCCAATTCTGATTTAGCAAAGGGTAAGATAGCTATGCCAAAATTCCTTTTTGGTTAATTCCCACTAGTTTCAAAATAAATAACCATTGAATAACAACCCAGCAACATCAATAACCTAAGCTTTTTCTAGAAATTTCACTATATCAGCTCCTAGATTCTGGGCTTCCTCTAATAACTAGAGTTAGTATTTCATTTTTATTGCTCCATCCCTCTGCAGCTTTAATTACCAATACGGTAGACAATGCTGTGGGTTTGTTCATTCAAAGTAAACAAAATGAAAAAAGGGGGGGGAAGCATATAAAAAACTCAGACTGTATTACAAATTTTATACTGGAAGTCAGGAAATAGAAAACTTACGATTCTCAAGGTACATGAATGTTAATTTATCTGCCCTGCATATGTTTTACAAGATGTTTCGATTTGAATCCTGAATCCAAATTAATCATCTGTAATGTGGGTGGGTTAGCATTAGTATGATATATCTTTTGATTTTTTTAATTTCATGAAAAATATTTATGAGTGACTGTTCCGTGTACTTCTAAACATTTATGAGGGCCCATTATATGCCAAGAACTGTATTTTGTATCCTTATGTATCCAAAACTTTAATCTTTGCAAAACTCTGTGATATGTTGTATTATATCTATTTAAAAGTTGAAGAAACAGGCTCAGAGTGGCTCAGTGACTTGCCTGAGGTCACACAGCTCATAGGCAATGGAGCTGGTTGGGAATTCAAATCTACTTGACTCCAAACCTCCCCACCATGCTGCTTGTCTCTAAGATTGAACCACACTGCAGTTCAGCTCTAACATAGCAAAACAGTTCAAGAAAAACATTGAAAATCTTCCCTGAAATAAGCAAGTAGAATTAAAGCTGTCTTTCATGCTGTCTGTGGTCAAAGGAGAGAATAAGCCCCTGTAAGCATAACAGTTGCAATGAGCAAAAGAAAGTATATACTAGCTTTAAAATCATTTTCTCTTTCTAATGTAACTGCTTTTCCAGAAGGTCTTGGCCCTGTGTCAAATGTCACCAGATAATACAATTGTAACAATATGCAGGCTTCAGTGGGCTGTTCTGTTGGAAGCCTCACACTTTACAAGCGTTTTCCCTTTGTGATGATTCTTACTGTGTGGAACAATTCTCCAAAGCATTTAAAGGTAATTGATCGCTTATTAATATTTACAACAGCCCTACCAGTGGTTTGAAAGTGAGTGCTGCTATTTGTGTGTGTGTCTCTCTCCTGATGTATAGAAAAGTCAGGGAGTCCCAACTGGATGCTGAAATTAAATGCTGGTCTCTGGCTCCAAGTCCAGTGTGATTTGTGCACTTGAAGATGATCACTTACTGGTTAATGTGAGAAAATACTAAGGATAAGATGCTTTCCTTAAGACTGCAGGATAAAAATACTACCTATCTTTTTTTTTCTACCTCTGAAGTTACGGAGGTAGGAATTTGTTGCTTCTTGTCCCGCTACGTATGCCACTGTTCCAGACAGCGAATCACTCACTGCGTCATCAGTATTACGTGCTTCCATTTCACCGGCAGGGAGACAGAATCTCAGATACATTAAAGAAATGGCCCAAAGCTACTCATCTAACAAATGGCGGATCCAAGGTTCAAACCTAAGTGAAACAAGGCCCATGCTTGTCCCACCCTCTCAGTACTACATCTCTTACTTTTTTATTTTTAAATACTGGTATCTGTCAGAAAATGTTAGAGACAGGCATGAAAAAACACAAATAGTTAAAATTCACAGATAACTGCCAATTCTTGTTTTCGTGTTTCTGCCAGATCTTTAATTAGAAAATCAAGACTGTTAGGTAGTCCAATTGGCTGGTATGAGAGCCCATGCTTCACCCTGGTGGATGCTCTGCCAGAGGGGAACAATGCTAAAAGGTGACCTTGACAACACACCAGGCAATCCATTTCTGTATAATCGGGATTTACTTTTATATATGTACTCCTGCTTGGAGAGTAAATTTCAGATATCATAATTTTACTTTTTAAATAGTAAATTCACAATACCACTAAGAAGCAACATCAATGTATTTCTTTTTTTTTTTTTGGTCATGGGAGTTCAGGATGAATGTTTTGAATCATTGTAATAGACTAAAACTTCTCATTTCTTTCTCAAAGCATACTAATTTCTCAAAGCATTATAATACAGATGTTATAGGGAAATGCTAAATGTCCCTTTTTAAAGGGAGAAGTATACAGAGCTGATAAGGAAAGGTTAGGGAGTAACTGCTGGCATCAAAAAGACAGAGAAAGACCCCCCCAGTCCTGGCCCCTCCAGCTCTGGCCATCCCGCTAAGGTGGCCTGACGCAGTGCCCCTGGGACCCCTCACGCACTCCCACTCCCCTCTAGCTGGCCTGTAAGAGCCACCAGGCGCACCCAGTCTAAACAGGGGATGCTCCTGCACAAGGCAACGCCTTCAAGACCAGCAGAGGAAGCTGTTCTGCCTAATTCATAGAAACAAACACAGAAAGTCAAACAAAATGAGGAGACAAAGGAATATGTTCCAAGCAAAAGAACAAGATAAAACCCCAGGGTGGCGGCGGGGGGAGGGAGGGATACCCTAATGAAATGGAGATAAGTAATTTAACTAATACAGAGTTCAAAGTAAGAAAATGTATCAAAGGAAAAATAAAACAACTCACTGGTAAAGGCAAATGTGCAGTAAAAGCAGTAGATAAGCCACCTTAAAAAGGTTAAAAGACAAAAATAGTAAAATCAAGTATAACTACAATAAGTAGTTAAGGGATACACAAAATAGAAAGATGTAAGATATGACATAAAAAACATAGAACATGGTGGGTGAGGTGGAGTAAAAATGTAGTGGTTTTAGAATGCATTCAAACTTGAGCAACTATCAGCTTAAAATAAATTGCTATATACATAAGTCAGTATATATGAACCCAGTGGTAACCACAAACCAAAAACCTACAATAGATATACAAAAAATAAAGAGAGGGAACCCAAACATAACACTAAAGAAAAAAACCACAAGGGAGGAGACCAGGAGAAGCAGAAAAGAACAGAGAAGAACTACAGAAATAACCAGAAAACAATTAACAAAATGGCAATAAGTACATATCTATCAATAATTACTTTATTTGTCAGTGGCCTAAATGTTCCAATCAAAAGACATAGGGTGGATAAATGGATAGACAAGATTCATTTATATGGTACCTACAAGAAACTCACTTCAGATCTGCATACACGAACAGACTAAAGTGAAAAGATGGAAAAAGATACTCCATGCAAACTGAAGCAGAGAGAAGCTGGAATAACAACTCCTATATCAGGCAAAATGACTAAAACAATGACTGTACCAAAGACAAAGAATAGCATTACATAATGATAAAGGGATCAATCCCACAAGAGGACATAACATTAGTAAATACACACCCAACATAGGAGCACCTAAATATATAAGGTAAACATTAACATAGAGGGAGAAATTGACAGTAATACTATAATAGTAGGGGACTTTAAGACCCCACCTACATCAATGGATAGATCATCCAGAGAGAAAACCAATAAGGAAACATTGGCCTTAAACAACCAACTAGACCAGATGGACTTAATAGATATATACAGAACAATACATCAAAAAACTGCAGAAAACACATTTTTTCTGAAGTGCACATGGAACATTCTACAGGATAGATCACATGTTAGGCCATGAAGCAAGTTTCAATAAATTTGGGAAGATTGAAATTATATCAAGCATCTTTTCTGGCCACATGGTATAAAACTAGAAATCAATTATAAGAAGAAAGCTGAATACGCACACACACACACACACACACACACACACACACACGGAACCTAAGTAGCATGTTACTGAAGAAATCAAAGAGAAAATCAAAAAATACCTTGAGACAAATGAAAATGGACAACTTTCTAAAATCTGTATACAGCAAAAGCAATTCTAAGAGGGAAGTCCATAGCAATACAGAACTGGCTCAAGGAACAATAAAATCCCAAACCCTAAATTTGTTATCCCAAATAAACAACCTAACCTTATACCTAAAGAAACTAGAAAAAATAAGAACAAATGAAGCCCAAAGTTAATAGAGGGAAGAAAATCATAAAGATCGGAACAGAAATAAATGAAATAGAGACTAAAAAAACACAATAGAAAAAATTATTGAAACTAAGAGCTTGTTCTTTGTAAAGGTAAACAAAATTGATAAACCTCTAGCCAGACTCATCAAGAAAAAAAGAGAGAGGGATCAAATAAATCAGAAATGTAGGACAAGTTACAACTGACAACAAAGAAATACAAAGGATCATAAGAGACTACCAGGAACAACTGTACACCAAAAAATTGGAAAACCTTGAAGAAATGGGTAAGTTTTTGGAAACACAACCTTTCAAAACTGAATCATGAAGAAATAGAAAATCTGAATAGACCAATTATAAGTAATTTAAATATCCCAAAAAGCAAAGTTCAGGACCAGATGGCTTCACAGGTGAATTCTACCAGACATTTAAAGAAGAGTTAATACCTATTCTTCTCAAATTATTCCAAAACATTGAGGAAGAAGGAACACTTTCGAACACATTTTATGAGGCCAGCATTATCCTGATACCAAAACTGGACAAAGACATCACAAGAAAAAGAAGCAATTCATAGTTGATTGGGAGCCATCTTTGAAGACCACCTACCATGTAGCTCACCCACCTCACCCCAAACCATTTTATCCCCATTTTGGAAAGTTAGAAATGTTTTTTTATAATTTATAGTTAATTTTTTAAAAAATTATGTTTTTATTAAATTCATTTATTTAAGTAATCTCTACACCCAGTGTGGGGCTCGAACTCATGACTCCAAGATCAAGAGTCACATTGCTCCTCTGACCAAGCTAGCCAGGTGCCCCTAATTTATAGTTAATTTTGATGAAGAATAGAGAATTTGGGTCTGACAGACAGCCTCCTACGTTAAGCCAACGAAGTTCAGTATGAAAGCAGTCAGTCCCTTCCTTCTTGGAAAACCATGTAACCCTAAAATCAGAAGGCCTGAATTTGGCTCTTGACTTCACCATACACTATCTCTTAGAGCTTGAGCTGGTTTGCATCCCAGTGCTTCCAAGAGAATCTTGTATCCCAGCATTGGCCTGTAACTGCAATAAGACACACTGGGCAGGAACCACCTTCGGCTCACTCAGAAATTCCAGGCAGTTGACAGGAGTTTCAAAAGGTCCAGGTAATGTTCTTTGTAATGTGAATATACTGAATAAATGGCAGGTTACAGGCAAGCATGGTTATAGACAGAGGCTAATGAAACTTGCACTTATTTGGATTCGTGTCATCCCCAAAGCATTTTGTCTTCAGCTTCATGGGGAAATGATGCAAAACAGAACCTTACATGGCCTTAACTTTTTCAGTTTATTTTATTATACTGGTAGGAATTCAACTAATGACAGATTCATTTGGGAGAACAAATAAAACCAAAGCTTTGCTGACAAAGGCAATAAAATCTGCTCAGTAATTCCAGGAAGCATGGCTGGCTAGAAATGGGTGGAATGTGAAGAGCCTGATTTCAAGATGGGTGGGGGGAGATGGAAGACCCTCCTTACGGTTCACAGGGAAGAAGGCAAACCAGGCTCCACTGATCTTCCAACAAACACCTAGAAACCAAACAACAGAAGCACCAAAAAGACCCAAAGCCTTTCTAGGTTTGACTGTGGGGTTGTGGTATTAAGATAAGTTTTGGGGTAGGAGTGAGCTCCTTCAGTGGAATAAGAAGTATGTCATCCTTTTGAGATCTTGTCCCTGCATTCATGGTAGAGATAGAACATGGGAGGGAGGGAGGGAACTGTCATCAGGCAGGGTGTTTTGTGTCAAGCACCAGAAACCCACTATGGCCAACTTGAACAAAAAGGAATTAATTTGGAAGGATATTGGGGTACAGAAGGACAATAGAGAAAGGCAGTTACAAAATGGACAGGCCCAGGCATCTCCAAAGACCTCAGTAGCAGGAATTAGTAAATGGTCTTATCAGGACATCCCCACTGGAAAGAATGAACCATTCCAACTATTCTCAGTCTTTTTGTCCTTAAGTTTAAAGAGGAAGACAGCAATTAGCCTGGCAGGGGTGGTTTGCCCAGGCATTGGCTAGAGACAGGATGATCACCATGATTGAAAAGCCCATTCAATACATCCAATAGCAGAGGGGTAGTTCCTCCAAATGAGGAGTGCTTTTGCCCAAGGAAAGCTAAAGGATGGTAGACTGCCCAAAGCAACACAGATCTGTTACAAAAGTCAGTATCAACATGCAAGAACAATACCCCCAGTGGTGAAATGAATGGTCCTGCCTCATCGAGGCAGAATGATCAAGCACGGGGGCGGGGGGTGGGCAGTCGTGCGCTGCTTTTCTGCCAGAGGTGGCTTGTTTTGCCTCAAGAGGCCAGGAGTTGAAAAAGAAGGATAATTACAGTCTGAGGCAACCTCTCAGAAAAACAGATCTATCATTATCTTGTGTCCCATTTGATCCTCCAAACTCCTATTCCCAGGTGAAATCCCAAACACAGAAGCATTCTTTTCCAAAGACCTACGCACTTACGGAAAGGAAAAGGCTACTAGAAAATCAAATGTTAGTTTGGACTACTTAATTGTTTGCTTTTCTGTTAATCTTAGTGAGGGACAAAGGTTTGAGTAAAGAGGTGGAGAAAGAGGTCGGTGGTTGGGGGCCCTAGAGAAGTCGGGACTGACCCAGGTGAAGTGTAAGCGTTTAGGGCAAATGAAGGTCCAGATCCCTGGAGAAAGGGGGATCCTCAGTGGAGGAGAGCAGTTAGGTCTGGCATTGGACCCCGGAAAGGGAGAAGAACGCTTCTTTCTCTTCCTCTCCACAGGGTATGTGACTCCCACTCCCAGATTCAGAACTCAGGCTCCTGTTGTCATGTGGCCACATTAAGGGTTAAACCACCTTCTGTGGGAAAGACTTTGCAACCAAGTCACCACTTATAACCTTGTGACTGGGGAAGAAATGTATCTCAGGTTTCTAAGCACTGACTTAGAAACTGTGGGAGCTCAGCTTTTTCATAGATTGGGCACCGTCTATAACATGTCATTGATACTCTGTGATTTTGTTGGTGGGATTTACTCCCAGCCACCCGGCCTGGGGAGTTCCATCACCAAGCAAACATTTCTCTCTCACGCATGTAATTTGGTTAAGCCCTTAATGATGCACAATGGCTTTTATCATGTCTGCCTCGTGGCTTTATTTAGTCTGACTGATTAACAGGCTCAAATCCTGTGCCTCTGCGGAGTAGAGATAAACAAGGGTTTAACAAACTCAAGGGTACTGCACAGTCTCCTGGGGGGCAATGAGAGACTTGGGGAGCTTCTCAGAGTGCTATTTAGGGGCAAGAGCACCTCAGTGACCTGAGGCTAAGGGGGAAAGAGAGGGGTCCGATTACCCAGGTTGGAGGGGGACCTCGGGCTCTCTGCAGAGGATTATATCAGAGCCTAGTTAAGTGAAACATCTTTCCCCTTGCCCTTGGTCTGTCCTCCCACTCCTTGGCCTGCCCAGGAGAACCTAAAACCACAAGAGGGAGGAAGAACAAAAGCAAGAGCATAGACCAGTCTTTATCTCAACCATCTTTCTCTCCAGGAGGGGCTACTGAGCCTCGGCCAGCCCTGCACCTCAAGAGGGCAAGAGCTGAGGATGGAGCTTTACAGTGGACTGACCTCTGTGTGTGTGTGTGTGTGTGTGTGCGTGTGGTTTAAGAGGCTGGAAATTGCAGTTTTGTGAAAAAATGACTACAAGACTGATGTACTATTTTAACTGCTGGAACTTCAGTTTTCATTTCAAAAGAATATATTTAGCATAAACCATTGTAGTTTTGCATTTCTACTACAAGTTGATAAGGCACATTATTTTGAGATCGTTGGCAGGAAGCCTTTAATTAATATTTGTTTTCTTTTCCAAAAATAGTGTTCCAAGGACATTTACATCAGGTCAAATTTCCAAGGGAAAGCTGGCCAATTTTCTAGAAATTTTCAAAGGGTGAATGTGCCCCCAACAGAGATTGTGCTATTCAGTGCTCATTAATGTGGGCTAAGTCTGATGGGGAAGAGCAGTGGTGTGTCTGGACACAGCCCCCCTCCCCACTCCCACCCCCGGACCATAGACATGAAGGCAAAGCATAGGTAGGACAAGGGGAATTTATTGGCATTTAACCAAATTCTGATTGATTGAAGTCACAGCTTGACACCGAACTTCACTTCCACTCCCTTTCCAGCCCCTAGCTATTTTTAGGGCAAAGAACTCAAGACTTTACATCAGAGGTTAAATTTAGTGATGGATGTGAAATAGGGAGTTAATGGAAACTCTCTTCCCACTCGAACACATCATCAGGTTTGGGTCAAATGCTCTTGCCTCAAATGCAAAAAGCCATAAAGAAATGACAATGAAGAGAGAAAAAAAGGCCAGTTTGAAGGCTGGATCTGATCCTTGGCTGAATTCCATTTGGCTTGTGGGATAAGTTCCCAGATCTGATTTGAGTTAGGGCTGCAGTTGTGAAAATGCAATAAGGTATTACAAACATTTAGTGACGATGTTCTCAAGAACCTTGAGTCAAGGCTCAAGGTTCTCTGTTGAAAGATGAAGACAGGATGGTTTATGGTCCCCTAAGAGTAGACAAGACACTTTAAAAAGAGAGAAAATAATCAGTATGACCCATGTTTCCCAGACTGTGCCCCGTAGGAGTACAAACAAGGGGGTATGGGGACAGTAACATGTTTCTGACTTACCACTCCCTTAAGGCTAGACTCCAAGATGCCAGGAGATCCTGCTTCACCAACCTGGGTAAAATTATTATATAAGCCAGCCTCCAAACTCACCTATCACTTGAATGGCTTTCTTCTCTATGTAGGGGCCCCTGTCTCATAATAAAACAAAGAACTCAGAGATTGTCTTAGTTCAAGGAGCTAGACTTGCTTTATTTTGGTTAGAGTCAAAATTCAGGTTCACCCCCACGAGGCTAGAGGATGACTATTACTGGATACAGCTCATTTCATGCTGAAATCATTCTGGGCTCCCAGTGAGATCATCTCTGTGACTCAGGTCTCTGTTACACACACACACACACACACACACACACACACACACACACACACAGCCATCTCCCACCCACCCCTCCCCCACAAACTCTGCTGTGCCCAAAGTAGCCCTTTGCCAATAGAATTGGGGCCATGCTGTGGGCCCAGGTGACCAGTACAAACCTCTCTTCTCCAGCCTCCTCCCCCTCCCTTTCCACCAAGATGATTTCCCCTGGGGTCCCTCTAGTCTGCAATCTTTCTGTCATCTGACCTCCATGAGACCACCTTGGCCTGTCTGAGATGTTTCATAAGGTTGGATGACTCCCAAAGGGAAGGGATTAGGGTCCGTCTGTCCCTTCAGGAGGCTCTATGGACTTTATGTAAGTCTGAGCACCTCCTCACCTACCCAGATGTATTCCACCCTTTCTCGGGGGCCAAGTGATACCTGTTTGCACGATCTGCATAACCGTATGAGGCTGCACTAATGATTCTTCCTTGAAGACCCGCTCCACGATGACTTGTTGTCCCCACTATTTGGACCCTGTTCTATGCTTCTCCTGGTAAAACAATTACAGATCCTTCAGAAGGGTAACCGACCTTCCTCAGAGAAGGAATGTTCAGATGTTCAGAGCTGGCTGAACATCAGATGGGCTTTGGGACTGTTTCCTGAGGCTGGGGGCTCCAGAAATGTTATTTCTACAGGTAATTATCGGTGGGCTCTATGTGACTGCCCAGATCCCAGTGCCATGTAGGTGACTCAAAATGTGGGTTGTCCTCCTGCAGTCACATGGGCAGTGCCTTAATCCTCTGAGTTTGAGGAAGTGAAGCTGGGGATGACCTGGAGGTGACCCCACTGTCTGTGACTAAAGGCAGAAGCAGGGCATTTTGGTTTGGCCAATAGGATGGACGGATTCCTCAGCCTGAGCCTACCACCTCTCCTTCTTCACCCCTTGAGTCAAGGCTCAACACCCCACCCAGGTCTCTGATTCACATTTACACCGGGAAGCCTCTTGTTCCCATAAGGGAAGTCTCCTCCCACCTGACCCCGAATCTCTGCAGCAGGATCCCAGCAGGGGCTGTGTGACCCTCTCTGACTCCCTTCCAAGTGGTAGAGTGCAAAGGTGTCTGGCATGGGCATGGCCCATCCCTCCCCTGTTCTGTTCCTAACACTGGTGGGCTCTGGGTCTTCTCTATTCCCTCCCTCTGGGGTCTTACCAGTCTGAGAGGGGTTCCCCTGCCAGGGTGGAACCCTGGAGAACTGCATCATTGGGCTACCTGGCTCAGCTCCGTCTCATGAGAGCCTTAGCTTCCATATAACCAGGTGCGATTTGCCGGGAGCTGGCCAAATGTCCAGCCTCACCAGCCAAACACATGCACCTTCCAGGAATTTGTGGTGATGTCACTGGATTTAAACTTCCCAGATGGGCCCCAATGATAGGCCTCATTCTGTGACTCTTTCTTCTAAGTCTGGGCTAGTCATCCTTCATCTGAGCTGTCAGAGCCACACATAAAATACACCAATCCCCTCACCTCTAGATTAGAAGCTCTTCATGGGTCAGTTGGTGCCTTCCTGTCCCTTACTTCCTCATCTCTAAAATGGGCAAAAAAGGATGTGTAAAGTGCTTAGACCTCTGCCTGACACAAGTGAGCTCTCAGTAAATAATAGCCATCGTCGTTGTTATAATAATAATTTAAGATAATATCAATACCATTACTATGTCCCTGGCATGTAGTAGAAAGCCTAGCATAGATGGGCCCTCAACAGTTATTCATTGAGTAGACAAAGTTGCAGAAAACCATGAGGACTCAGGGCTTGCTGGACGGAGGGATGACTTTTAGGAAGCCGTGGGAAATCAGTAGATGGAATGTGCTCTTCGACTCACCTCCCTGCGAGACTATCTTACTCTCTTCGTAACAACCCAGTGTCTCCTCTTCACTGCAGCCTCTGGGAGGGGAGGAATGGGGTTCCTGCTTTGGTTTTCTCTCCGGTGACATTTCCTGTATTTACAATACATTTCCTGTATTTTCATGAAGTTTCATGAAATGTCCTTCATTGGCTAGTTCATCCTCTCTCAGCGCCATGTTTCCACACCATGGTACCACTAGGTAATGAGTGGTGCCTAATACGGAGTGGGTCAACACAGTAATTAGACTCCCTTCAGGAGCAGAACACCAACAATGGAGGAATAGACCATTCAATATACTCTACAACCTTTTATTGGCATATAACATGATTTATTTTTTTTTAAGATTTATTTATTTAGGGACGCCTGGGTGGCTCAGTCGGTTAAGCGTCTGCCTTCGGCTCAGGTCATGATCCCAGGGTCCTGGGATCGAATGCTGCACCGGGATCCTTGCTCGGCGGGAAGCCTGCTTCTCCCACTTCCTGTCGCTCCCCCTGCTTGTGTTCTCTCTCTGACAAATAAATAAAATCTTAAAAAAAAAAAGATTTATTTATTCATTTTTAGAGGGAGAGAGCGAGAGAGCACATAACATGCATGTGTGGGGAGGGGCAGAGGGAGAGGAAGAGAATCCCAAGCAGATTCCTGCTGAGCACAGAGCCAGACACAGAGCTTGATCTCATGACCCTGAGATCACAACCTCAGCCAAAATCAAGAGTCAGATGCTTAACTGACTGAACTGCCTCTAAAATGGTTTATTAAGACAACAAATACATCTTTCACTTCCATTTGTGTATAAAAATAAGCAGAGACAATACACGCATTAAAACAGGAATCCAGTACTTTTGTGCATGAGAACTACTTTCTTTCCCTCCCTTAAGATCCCCAGCATATCACAAAGGCAGTGTTTGAAAACTTTATTTACTGTATATAAACCTCTGAATCGAAGCAACACAAGCAAAACATTACCAGGTACACACTGGGTACATTGTCTCTAATTTAGCTATTATAGGCTTATATCCCCTTGAACAGGTCTAGGAAACAGCCTCCTCATAGTCCCCTTTTAGGGGACAATTAAAAAAAAAAAAAAGGCCAAAGCAATTCTTGCCCATGTTTTTTTAATAAAAATTTTTTTTTAAGATTTTATTTATTTGCGAGAGAGAGAATGAGAGACAGAGAGCATGAGAGGGAGGAGGGTCAGAGGGAGAAGCAGACTCCCTGCCAAGCAGGGAGCCCGATGCGGAACTCGATCCCGGGACTCCAGGATCATGACCTGAGCCGAAGGCAGTCGCTCAACCGACTGAGCCACCCAGGCGCCCAATGAAACTTTATTTTTTTTTAATAAAGATTTTATTTATTATTTGACAGAGAGAGAATGAGAGAGAGCACATGAGAGGGGGGAGGGGCAGAGGGAGAAGCAGACTCCCCGCCGAGCAGGGAGCCCGATGCGGGACTCGATCCCGGGACTCTAGGATCATGACCTGAGCCGAAGGTAGTTGCTTAACCAACTGAGCCACCCAGGCACGCTTGCCCATGTTTTTTTATCAGTTGACCTGTAACCTGGTCCCAGTAGATGGGGTTGGGGACTGGTGCTTGGCCTCTGGGCACATCGAGCATGAGGCAGGCTGGGGCAGGTGCTTTGCCTGTCCGAGGCACTTGGTTAAAAGAGAGACCCATGAAGGTGTTTAGAGCTTTCTTCTTGTCACCGGGGAGGGTGAAGTCAGTAGCAATGGCAGAAACCAAGAGGTAAGGGGGGGAGGGGGAGAGAGAGAGAGATGGAGAAACCAGACCCACCAGGTGGCAGATGTCAATATGGGAGAGTAGAGATTTTTTGCTGGAATGACAGCTCAGAGCTGCTTAGGACATCAGAACGTTTGTTGCTTCCTGAAGTGCAGCAAGACCCTTCCAGGTCAGGAGGCCTGGCCAAGTCTTAGACGCGGCTGGTTCCAGAGCTTTCCTCCCTTGGCTGTGCACACAGCCTTACCAAAAGACCACAGGCCTTGGGGCAGCCTGAGCATAGCCATGATTCGGACAGAGACTCGGCCTCCCTCGTGTGGCACGGTGCCCGGAGGAGCGCCCTTTGTCCCCCTCACACTGTGGCCTTTGGGGTCAGCCAGCCCAAAGTGTTGGGCAGAGGCTGCAGGGCTCAGGCCCATGCACCCAATGTGAGGGGGCTGCTGGCCCTTTGAAGATGCTGGGAAAGGAGGGGGAAGACTACCTTCTACAATCCTGAAGTCAGGGAGGGGTTCGGTGGATTCTGCGATCACAGGTGCCGTTCCAGCAAGAGTTTCTGCTGCCTTTCGCTGCAGAAGCTTCTTAGCTCAGTGTTCCTGGCACCCACTGTTGATTCGAATCACCTGGAAAGCTTTTTAAACAGCACAGATGAGGATACGGCGCCTCTGACTGATTAAATCAGAGTGTCCGGAGGTTGGGCCTGGGGAATAGGTATTTTTAAAATGCTTCTCCGGTGATTCCAAACTGCAGTCAGGGTTGAGAACCATCCGTTCAACTGCTTTTAAAGGACTCTTTCTAGTTTCCTACTAGACTCTCTAAGTGTCAGTTTCCACTGACATGGACAATTCCTGTGGATAGAGAGGAACTCTTTGCGCACTAGAACCTGATATTTGCTTTGCTCTGCAATCCTTTTCAATTATTAGGACCTTTTCCCCCCTGCCTATAGTAAGCTGATCGTTAACTACAGGTAATAATTGTCTCAATAATTTTTTGTGTGTGTGCTCCTAATTCTTATTAAAGTTTCAGTGTTAATTAAATTCCCCCACCTGAAGAGATTTTCTACTCTATAGTGGTGCAGGAGATGTAATTTCTGAAAAATGCTTTTTTCTAGGGAAAACCATTTATTTATAGGAGGATAGCATGTGGTCTCCTGTACCCTTGTAGAGCTCCTCCACTTTGATGAATGGCTTCACTTGGTGGTTTAGGAATATTTCATAGATCATACAGATCCAAACACAGATGAACAAAAAAGAAGAGGTTTCCTACTCAAATGCACTGTGCAGTCCCTTTCTGTTTTTCATCTGAGCAAAAAGATGAGATTAGGTGCCTGATTACATTGCATTAGAGTGTGATACATTTTTGAAACATAAATACAGCTGAGCTGCCTCTCACTGTTCCTTCAACTGGGTTCATATTGAAAATACTCTTTCCTGCCCACTTTTGTGGCCCTGAGTATCTTTCCGGACAGTACCTGACTTCTTGGTTTCTGTTAGCTTCTGGCTTCAGACTTTGACGTCCTCCCCTGTACCTCCTTTTTATTTATTCTTCAACTCAGCTCTAACCCTTGCTCCTGCCTGTTGGAATTCCCCTCCTCCACCTCTCTGTCTCTGCTTCCCTTTTCCAAATGCCATGCTGATGTTACCTTTCCAGCATCCATAGCTTACCTTGTTCTTGGAACTACTCCTTAGTTCACAAGAAAAGGTTAAGGCTTTTAAATGGTTTCTTCTGGCATCTTTACATGCTTAAAATTAAAGATATCAAAAATATTTACATCTTATTTATAAGTTTGTAAAAACTTATAAATAAGTTAATATCGGCGCACTGTAGATACCTTTACAAGTCTAAGATTCCTGTAACTCACATGTCAATAGTGCCTTTCAGTTACTCCCGAGGACCTCTGCCAATAAAGCGGTGTGAAATATTCTGAGTTCTGTAGCTTCTTCTTTTATAGCATCTTTCTCTTTGGTTCCAATTCCACCAGATTCTCACTTCTCACTGTCTACTCGAAGAATCCATTGAGACAAGGAACCCCTTTCCTTGGCCAGTGTCCTTGAGCAGTGCTTCTCACATGTTAAATTGATATGAATCCCCTGGGGATCTTGTTAAAATTCGGATTCTGATTCAGTAGGTCTGGGTGGAGTCTGAGATTCTGCATTTTCTATGAGCTTCCACCTGATGCTGATTTTGCTGATCCAGGGAAGCAATAGTCTAGGGGCCTTCTTAAGCAGCTTTTGTGCTTGTCCCAAATGTTTTATCACCAAAGCTTTCTCTGTGCTTTGCTAATATAAAATCAACTCTCAACCAACTGATGGATTAAATTTAGGCCAATAGCCTTTAATATTGATGTTGGTTCTCTATACTTGAAAACTTTGTTGTTGTTGATTTCATTTTGCCGGTCAACCTTCCTAGTTTCTGGCTAATTACCCTTACTTAGATCAACACAATGTGTCACAAGCTGCAAATCTTGGTCCTTAATCATTCTTACAAAACAACTTGTGTGACAATAGTCATTTTCTCTCTACATTCATTTCCTAAAACTGACTTTTGTTTCTTTATAACTGTCTTTTCTTATTGGCCCTTTTAAAACTTCCACTGATTTTGGATTTACCAGACATGATGGGATTAAAAATGTTCATAAAACACCTCAAAATGAGACACACACATGCCACAGACCAATAATGCAATCGGCAAAACAAAAATGATTGGGCACACCAAGTAAAGCTATTTCCTAGTGATGGGCAGAGTCTTTCGTTCTGATTTGGTACTTTAAATTGAAAATTTATGAGCGGAGGTATTTATTTAATTGAATAAAATTTTAAAAGATTTATTATTTCTCAATACCTGTGGTTTCCAAATCTACTAAATAGTGACGCATCTTTCTCTATAGACTTGCTCATTTGATCACTTACTCTGTACCAGGTACTATTTCTGGGAGGTTGGGGGAGGGCTCAGTGACAGCACCCCTCTCCCTTACTTGTCTGAACCAACTGAGAAATAAGATAAGAGCGTCAGCATAAAGTGGCCAAAACATCGCTTTCATTTCTGGTAAGGCTGATGAAGCACATGGCTTATACAATATTTATGGGCAAGCAGAATTCCTCTTATTGAACCTCAGCTTAAGACTTGCCTATCCAGTCACAGAAAGCACTGGGTCGCCCCAGCCTCCTCACCAGGCAGCCAGTCCTTGTGGAATAGAATGAGTGTTCTATGCTGGAAGTTTGCAGCCACATAAAGAAAAGAGGATGGGGCCAGGCTCCTTTGTCCCTAGCTTACTAACCGACATAGTCACCTCTCCTCCTGCAGGAAAGGCCTGGAGTGTTATACTGTGAAGGAGCTTCCTCCACATGGAAGAAATCATCCAGAGGGGGGAAGAGGGGTTCCCCCTGCTCAACCATAAGCCACATGCTTTATCTTATTTGATTCCTACAACAAAACAATCAGTATTTACTGTTTACGTTTGATATTTTGTTCATCACATTTTTTGCATGAATTCTGAATTTTTTAAATATTGCATTAAAATATTATTCATTTTGAATACTGAGTTTTTTGGCTCCCCTTAAATTTTGCACCTGAAGTGAATGCCTTACCTGCCTCACCCTAGTCCCAACCCTGAATTTAAAATAAATGGTGTTAAAAAAAATAATAAACAACTTTTTCTTAATGAAATAATTATTAAATAAATTATCAGATAGTTATGTGTACTAAGTTGAGAAACAGGTTGTGTACAGGAAGTGATTGTGTGGATAACTTGAATGATCTCAGAAGAACTACCTAAGGGGATATTTAAGTTGAGATCTGAATGCCATGAAGAAGCCAGCACTGGGACATTTTGGAGAAAAGCTTATGAAAAGGCCTCAAGATGGAAATGAACCTGGAATTTTCAAGGAACACACACACAAGGTTACTATGGCTTAAATGTCGAGGTCATAATAGGTGAGTAGTACAGTGGACCCTTGAACTGATCGCCTAGCAGTTGAAAATCCACATATAACTTTTGACTTCCCCAAAACTTAACTAATAGTCTACTGTTTGCCAGAAGCCTTATCGATATAATATAAATAGTAGATTAACACAATTTTGTATATGTATTATATACTATATTCTTGGAATAATATGTAATTTTTCTTTCTTTGGTATTTCTAGGCTATGTGGTTCCTCTTCAGGTTTTTTCTAATTGTCACACATCTCCAAAAATTTTTCCAATGTATTTATTGAAAAAAAATCTGCATATAAGTGGACCCACACAGTTCAAACTCGTACTTGCTTTGGATAGAGTATCAGGAAGGGGTCAAATTTTAGGACTGTAAGCCAAGTAAGGAGTTTGAATTTTATTCTGTGGGCACAGGAAGCAACTGAAGGCTTTAAAGAAGGAGAGCAACATGATCTGATTGCTCTTTTAGATAATTCTCTTTGGCTGCCATGTCAAGGATGGATTACAGGGGTGTAGATGGCAAAAGAGTAGTATCAGGGGACCTGTCAGTGTTCCTAGTGTAAGATGACAGTGTCCTGGTCTAGGGTGATTATAATGACGATGGAGAAAGGGGAGCAGGTTCCAGGAATACTTTAGAAATAGAGTGGATTGGATCTGATGAGTTAATATGGGGGATGAGGAAGAGAGAAAACAGGTGATTTCAGGTGGCTTAACTTGAGCAACTTGGCGGATGGTGGGGCCATTTACTGAAATGGAAAAGACCGGAGGATGAGCAAGTCAGGAGATGAATATGCAATCAAGTCTTCAATTTGGGGTATGTTGGCTTGGAAATGCCTACTGGATACATGTTAAGTGAGCAGCTGGTCTAAATTGAAGGAGCAGGAGGGAGGACAGGGCTGAAAATAGAGAATTGGGCATCCATCGGTGCCTTGACAGAATTTCCAGCATGGTAGAGCACACATGAAGAGCGGGAGGTTGGTGATGGGGCCTTGGGAGCAGCTGTTGAAATAGGAGTGGAGAGGAAGGGAGAATATAAGTATGATGTCCCTGAAGGCAAGAGAAGAATGTGTCTTAAAAATGGCATGGGAGGGGGGCACCTGGGTGGCTCAGTCACTTAAGCCTCTGCCTTCCGCTCAGGTTATGATCTCAGGGTCCTGGGATTGAGCCTGGGGTGGGGCTCCCTGCTCAGCAGAGAATCTGCTTCTCCCTCCCCCTGCTCTTGCGCTCTCGCTTGCATGCTCTCTCTTACTCTCTCCCTCTCAAATAAATAAATAAAATCTTTTTTTAAAAATGGTATAAGGTACTGCTTTGAGAGCCACTGAGAGGTAGAGAAAAAAATCAGGGCAGATAAGTAACAAATGGCATTGGCAACATGGAAGTCACTGGTGACTTGAGAAAGGCAACCTCCTTTGGTGTGAAGGGCACAAAAGCATCATGGAGGTCGAAGTGGAAAGTGATGATGTCGAAACAGTTGATTATCGTTCACATTTTACGAGTGAAGAAACCGAGGCTTAGAATGGTTAACTATCTCATCCAAGGGCAAAGCCGGTGGGGTCAGATCCTGGTCCCGGTGAGTCAAAGTTGGTACAGGGATGTGCACGCTGTGCAAGAAATTTATCCAATTCTCTTCCAAACCGTAAAAACCAACGCTGCACTCAGAGAAGCCCTCGACTGAAAACATTCTTTCACGATGCCACTTCTTTTTCAGAGAAAAACGAGAGGGCCTGGCTTGGGCTAGAAAAATGCATCTGGGGCTCTGTGGCTTGCTCAGCTGGGCGAGAAGAACCGCCCCTTCTCCGCAGCCCGAGGCCGGCGCGGCGCACCGCGCCTGCGCGGGCCTGGGCGCGGCGGGGGCGGGGCGGGAGCGCGCGAGCTGGGGGCGGGAGCGCGCGAGCCGGGGGCGGGAACGCGGAAGGGGCTGCAGCGCCGGGCGCCGACCGAGCCGGGGGCGGGGCCGGCCGCGAGTGTGCGGGGCGCGCGGGTGACAGGTGTGGCGGGGGCCTCGCGGGACCCGGGGCGACGGCAGCGGCGGCGGCCTGAAGCCTGAGGGGCGGAGACGCGGCGACGGCGGCGATGCTGGAGACCCTGCGCGAGCGGCTGCTCAGCGTGCAGCAGGATTTCACCTCCGGGTGGGTATACGGTGGGGGAAGGAAAGGACCCGCGGGCTGGGCCGGGGCCCCCGGGACGCCGGCTCCTTCCCTCCTTCCTCTCCCCGCACCCCGGCCCGCCCCGGTCCCGTCCCGCGCTTCCCATCCCCGCCCCGCCGAGGAGAGGAACGAACTTTCCGGCGTCGGCCCGGCGGCACTAAGTAACTTAGATCCCAGCCGGCTCCGCCTCGCGCCGCGGAGTGCACGGGGGACTCCTGGGCCCCCGTCCCGGCGTTCGGGCGAGGGCGCCCCCGCTTCCGCCGCCGCGGGACGGGGGCCTGCGCCCCCGAGGCACCTGCCGGCTCGGGCCTCGGGCTCCTGCGGCGCCGCGGGGAGCCGGGCCCGCCGCCTCCTGCCCGGGCCGAAGGTCCCGGGCGCCGCAGCGCGCACTGCCGGTCCGCGTCCCGTCCCCGCTTCCTCGCGCGGCCCGCTCGCGGAGCCCTCGGCGCTGCCGGCCGCCTCTTTCCCTCCCTTTTGTTTGCTCCCTCTGTCCCTGCGCCGGTTCGGCGCCTTGGTGAAGAAATTCGTGGGGCTAGAAGAGCAACAGAACTACATCGACACTGCTCACAGCTAGCTGGTGGTTACAAGCGCAGACCAAGCGGTTCCCAAACTTGGCTTAGAGTCCCCTGGGCATCTTGGACACTCCCGATCCCAGGTTGCCGCCCATGCCGATGTAATCAGACTGGGGCCGGAGTTTTCAGGATTCCCCCGGCTGATTCCAGTGTGCTGGGAAGTTTGGGAACCACAGGCATAGGTTCCAGCGCCAGACTCCCAGGGTTCTCATCTCTGCCACTAAGCAAATGTGCTTTTGCAAGTTACTTGAATTGTCTTGCCTCGGTTTCCACAACTGTACAGAGGTGATAAAGGTGGTACTAACAGGGTTGTGAAGATTAATGAATGAACATGTAAAACACAACGTGTAGAATGGTAAGCACCGTGTCATCTATTGTTACTAGTTAGTGCTTAATTCATTTTAATTTTTTCATTTCTTTAGAAAAGGTGTCACCTTCTTAAAGAGTCTGTTACCTTATCGTACAAATCCTTTGGAGAATTTTCTGAATGAGGACGTCTCGATCATAGGGTTTTAACTTTTCAATGAGAAAGATGGGGCTAAGATTTTATCTTACGGAACAAAAATGTTTACATGGTTTGCCTTTTGGGTGCTGAGGATTTGGGGCAAATACTTGAGCATTTACCCCATGTAAATCATTTTTGATAGTTTTGGTTTGGAGTTCTTAAGGATATGATAGATGCTGTGGGAGTTACTCATTTATGGGTTTTTGTTTTTGTTTCTGTTTTTTTGCATGCTTGCAATTTTTTTCCCCATTTAAATTGAAAAAGTAACTTCAGGGTGTAAATTATTGAAGAATTTTCGTGGGATACTGTAATAGTCTGCTTGGAGCATGAGAGTGGTCATGGATAAACCCACCTGGTACACCCCTGTTATCATTACTTTCAACCAGTTCTTTGACTTGATGGCCTAACAGTCCAGGATCTGGTAGTTACTGAAACTCTCTAGGTTGTGTAGTTGCCTCAGAACCCATTCATACTCATGATCTTTGCTTAAGAAGGTTAAACTTACCTAGGAATGTGGACTCTGGACCCAAACCATCCTGGGAGATCTGGACAACCTGAATTTAGGGTTTAGTTAGGAAGAGACTTGGGGGGGGTGGATCTGGTTAGAACTCCTTGGAAACTGACTTGACTTCTTGACGATATCATAGACTGGAGCCACTTTGAGATTACATTTGAGAGGGCTTTTAGTCCAGTTAAGACACTTGATTGGCTCCCTCCTATACTGGTCACTCTCAACTGACAAACACTGATCACTGTGTGCCATTTAGCCTGTTACCTGGCAGAGAAAGAACTCCTCTCCAGGTGAGGTCTGTCTGTCTTGCAGCTGACTGGCGGCTCTAAACTCTGATGTTCACTTTTTTCCGGTTCAGTAATTCCTATGCGACCCTTACCAAGAAAGAATCCTCTTCATTCACTTTAGTAAACACTCTGTATTCAGCTTGAGATCAGCCTATTTTACATAATTGAATATTTTGCCTTGCTGAGGAAAGATGAAATTAAACACAGCGGTCGTGTATATTGTGTGAAGGCTGGGAGGGATTCAGAGGTGAAAGTTACATAGATAGCCCTCACCTCCTAGAGCTATCCCACTGTACCTGACACACCTTTAGAACAGTTGGTGTCAACTGTTCTAAAGCTTCCAGTGTTGGGTTGCACGAGGGAATGAGTAGAAGGAAGGCCTAGTGGGTTTCTGTGGTCCTTCAGTTTTTGTTTTTTTTTTTAAGTAGGAGAGGATTAGCTTTATCAGTCTCCCAAGAGAATGTCACAGTAGTGATAAAAGCAAGTCTGATGAACACAATGAATTTCCACATTCCATTCAGACTTAAAAAAATGCAGCTTAAGATCACTTAAGGACAGTGGCCAGAGATGCTGGTAGCCTGCGGGGTGGGTGCAGACTCTAAATTGTCCATGGACTTGGGGTCTTTTTTATAAATTTTTTTTTAAAGATTTTATTTGAGAGAGAGAGAGTGCACAAACAGGGGCAGAGGGGCAGAGGGAGAAGCAGACTCCCCACTGAGCAGGGCGCCTGATGTGGGGCTGGATCCCAGGACTCTGGGATCATGACCTGAGCCAAAGGCAGACACTTAACCAACTGAGCCACCTAGGCACCCCTTTGTAAATTTTTATTCATAATGACAGTTAAGTCAAAATTGAGATAAACCTGGAGATTATATCATGTTCTTTCTTACTTAAGTGGGTGGCTGGCTGGCCCAGGTGACTACAGGAGTGAGGTTCTGGGCCTCACCCTTCTGCCCTCACCCTAGGTGAGTCCTAATTTCATTTGACTTACTCAAAACTCTTAGAGCCTTTTGGGGAACTCACATAGAACATGTACTTTTTAGGGATTGACTTGAGCTCCAAGGGAAACTTTGGGATATACTGAAGCACATACTTCAAATCCACTCTGGTCTTTGGTTTTTGCCTTTTGAGCAATTAGGACCCAAAGCCTCAGGAATGAAGTAATCAGGAATGCAGAACCCTCAGGGAACTGATAATCAGATTTACTGAAGGTTTATAGCTGCCTGTCACTGACTCGTGTTTCCTGTTTATAATGCTCTGGGTTCTTGTGGATAGGGATAGAAACACACTGGTCACTGTGTGCCATTTAGCTTGTTACCTGGTAGAGAAAGAACTCCTCTCCAGGTGAGGTCTGTCTTGGCGGGAGGCAGAATATCTAGAAGGTCATAAGAACTGTTGCAAACAGTAAAGCAGGTTAAGGGGGTTGGGGGGGTAAGGTGATTGCTACTTTATACAGGGTGGTCCTGGCTTATTTTTAGGTTGACTGAGTCTTTGAAGGTTTTTGTGGAGGGAGTAGCATGAGCCTACTTGTGTTTCTGGAAGAAATTTGAGAGGCCGTGTGATGGGAGGGCTGGACATGTGGAACAGGGAGAGTATTTAGGAGAGTATTTAGGCTATAATTTTGGGCCAGGGGAGCGATGATAGGGTGGTGCTGGTAGGAATTTCACAAGGGAATGGATGTGACAGGCACGGGGTGAATTTGTAAACAGTGAGATGTAGAAAGGGAAAAAGGTAGGGAAATTCAGGATGTTAACTGTGGAGTATCTTAGATAAATGATGTCATTTACAAACAGAAGAATTTCAATAGTTTTGAAAGAGAAG
The DNA here is from genome assembly GCF_054177405.1 of Leptonychotes weddellii. NCBI lineage: Eukaryota > Metazoa > Chordata > Mammalia > Carnivora > Phocidae > Leptonychotes > Leptonychotes weddellii. The sequence continues at coordinate 9,794,138 of NC_138376.1, forward strand.
CGGTTGACAGTGAATTTGTTGTGTGAGGTCACTTATGCTTGACCTCAAGAAGCAATTGGAAATGTAAGAAAGCCTCAGGGAACAGGTCAGCACTGACAGGTGTAGTTGGGGTTAATTAGGATAGAGATAGTCTACATTCCTCTCCCTTTCCTAAGTTTGTGCAGCTTTTGTGTGACTCTCAGGCTCCAGAACTGAGGGGTCATGTGTACTTTTTTTTTTTTTAAGATTTATTTATTTATTTTAGAGTCAGGACATGAGCCGGGGGAGGGGCAGAGGGAGAGGGAGAGAGAGAGTCTTAAGCAGGCTCCATGCCCAGCACAGAGCCCGAGGCGGGGCTCAATCTCAGGACCCTGAGATCATGCCTTGGAAATCAGGAGTCAGATGATTTATGTAGAGAAGGTGTGATGAGAAGAGACGAATGTCTAAAAGACTGTTTATTACAAAAATGTGTTTACAAAGTTTCAAACATAAAAAATAGAATCACACAGTGAACCCCATATATCCATGATTCAGATCCAACAATTGTCAACTATCGCCACATTTGCTTTTGCCTCTCCCGTAGTTATAAAAGTAGTCTCAGATTTGTCTGTTACATCTCTCCTACATCAGTTTGCACCCCTAAAAAAAAAGAGACATTACATAAATGCAAAGCCAACATCATACTTAACAGAATTAACACTAATTCTTTGATATTATCAATTATCCAGTCCATAATCAAATTTCCTGGTTCTTAGAAATGTCTTTTTACAGTTGATTTGTTCAAATCCAGATCAAATAAGTTCCACACATTACAACTGGTTAAGGACCAATTTTAAAGCAGCTGGCTGTTAAGGAGCCACATGGAGCTCTCATTGACCCTTCCAATAATTTTATTTTCAGCTTCCTGTGATATTCCTTCTTTCTCTTTTATTCTAATTTTTTCTGTCTTTTTAGGGGGGGTGTGGAAGAACACCCCAAATTTGAATATATTACAATTGAAAAAGTAAAAGTTTATTTCAGAAGTAAATATTTGAGATACCAACCTCCAGATTTGCCAGACCATATAATAAGAATGGTCCAAAAAGGATCTTAACAGTTCCTTTGCAATATCCGTGTATACCTAACTATATGCAATTGTCCTGAGTCACTAAAAATATTACTAAAATCATTTTGAGTGTAATGTACCACTCTGTATAACCATCCTAGTATAATTCTACCTGGGATGTCACAACTAAGTGCCTTTCTCAAATTTTGGAGTGGAGGTGATAGAGCGTGAGTGTCGAAATACCTTTTCCTAGTTGCTGCGTAATCTTAATTTAAACTGGATTTGCTAGTTGCCAAGGTGAAGCTTGGAAATTTATATTGTTTCTTTTTCTTTTTTTTTTTTTTTAAGATTTTATTTATTGAGAGAGAGAATGAGCAAGGGGGAGAAGGAGAACCAGGCTCCCCGCCAAAGCAGGGAGCCTGACGTGGGGTTCGATCCCAGGACTCTGGGATCATAACCTGAGCCGAAGGCAGACGATTAACCACGTAAGCCACCCAGGTGCCCTGAAATTTATATTGTTTCTCTAGGACAGTTCAGACTTTTTACATACAACTCCTGACTCATCTGGAAAGAGAGGAACAAATGAGTTTATTAAAGAGATTGCAGAGTCTTTTTAACAACAAAGAAGTTCATCTCATCAGTATTTCAGTTTTTGAAAAACGACATAGAATAATGTGAAAATTTTTGTATGAACTGGCATTCCAGTTTGTTTAAAAAAAAAAAAAAAAGTTCCTTTCTGGTGGTTAGCCAGGCATTATGGACGAACAAGATGGAGTCCTAGGTCCGGGCTGGCACATGGAGGCGCAGGCTTGGGGGCATACATAGGAGAGTCGGCTTATACAGTAGGTGGCTTCTGGCTGATAGAGGGGTCAAGTACCTTGAGAAACGGGCACCTATTTCTCGTTTTACCAAAGGCTTGTTAGGGGCTAGTGGTGGTACCGTGGCCTGTGTTTCATACTCTACTTAGAAACGAAGATTTGTTGAAGTAACCACATGAAGAAGAACATTTACAGCAATATCTCATTTGATACGAGAGTGGCTCATAATGTAGCATTCGCTTTTTGGCAACCTCTATTATATGGTACAGAGTCGACAGCCAAAAGAAGGTGAAAATGGCCCAGTGAAGCAAAAACAAATTGTACAAAGTCTTTGAACTTCATATGATATATAGAGGAGCCTATTTAACTTTATTTTTTTTCTGTGCATCTCTAGCCCATTTATCTGTTTTCTAGCCCAGTAACTTAAAAAAGCCAATAATAGAGAGGGAAGAGGCTGCAGTTAGTTAGGTAGCTAGCAGGAGCAGTGAGTTATCACTGATAACCAAATGACCAGTGGTGGAGATGGGAAATTTAAATTTAGAAAAAAATAGACACAGGATTCCAAACAAACTCAGATCACCATAGATTGGTTTCAGGTTGGCAAATGAAAAGGCATTCCTAGCTCAAACATCTGAGGAGATGATTGTTTTGCCACAAAATGTGATCCAGTGGTATTCATAAGAATGACCTGGAGTTAGCAGAAAATGTTAAATAGAATATACCAAGTCCTCTGTAATGAAAAAGGTTTGTCATATATTTTAGAAAGCTTTTGATCAAAACAAATAATGCAATATATGTTAAGAAAAAAAAAAGAAGAAGAAGAAGGTAGCGGGAGGGGAGGAATGAAGCGGGGGAAATCGGAGGGGTGGACGAACCATGAGAGACGATGGACTCTGAAAAACAAACTGAGGGTTCTAGAGGGGAGGGGGGTGGGAGGATGGGTTGGCCTGGTGGTGGGTATTGAGGAGGGCACGTTCTGC
>NC_138376.1:9797459-9815070 GCF_054177405.1 Leptonychotes weddellii
AATAATGCAATATATGTTAAGAAAAAAAAAAGAAGAAGAAGAAGGTAGCGGGAGGGGAGGAATGAAGCGGGGGAAATCGGAGGGGTGGACGAACCATGAGAGACGATGGACTCTGAAAAACAAACTGAGGGTTCTAGAGGGGAGGGGGGTGGGAGGATGGGTTGGCCTGGTGGTGGGTATTGAGGAGGGCACGTTCTGCCTGGAGCACTGGGTGTTATGCACGAGCAATGAATCATGGAACACTTCATCTAGAACTAATGATGTAATGTATGGGGATTAACATAAGAATAAAAAAAAAATTAAAAAAAAAATAAGAAAGCTTTTGATCAGTGTCTAAAATTTCACAAAATGGTACTTAAAGAGCTTTGAGTGCCTGGTATCATATCTTTTATTAAAATGTGCCACTTGGATATCTTTGTTGCCTACCAAATTCACCTATGTGGATCACTTCTTTTTCTAATAATACCAGGTAAATGACATTTCTCTAGTCCAATCAGACTTAGGAACTGTTTCTAAAAAAGGGATTGCGGCAAGAAAAAATACAAAGATGTTTGCTACAAATGTTCTATTTGAGGTGTCTGACATACAGTAAACACTCAAATACTTGTCTGTAGAGGTGCTTAATTCTTGCTAAAATAATTAGCTCATCCAATGTAAAATTTTAAGAACTGTGAAATTCATGGTTGAAAAAAATCTCTTAAGCTGTAAAAATATGATATTTTATAATTGTTGAATTATAGGCTGAAGACTTTAAGTGACAAGTCAAGAGAAGCTAAAGTAAAAAGCAAACCAAGGTAAGCCTGTGCTAAGATTTAATTTACTGTGACTTAAATTTCACGTAGCGTTCAGCTCTAGTTATAGTAGTATGATTACTTTAGTGGATTTTACATCTGTTGAGTGCACTTGACTACAAAGCAATCTGATTATTTATAAATTGTGTAACACTGGAAATTTTTCTGAAAAAATTATGAAATGGTTGAAAGGGACATGGTGAGGGGTAGTTGTTTTATTCTAGGACAACCAGTGGTTATTGTTTGATCACAGTTAATCATTTTGTATATTAAGCACAAAGTAAAAGTCCTGCATTATTGAGAAGCAGATTAAAACTGAAACAGTACTTGGCAAGTGAGCCTCTGGAGCTGTGTTACCTGTTTTATATAAAAACACACCAGTGTTGTGCAACTTTTTCATTTTCATTTTTTTTTAATAGGTAAAACACGACCAAATTTCACTTTAAACCTAGAGATTATGAGCTTTTAAAAAAAAAATTCTTATTATCTAGCATGTTATCAAGGTATTCGTCGTGTTTGCTAAAAATAATCTGTAGGGCAGAGTGATGGATGATAGTATATTACAGTATTTGAATTGTGAAATAAAACAATACATTTCTCTGAAAGTTTAGGTAAATTGTCATTAGTAATTTAAAAATATTCCACATAACAGTTGACAGTGTCAAAATTCTCATATGTAGCTTTTTTTAAGTTGGCCTAAATTGGAAGCAATTTTAATAAATTAAGTGGTTTTGTTTTTGGTTTTTGGTTTTTTTTTGGCAGGACTGTTCCATGTTCGCCAAAGTACTCTGCTGGTCTAGAATTACTTAGCAGGTAAGTGTTTCCATTTAAGTAAGAAAATTATGCTTCTGACTATTGTCTAAAAATATTTTATAATTTTATAGGTAGAAACCTTAAAACAACTAAATTTTACCTAAACATAGTGATTAGAAATTATTAATTTATTCATTTCCCTGAGGGGTTTTTACTTTTCCTTGATTAATGAAAAGTCCGTTCAGACTTTGAGCAGATTGATCACTATTGTATTTGCTAGTCAGTACTTTATTATGTGTATTTATGTTTATGGTTTTTCTGTTGCAAGAAAATTGATTTTGAATTCAAGTCCTTGATAGTTCTCTTTGATTTTTAATTTTATGCCCTTTCTTCTCTACTCCCCTCCTGTTGGCATGCAGATTAGTATTAAAATACATGATTTTCTTCCATGTGGCAACAAAAGCATAAGCAACAAAAGAAAAGAATAAATTGGACTCTATCAAAATTAAAAACCTCTGTACTTCACAGAACCCATCAAGCAAGTGGAACAGCAATCCACAGAATGGGAGAAAATATTTGCAAATCATTTTTCTGCCGAGGGACTTGAATCTAGAGTATATAAAGAACTTTTATAACTCAGCGATAAAAAGACCCAGTGAAGAATAGGCAAAGGCTTTGAATAGATATTTCTCTCAAGAAGATATAAATAGCCAATAGTCACATGAAAAGATGCTCAACACCATTTGTGGATGCTGATCGAGACCACAGTGAGATACCACTTCACACCCTCTAGTCTGGCTGTAGTCAAAAACAAAGAAAATAAGCGTTGAGCACATGGAGAAGTAACACCCTTTTGCAGTGTTAGTAGGGACATAAAATGGTGCAGCTGCTGTGGGAAACAGTTTGGTGGTTTCTTAAAAAGTTAAATGTAGAATTACTGTGTGACCTGGCAATTTCACACCAAGAGAATTGAAAACATACGTCCACATGGAAACTTGTACACAAATGTGCATAGCAGCATTATTCACAAAAGCCAAAAAGTAGAAACAACACCAGTATTCACCAACTGATGAGTGTATATTCAGCCACAGAAAGGAACGGAACACTGGTGTGTGCTACAAGGTGGATGACACCCCAAAACCCAACACATGATTCCATTCTGTGAAATGTCTAGAATAGGCAAATCCATAGAGATGGAAAGTAGATGAGTGGTTGGCACAGATTGGAGGAGAGAGGGGAATGAGTATGGGCTTTCACTTTGGGGTGATGACAATGATTTGGAATTAGGTGGTAGTGATAGTTGCCCAACTCTGAATATACTAGAAACTACTGAATGAGACACTTTAAAGGGGTGTATTTTATGGTATGCGAATTACCTCAATGTAGCTGTTATAAAAATATATAGCTTAAGTATGTCATATGCAGTTCTGAGCTTAATAGTGAGCCCTCTGACAGATCCATGCTGAAGATGTGTACAGGAGAAGATAGAGCTGCATTTATGATGACACGGTCACCTATGCCCACAGTTTGCTTTTTCTTTTCTAGCTCTTTCCTGGCTTTCTTTTTATGGTTGCTAAATCTAGAGATTTTTTTTCTTTTTTGAAATGAAAAGTGCTTAATTTGATACCAGTTTCCTGCTTGGTTTTGTTGAGTGAAGAGCGTAAGTGAACATGAAAGAAGGTATGGTAAAGATCAGTGGTGTAATCTTTACATTTTATCATTATTTTTTTTAATCTAGTGATTTAGTTGAATGGACTTCATTGAAAGATTTAGATGGGTAGACTTTCATGTGTGGTAGTTGTTTGAAATGGGGTGCACTGTGGGACTTAACATGAAAATTTACAACCATAGGAAGATGTCTATAATATGTCTGTTCATTGCCCTGAAACACAGTTTTTTTCTCTTTGGAACTAATATTAAGTGGAGGAAAGACCATTTTAAATAGCAGATCTCTAAATTACAATGTTTTTAATTGTTAAAAATTGTGACAAAATACATATAACATGAAATTTACCATCTTAACCATTTTTAAGTGTGCATTTTGGTAGATGGATTTTTTTTTCTGCTTCTACAAAATAAGTCATTGGAATTTTGATAGAGATGGCATTAAATATTTATAGATTACTTTGTGTATTATTGACATCTCAATGATATTAGTCTTCCAATCCATGAATATGGGGTATCTTTCTATTTATTTACGTCTTCTTTAATTTCTTTCAGCAGTTTTGTAGTTTTCATCATACTAGTCTTTCATCTTTGTTAAATCCTAAATTTCTTTAATGCTTTTATAAATGGAGTTTTTAAATTTCTTTTTTGAATTTTCATTGTTAGTATATGAAAATACAACTGACTTTGTGTGTTGATTTTATATTCTGCCTCTTTGCTGAATTTGTTTATTAGTTCTAACAGGGTTTGTTTCTGTGGAATCCCTAGGCTTTTCTACATGTAAGATTATATCACTGGTAAACATAATTTTACTTCTTTCTTTCCAATTTGATACCTTTTCTTACTTTTACTTGCCTAATTGCTCTGGTTAGATCTTCCAGTACTATGTTGAATAGAATTAGCAAAAGCAGGCATCTTTGTTTCTGATCTGAGAGGAGAAGCTTTCAATCTTTTGACACCAAGTATGATGTTAGCTGTGGGTTTTTTATAAATGGTTTTTATTATGTTGACATAGTTTCCTTTTATTCCTTGTTTTTTGAGTTTTTATCTGAGTTTATGAAAGTGTGTTGAGTTTTGTCAAATGCTTTTTCAGCATCAATTGAAATTATGTATTTCAATTATATTATTATGTTAATGTGGTTATATTACATTGATTGATTTTCATATGTGAAATGATTCTTGAATTCTAGAAAAAAATCTGATAGGTCATGGTATATATCCTTTGAATATGCTGCTGAATTCAGTTTGCTGTATTTTATTGAGGATTTTTACATCAGCGTTCATAAAGGATATTGGTCTGTAGTTTTCTTGGTCTGTGTCTTTGGCTTAGGTATCAGGGCAATGCTGGCCTAGAATGAATTAGGGAATGTTCCCTCCTCCGGTTTTTTTGAAGAATTTGAGACCGTTGTTTTTTTAATGTTTGGCAGAATTCATCAGTGCAGCCGTTAGGACCCAGGCTTTTCTTTTTTGGGGAGGTTTTTAAAAATTTTTTTCCAGTTTTTTTTTTTTTTTTTAAAGATTTTATTTATTTATTTGAGACAGAGAGAATGAGAGAGACAGAGAGCACATGAGAGGGGGAGGGTCAGAGGGAGAAGCAGGCTCCCCGCCGAGCAGGGAGCCCGACGCGGGACTCGATCCCGGGACTCCAGGATCATGACCTGAGCCGAAGGCAGTCGCTTAACCGACTGAGCCACCCAGGCGCCCAAAAATTTTTTTCCAGTTTTATTAAGATATAATTGAGGTATGTCACTGTATACGTTTAAGGTATACAGTATACTTGTTTGATTTACATGTATTGTGAAATGATCACAATAAGTTAGCATTTATCATCTCATGGAGATAAAACAAAAAGAGCAAAAACAGAAAAATTTTTTCCTGTGATAAGAATTCTTAACAGCTTTCATGTCATACAACAGTGTTACTGTAGTCATCATGTTGTACATTACATTCTTAGTACTTACCTTATAACTGGAAGTTTATACCTTCTGACCACCTTCCTCCAGTACCCTCTCCCTGCACTCTCTGCCTCTGGTAACCACACATCTGATCTCTTTTTCTGAATTTGGATTTTTTTTTTTTATTCCACATATAGGTGAGATCACAGAGTATTTGTCTTTCTCTTTCTGATGTATTTCACTTAGCATACCACCCTCAAAGTCCATCCATGTTGCCACAAATGGCAAGATTTCCTCATTTTTTGTGGTTGAATGATATTCCATTGTATATATTGTATATATGCACTATTCATCCATCAGTGGATGCCTAAGTTGTTTCTGTGTCTTGACTATTATAAATAATGCTGCTGTGAACATCAGAGTGCAGATACCTTTTTGAGTTAGTGTTTTTGTTTCCTTTGGTTAAATACCTGGAAGTGGGATTGCTGGATCATATGGTAGTTCTGTTTTTAATTTTTTAAGGATCCTCCATTATGTTTTCCATAGTGTCTATACTTGTTTACAGTCCCACCAACGGTGCACCAAGGGTTCCTTTTTCTCAACATCCTCACCAGCATTTGTTACATCTTTTTAATGATGGCCATTTTAACAGGTGGGAGGTGGTATAGTTCATTGTGGTTTTGATGATTTGCATTTCCACGATAATTAGGATGTTGAGCATCTTTTCATATATCTGTTGGCCATTCATCTATCTTTGGGGAACCGTGTAGTGAGGTCTTTTGTACATTTTTAAAAATTGGATTATTTGGGGGGTTTTTTTGATATTGAATTGTATATGTTCCTTATATATTTGGGATATTATCCTTTTATCAGATGCATGGTTTGCAGATATTTTTTTCCCATTCTTTAGTCTCTTTTCACTTTGTTATTTCTTTTGCTCTGCAGAAGCTTTTTAATTTGATATAGTCCCACTTCTTTTTGTTGCTTGTTCTTTAGGTGTCATGTCCAAAAAAATCATTGCCAAGACCCATGTCATGGAACTTTTTACCTGTTTTCTTCTAGGAATTTAATGGTTTCAGGTCTTACATTTAAGTCTTTAATCCAGTTTGACTTAATTTTGGGGAGAGGTATAAGATAGGGGCATAGTTCCATTATTTTACATGTGAATATCCCATTTTCCCAGAACCATTTATTGAAGAGACTGTCTTTTCCATTGAGTATTCTTGGCTCCCTTGTCAAATATTAGTTGACCACATATGCTTGGGTTATTCTAGACTTTCTATTCTGTTCCATTGATCTATTCATTTTTATGCCAGTTCCATGCTGTTTGGATTACTGTAGCTCTGTAGTGTAGCTTGAAATCTGGAAATGTGATGCCTCACTCTTTATTCTTGTTTATTAGGATTGCTTTGGCTATTTGGGGTCTTTGCAGTTCCATATAAATTTTAGATGGCTTTTTATACTTCCATTAAAAAAAAAGCCATTGGAATCTTGATAGGGATTGCATTGAATATATGGATGGCTTTTGGTAATATTGATGTTTTAACAATATTCTTCCAGTCCATGAATGTGGGATACCTTTCCATTTATTTTTCATCTTCAATTTCTTAAATCATTGTTTTACAACTTTCAGAGTAGAGATCTTTCCCCTTCTGGGTTAAGGTGATTCCCAACTATTTTATTGTTTTCAATGCTATTGTAAATGGGATTGTTTTATTTTTCACATAATTTATTGTTAGTTTATAGACATGCTACCGATTTTTGTATGTTAATTTTGTTTCCTTCAACTTTATTGTGTTTGTTGATTAGATCTAACAGGTTTTTTTTGTGGAGTCTTCAGGATTTTCTATGTATAAAATTATGTCATCTGCAGATAGAGACAATTCTACTTCCTTTCCATTTCTGATGCCTTTTATTTCATTTTCTTGTCTGATTGCTCTGGCAAGGAGTTCTTAGTACTGTGTTGAATAGGAGTGGTGAGACTGGGGGGCGCCTGGGTGGCTCAGTTGTTAAGCATCTGCCTTCGGCTCAGGTCATGATCCCAGGGTCCTGGGATCAAGCCCCACATTGGGCTCCCTGCTCAGCAGGAGGCCTGCTTCTCCCTCTCCCACTCCCCCTGCTTGTGTTCCCTCTCTCGCTGTGTCTCTCTCTGTCAAATAAATAAATAAAATCTAAAAAAAAAAAGGAGTGGTGAGATTGGGCAGCAGAAAAACTTTCAGTGTTTCACCATTGAGTATGGTGTTAGCCATGAGCTTATATAAATAAGGCTTTTATTATGTTGAGTTATGCTCCTTTTATACTTAAGTTTTTTTATCATGAGCAGATGTTGAATTTTGTTAGATGCCTTTTCTCTCCTAGGACTTTTTTTTTGGTCTTTCTATAAATGTGGTGTATCACATTGATTTACAGATGTTGAACCATCCTTTCATCCCAGATGTAAATCCCTCTTGATCATGGTGAATGATTCTTTTAATGTGCTGCTGAATTTGACTTGCTAGTATTTTATTGAGAGTTTTTGCATCTATATTCATCAGGAATATTGGTCTGTAGTTTTCTTTTCTGATATTGTCCTTTACTGGCTTTGGTTGCAGAGTCTGCTAGCCTCCTAAAATGAGTTTGGGAGTGTTCCTCTTCATTTTTTGGAAGAGTTTGAGAATGATTGTCATTAATTCTTCTTGAATTAATGTAAAATTCACCAGTGAAGGCATCTCATCCTGGGTTTTCCTTCATTGGGAGATTTTTGATTACTGATTCAATCTCCTTACTGGTGATTGCTATTCAAACTTTTTGTTTCTTCCTAATTCCATTTTGGTAGTCTGTATGTTTCTAAGAATTTTGCCATTTCCTCTAGGTTGTCCAGTTTGTTGGTGTATAGTTGTTCATAACAGCCTGTTACGATCCTTTGTATTTTTGTGGTGTCAATTATAATGTCTTCTTTTCCATTTATAATTTTGATTTGGGTCCTCTGTCTTTTTTTCTGTGGTTAGTCTAGCTAAAGTTTTGTCAATTGTGTTTGTCTTTTCACAGAATCAACTTTTAGTTTGGTTAATCTTTTCTATTGTTTTCCTGTTCTCCATTTCATTTATTTTTTCTCTAATCTTTATTATTTCCTTCCTTCTGCTAATGTTGGCCTCAGTTGTTGTTTTTTTTCCCTAGTTTCTTAAAGCGTAGTTAGGTTGTTTATTTCGGATCTTTCTTCTTAACGTAGGCATTTGTTATGAACTTCCCTTTTAAAACTGTATTCCGTAAGTTTTGGTATGTTGTATTTCCATTTTCATTTGTTTCAAGATACATTTTTATTTCCTGTTTAGTTTCTTCTTTGATTCATTATTGTTCAGGAGTGAGATTTTCAATGACAGATGCAGTCTCCTTACTACTTATCAGATTTTCAATTTCTTTGGGATTCAGTCTTGGTAGGTTTTCTTTTTCTAGGAATTTGTTTTTTTTTTATTATTATTATTTTTTGAAGATTTTATTTATTCATTTAGAGAGCATGCACGTGAGCACAAGTTGGGGGGGGGAGGGACAGAAGATGAGGGAGGGGGAGAAGCAGACTCCCTGCTGAGCAGGGAGCCCGAAGTAGAGCATGATCCCAGGACCCTGAGATCATGACCTGAGCTGAAGGCAGACGCCCACCCAACTGAGCCACCCAGGTGCCCCAGAATTTGTCTGTTTCATCTAGATATCTAATTTTTTGGTGTACAGTTACTCATAGTACTCTCATAATCATTTTTATTCCTATAAAATTGGTAATGTCCCCACTTTTGTTTCTAATTTTGAGTCTTCTCTTTTTTTTTCCTTAGTCCACTTAAAGACTTAATTTTGTTAGTCTTTCTGAAGAACCAATTTTTGGTTTCATTGATTTTCCCAATATATTTATATTCTATTTTATTTATCTGCCCTAATGTTTATTTTTTTCTTCCTTCTGCTAGCTTTGGGTTCAGTTTGTTCTTTTTCTACTTCCTTAAGTTGTGAAGTTAGGCTGTTGATTTGAGATCTTTCTTCTGTTTAAATGTAAGGCGTTTATAGTTATAAATTTCACTCAAAGCCCTGTTTTCCTGAGTCCCATGAGTTTTGGTATGTTGTGGTTTTATTTTCATTCATCTCTTAATATTCTCTGATTACCCTTATTTTTTTCTTTGATCCATTGATTATTTCAAAGTATTTATTTAATTTCCACAGATTTGTGAATTTTCCAGTTTTCCTTTTGTTGTTGATTTCAAACTTCATCCCATTGTGGTCAGAAAAGATACTTCGTATGATATCTATCTCATAACATATATAAATATGTATCTCATATGAATATATAGACTTTTTTAGATCAGGCTTAGGTTAGCAAAATTGAGCAAAAGGTTCAGAGATTTCTCATTTACCCCCTTTAAAAAAATCTGCGAGTTAATTTGTGGCCCAGCAGATGATCTATGCTGGAAAATCTCCCATGTGCACTTGAGAAGAATGTGTATTCTGCTGTTGTTGGGTAGAGTGTTCTGTATATATCTCTTCTATCTAGTTGGTTTATTGTGTTATGGTGTTCAGGTCCTTTCTTGTTTATCTTTTGTCTGGTCATTTTAACCATTCATTATTGAGAGTGGGGTATGAAGTCTTGGTTATTGGAGAATGGTTTATTTCTCCCTTCAGTTCTGTCAATTATTGCTTTGCATATTTTGAAGATTTTGTGTAAGAGTACAATTACGAAAACCAGGAAATTAACCCTGCTCCATAACCTACAGACCTCATTCAGATTTCATCAGCTATCCCATTAATGTCCTTATTTTGGGACCAGGATCCAATCTAGAATCATAGGTTATATTTAGTCACCGTACCTCCTTCATCTCCGTTAATCTGGAACAGTTCCTGAGTCTTTGTTATTTATAACCTTGACACTTTTGAAGAGTACTTTTTGTTATTTTCATATTATTATTTTGCAAAATGCCCCTCAATTTAGGTTTACGTGCCTTTTTTCCCCCCTCATGATTAAAGACAGTGTTTTTTTGGCAAGAATACCGGAAGGGCAATGGTGTGTCCTCAGGGCATCACATTAATAGACACATGATGTTTATATGTTTCATTACTGTGGATCACGTGGTTAGGGAAGTGTCTGCCTGGTTTCTACACTGCTGTACTGTTTCCCCCTTTTTAATTTAGGAGATATTTTGAAACTATGTAATAAATATGTTGTTTCTCTTCATAATTTCCCTCACTAATTTTAGCATCCGTTAGAATTCTTGCCTGAAACAATTATTGTCGTGTTTACCAAGTGGTGATATTTTAATCATTTTTTCTACAATTATTAATTGGAATTCTATAGAATTCCCTTCTTCTCCCCCATTCATTTGTTCAGTTGTTTATTTAAATCACTATGAACTCGTGGATGTTTGTTTTAGCCCTTGAGTTATAACCCATCACTACCATTATTTATTTTGTTGCTCAGATTGTCCCAGGTTTGGCCATTGGAAGCCTCTTCAAGTTTCTCCTATGTCCTTGTGACATGTCCCCATTATTTTTGAGTTGTTTTTTTTTTTTTTCTTAGGGCACCATAGGATGTTCCAGGTTCAGTTTTAGATGGTATTTTTTTTTTAATGTGTGGTTTGCATTTTGAATTATTTTTTGCTTTTTTTAGGTATGAAGATACGTGGGCTGCACTTCACAGAAGAGCCAAGGAATGTGCAAGTGCTGGAGAGGTAAAGAACTGGCTAATCTTATACTTGTGGGAACAATATCTGTTTGCAGTGCTAAAGGCTAGTTTTTAAGGAATTACGTTTGGGACTACATTAAAATATTTTACAGGATATCTGCAGTTGAATTTAGTAGTTGATTATGAAGCTCCCTCAATTACATTTTTGTAATTTCTCTAAACTAAGCCTAAGATTAAAGAGTTTATGAGTTTTATTCTCAAGTCACAAGTAAATATCTGGCTCATCTAGGTATAATGTTTTGAATTTGAGATGCCTAAAATCATTAATTTGCTTAACAAATCAATGTAAATGTTTCAGGGGTCATCCTCAGTTCACTCAGAAGAGCAAACTATTTTTTAGCAGTATGTGTAGAATGTATAATGAATAAAAGTGACTTGTAATTAAAAGTATTCGGTACATGTACTGGAAGCTTTATTAGCCAAGATCAAATACTCTGTGCTATTGATGTCAATCAAACTTACTTCTCTCTAAAAATACTTATGTGATTCTGACTTTTAATGAATTTAAACTGACTTTCTTTATCACTTACCTAAATTAGTGAAGCTCTAACAGTTACATAGAGTAGAGTAATACATGTGATGAAAGTTAGACATTAGTGTTTCTCTTAGAAATTACTGAAAAGGGGGAATGAAAGTTTCTGGTAGTAAGGCAGACCAGGTACTTTGAAAAGCTCTGTAGCTATAAAACACTTAAATGCTGGGTAGATTTTTTAAAAATTATTTAATACATTAGGCTCACAAAAACTAAGGGAGATCCTAAAGGGCCAAAAAAAAAAAAAAGAACAGGGAACTGAAATCAGAGTGGTTTAAAAAGTCCTGTGGAAGCTGGGGTAAAATACTAAAATAAAAGCTTTCAGTATTTATGGAGAAAGGAGACTTTGTGGGGAACTGGATCTGAGTCTTCTGCACAGAGCTCTTGAATCTTTGAAGTAGCTGCATCCCTCAGTGAAAGGTGAAGGTAGGAAGGAAAAGCTCCCTGTCTATAAAAAGAGGCAACACGGAAACCTCTCTATCTTCATAACAACTTGGAATAAATACAGTCCCCTTTCTAGATTTATTACTGTCGCCTTGGCCTCATTTCAGTGTGGGGCTCAAATTTATACTTCCTGCACGACCGAGAATGAAAGGACCACAGGTGACTTTGTTCTTTGACACCCAGCAGAAACAAACACAAATGCTACATGGATAAAACTGTGTAAACCTGGGCCCCTTAGTATTTCTACCGATTAATTTTCTACCACCCCTCTAAAAAAAATTAGCAAACACACAAAGGAATATATTATCAAAAGTTTGAGAGGCACCAGAACCAAAGAGTAAAATTTAGACCTACAAAGGACATTAGGTATTGCACCATTGGATACAGATTGTTAAATAGGTAAATGCAAAGTCTTTTAAAACTTTTATAGAGATAAAAGATGGATTAAAAAATGAGTAAGGAATAAGATTTTATCAAACATGACTTTAGAAATTCACTGACATTAAAAACCCCCCAAGGGTGTGCTTCAACAGCAATTATATACAAATGAAGAAAGAACATAGTGATGTAGAAGGAATCTCTGAGATAAGTGGAAAATATGAAAGATGAGTTAATAGAGAATAGTTCTAGAAGATCTTGAGGTTGAACCAAATGAGATGACCAATATTAGTCTAATTTTGATCTGTAAAGTTAGAGTTTCATATGGATCAACTTATCTAATAAACATTCTAGAAAGAATGAGGGAAAGACAATGTAGGAGAAGATCAATATACAAAAGACAAATACAATTACAAGGAAAAAAACAGATAAATCCATAATCAAAATGGGAGAATTTTAATACCTTCCTTTTAATTGAGAGGGAAAAAAAAAAAACCAGGTAAAATAAGTATGGATATAGGAGATTTAAAAAATGTGATTAACAGACTTCACTGGATGGACAAATGTAGAATACCGTCCCAGCAAATATAAAATACAGTTTCCTTAAAGCGTATTTTTGGAACACGTAAAAATTGACCAGGTACTGAGGCATAAAGCAATCCTCAACAAGTTTCATGTAAGTGAAGTCATACAGAATATTCTCTGATCTCACTGCAAATGAAGCTGAAAGTCAATTCAGGAAAACAAGACTCCGTATGTTTGGAAATAAAAAATATTATGAATATTTATGGCTCAAAGAAGGAAAAGTGTTGAAAAATTTAAGAATTGAAGGGAATGTAAGCAGTTACCGCACAGAGCAAGATTAAGAGTTTATGAACAATTCTGACAAATTTGGAAAGTTAGATGAAATGGCAAAAATCCTAGAAATTTTTACCAAAACCAATTCTAGAAGCAATTCAAATCCTAAATAGTATTATGGTCACTGAAGAAATTATAGTTAGTGATTAAAATTTTTTTTCTGCTTAAGAAAGCACCAGGTCTGCAGAGTTAGATAGGAGAGTACTATCAGACTTTCAGGGAATCCACCATTTCAGTGTTAGATAGACTTTTGCAGCAAATGAGAAAAGAGGAAACTGTGCCCAGCTCATAATGAAACCCAACAAGGGAAGTATGAGAAAGTGACATCGAAGTCCAGTCTCATTCATGAATATAGATATAAAAATTATAAACAAAATAAAGTCGTCATCTCTCACCTAACTTGTGTTATGAGTTGTATTCTCAAGTCACAAGTAAATATCTGGCTCATCTAGGTATAATGTAACCCAAACCCTCAACCAACTTGCCTAAGCATATTTAAAACCAGCAAAATGTCTACATGTGAGTAGCAATCTGTTAGGGTGTAAAGTGCTCAAGGCATAGTTTTCCGATTACCAAACCTTGAACGTTTATAATAAACAGTTGCTTATGTGCAGTAATGGGGCCCCTCAACACTAGCAACACGCAAGGCCTGCATCTCCTTTATGGAGGTGCTCCTCATACTGTCTCGTGATTGTGATATGCTGACAATTGTATTTGAAATATAATTTGAGAATCTTCTTTCACATTGTTTTAAAATGTGTATCAAGCTTAAATATAAAGTTTTCTTATATAAATATTAGCCAGAACTTTGTATTGTTATGTGTATGTCCTGTGAGTGCTGGATGATAGAAGGCATTCTGCCAAGGAGACATTCTGCAGTGTATGGTTGTGTTGGCAAACCCAGCAGTGCATAAAAAACAAAATACTATATACTAGGTTTATTCCAGGATTGAAAAGTTGACATTAGAGATTTTTTTTTAAGAGAGAGAGAAAGTGGGGCGCGGGGGAGCAGAGAGAATCTTAGGCTCCATACCCAGCATAGAGCCTGACTTAGGGCTCAGTCTCATGACCCTGAGATCATGACCTGAGCCCAAATCAAGAGTCGAACACTTAACTGACTGAGCCACCCAGGCACCCCAACCTTAGAGGTTTTTTAAATGCAATTGACCGCATTACCATATTAAAGGAGAAAAATATATGATCGTCAGACGCAGAAAATACAGTGGACTAGTTGTACAACGTAATATAATCAAATGTAGAAATTTAATAACATTAAGCATCTATTTAGAGTAAAATGATTTAGCAGGTTTTTGTAGAGGGTAACTTCTTTGTCCTGATACCTACCAAAACCTGCAGTATTTGACTTGCAGTGCATTGATCCCATATTCAACCATCTTACTAAATACTCTTTTCTTTCTTTTTTTAAGATTTTATTTATCTACTTGAGAGAGAGGGGGAGAGAGCATTGGAAGAGGGGAGGGGCAGAGGGAGAGGGAGAAGCAGGCTCCCAGCTGAGTAGGGAGCCCGACTTGGAGCTCAATCCCAGGACCCCAGGATCATGACCTGAGCTTAAGGCAGACACTTAACTAACTGAGCCACCCAGGAGCCCCTAAATCCTCTTTTCTAATAATTTGTATTTGGGTGTGGGAATTCTTTTGTGTAGATGGTAGGTTTTAATTTCTTCCCTCCCAACGTGTACAACTTCCATCTCTTCATCATGTCTTTGTACACTGGGTAGAACCTCCAGTATAATGTTGAATAAGAGTAGATGAAGAACTTGATTCACATTTTGGCTCCATCAGAGTTGAATGTGAAAGGGAAATTACATCTTTTGGGAAACAGTAGAAGACCTCTAAGACCTCAGAGTAGAGAAAGATTTCTTAAAGGAAGGCATTAAAAGCACCAGTCAAAAATATTAATAGTTTTTGGGGCGCCTGGGTGGCTCAGTCGTTAAGCGTTTGCCTTCGGCTCAGGTCATGGTCCCGGGGTCCTGGGATCGAGCCCCACATCGGGCTCCCTGCTCCGCAGGAAGCCTGCTTCTCCCTCTCCCACTCCCCCTGCTAGTGTTCCTTCTCTGGCCGTGTCTCTCTCTGTCAAATAAATAAAATCTTTTAAGAAAGAAAAAAATATATATATTAATAGTTTTTATCAGGGCTTCTACTCATTAAACAACACCACGAAAAAGTTAAGCAATTGATAAAACAGAGGACACAAGTGTTCAGAAAATATGAACAGCATATACAAACCAATAAAAAGAGGGCAGTAATCCAGTACAGAAGTGAGCAAAAGATATGACCAGGCATTTTACAGAAGAAAAAATAGGAGTGGCCAATAAACATGAAAATGTGCTTCAAGATGATTAGAAATCAAAGAAATACACGTTGAAACCACCAATTTATACTTGTTAGATTATCAGAAATGTAAGACTTGAGTTTCTGTGCGGATGGTCCTTATTTGCAGAGGACAGTTTTGGTTTCTTCCCTGGGAAGAAACCTGATGAGGAGCAACTAGAACCAGGGAGTTTCGTCCATTGCCACAATTGCATTAGAAAACATATTGGTGGGGCACCTGGCTGGCTAGGTTAAGCGTCTGCCTTCGGCTCAGGTCATGATTCTAGGGTACTGGGATCGAGTCCCGCTTCGGGTTCCCTGCTCAGCGGGGAGCCTGCTTCTCCCTCTCCCTCTGCCTGCCACTCCCCCTACTCATGCTCTCTCTCTCTGTCAAATAAATAAAATCTTTTTTAAAATTAAAAAAAAAAAAGAAAACACGCATTGGCATTAAGTAGGAGTTGAAGTTGGAGATACCTCTCCAACAGCAGCTGTGCTCCGGGGGTATCTCTAGAGCATTGCCTCTCAAGCTTTCCCCTGATAATACTGGTGTGGCACATACTTCCTCTGGTAATGTTGCCTAGGATTTATTACATAGTACAGATGAGGCTACTTGAAGTCAGAGGTAGCTAGGGGGGGCGGTCTGATGACCCCAGTCCTGTTGAGCCGCTCTTGTCAGATGAGAGCGGTACCTCGGATGCATCTGTAACTCATTTGTGAAACTTGCACTTGTGCACCAGGAGATTTGTACCAGAATGTTTGAGCAGGTTTTTTGAAACTTTAGACAGTCACACAGTCCATCTACAGAATAAATTACAGTGTTATTCATAAAATCAAATACCATACAGCGGTGAAAATTAGTGAACTGCAACTGTGTGAATCAGCATGGGTGAGTCCCACAGTGTTCAGTGAAGCTCCTGTAGAGGAGCTTTAACAAATAATTCTTCTGATTGTAAGAAGTATTTTATAATAAAATATATAGGAGAAAGAATTTCCTGTAAGATATGTTGTTGAGTTTATGCTATTTGGGGATCTTAAATTTATTGATAGAGTTATTTTAAGATCCACATCTGATCAAAAGTGCCTCTGTTGCTTTCCAGAAATACAGTACTCAGCTTTAAAATGAAAATTTAGGGACGCCTGGGTAGCACAGTTGGTTAAGCGTCTGACTCTTGGTTTCAGCTCAGGTTGTGATCTCAGGGTCCTGAGGTTGCTGCCTGTCAGATCAAGCCTGCATTGGGCTCCATGCTCAGCGTGGAATTTGATTAAGACCCTCTTTCCCTCTCCCTCTCCTTCAGCCCCTTCCCCCAGCATGCACATGCTGGCTAGTGTGCCCACTAGCGAGCGCTCTCTCTCTCTCGTGTGTGCACACACACGTATGTGAATAAATCTTTTTAAAAAATTTTTGTTTTTTTGTTTAAATTCAATTAACATATAGTGTACTGATAGTTTCAGAGGTAGAGTTCAGCGATTCATCACTTGCATATAACACTGAGTGCTCATTACGTCACATGCCCTCCTTAATGCCCATCACCGAGTTACCCCATGCCCCCAACCCCTCCCCTCCAGCAGCCCTCAGTTTGTTTCCTATGATTAAGAGTCCTATGGTTTGTCTCCCTCTCTGATTTCATCTTGTTTTACTTTTTCCTCCCTTCTCCTACGATCCTCTGTTTTGTTTCTTAAATTCCACATGAGTGAGATCATATGATAATTCTTTCTCTGACGTGTTTCACTTAGCATAATACCCTCTAGTTCCATCCATGTTGTTGCAAATGGCAAGATTTCATTTTTTTTTTTGATGGCTGCGTAATATTCCATTGTATTTATATACCACATCTTTATCCGTTCATCTGTCAGTGGACATCTGGGCTCTTTCCATAGTTTGGCTATTGTGGACATTGCTGCTGTAAACACCGGGATGCACGTACCCCTTTGGATCACTACATTTGTATCTTTGGGGTACATATTTAGTAGTGCAATTGCTGGGTCATAGGGTAGCTCTATTTTCAACTTTTTTAGGGACTTCCATACTGTTTTCCAGAGTGGCTGCACCAGCTTGCATTCCCACCAACAGTAGAGGAGGGTTCCCCTTTCTCTGCGTCCTCGCCAACATCTTTCGTTTCCTGATTTGTTAATTTTTGCCATTCTCACTGGCGTGAGGTGGTATCTCGTTGAGGTTTTGATTGGGATTTCCCTGATGCCGAGCGATGTTGAGCACTTTTTCATGTGTCTGTTGGCCATTTGGATGTCGTCTTTGCAGAAATGTCTGTTCA
>NC_138376.1:9815170-9822032 GCF_054177405.1 Leptonychotes weddellii
GATTTCCCTGATGCCGAGCGATGTTGAGCACTTTTTCATGTGTCTGTTGGCCATTTGGATGTCGTCTTTGCAGAAATGTCTGTTCATGTCTTCTGCCCATTTCTTGACTGGATTATTTGTCCTTTGGATGTTGAGTTTGGTAAGTTCTTTATAGATTTTGGATACAGCCCTTTATCTGATATGTCATTTGCAAATATCTTCTCCCATTCTGTCGGTTGTCTTTTGGTTTTGTTGACTGTTTCCTTTGCTGTGCAAAAGCTGTTTATCTCGATGAAGTCCCAGTAGTTCGTTTTTGCCTTTGTTTCCCTTGCCTTTGGAGATGTGTCTAGCAAGAAGTTACCGAGGCCGAGGTCATAGAGGTTTCTGCCTGTGTTCTCAAGGATTTTGATGAATTCCTGTCTCACATTTAGGTCTTTCATTCATTTTGAGTCTATTTTTGTGTATGGTGTAAGGAAATGGTCCAGTTTCATTCTTCTGCATGTGCCTGTCCAATTTCCCCAGTACCACTCATTGAAGAGACTGTCTTTTTTCCATTGTACATTCTTTCCTGCTTTGTTGAAGATGAGTTGACCATAGAGTTCAGCATCCATTTCTGGGCTCTCTGTTCTGTTCCATTGATTATGTGTCTGTTTTTATGCCAGTACCATGCTGTCTTGATGATGACAGCTTTGTAATAGAACTTGAAGTCCAGAACTGTGATGCCTCCAGCTTTGGTTTTCTTTTTCAACTTTACTTTGGCTATTCAGGATCCTTTCTGGTTCCATACAAATTTTAGGATTATTTGTTCCAGCTCTGAAAAATGTTGATGGTATTTTGATAGGGATTGCATTGAATGTATAGATTGCTCTGGGTAGCATAGACATTTCAACAATATTTGTTCTTCCAATCCATGAACATGGAACATTTTTCCATTTCTTTCTTCTTCAATTTCTTTGATGCGTGTTCTATAGTTTTCAGAGTACAGATCCTTTGCCTCTTTGGTTAGATTGATTCCTAGGTATCTTATGGTGTTTGGTGCAATTGTAAATGGGATCAATTCCTTATTTCTCTTTCTTCTGTCTCATTGTTAGTGTATAGAAATGCAACTGATTTCTGTGCATTGATTTTATATCCTGCCACTTTGCTGAATTCCTATATGAGTTCTAGCATTTAACTTAGTTTCTCTGTTGTTAGTTTCCCCGTCTATAAAATGGCATAACAACACCTACCCTGCTTACCATACGAAGTTGTTTGGAAATCACATGAAATTAAGTACCCCAAAGCATTGAACTGTTGAGTTTGGTATTCAGCATCTTTTGTCTTCATGCTCCTGCTGCAGTGTCCACCAGAAGGAATTTTGGAATGAAGCGCTGTGGGTTTGTCTTAACTGCTTAAATTTGATTTCCTGGTATTTGCTGGCTTTATTCACAATTGTTTATTTAGAGGCGGAAAAATTGGCCTTTTTGTGATAGATCATTTCTTATTAAGTAAAGTTTAAGTATAGTGTTTTAGAACGTTTTTTTCTGCTAGCTTCTCACTTCTTCCTTTCACACACCCCTGTAGCACAATCCCTAGAATACTGATTGAGGGCCTGGACTTGAGTGTCAAATTCCGTGGGATTGATGTCAGTCCACTGTGGCCCTTGGGAAAGAGACATAACTTCATTACACCTTAGGGTCTTCATCTGTAAAATGGAGGTGGTAGAAGTGGTCTAAACAAGATAATATATATAAATTGCTTAGCACAGGGCTTGGCACATAGAAAATGCTCAAAATGTTTTTAGTATTATTGCATAATTATCGATAATGATTCTGAGAATCCATTCATTCTCTCATTCTTTTAAATAAAAATGGCATTTTAATGTATTCTTTTATTTTTCTGTGTATGCTTCGTCTATCCTGTATTGAGAGTATAATTTTCAGTTTTGTGGAAGTCATGAACTAGATTGCAGTTGTTATAATACTGATATTGCACTTTAATTTTCAGTAAGAAATGGTTAATATCAAAAAATTGCTCTTGATTTTTCTAATTAACCTAATTAACCAGGGTAGTTAAGATTTAACTGACTTTATAAAAAAATATATATATCAGGAAAAATAGATTTTATTTATCCTCAGATCAGCCCTTGTGATATAGGAATTATTTTTTCTTTTTTAGAGTTTAAAAACTGAAGCTAAGAGAATTTGGGAGACTGCTGCGAGGCTATAAACACGAAGTGGGCAGGATTTGTTTTGTTTCATTCACCATTACATCTCCATAGCCTAAACAGTGCCTGGCAGACAGGGAGTGGTCAGCAGAAGTTTGTACAGATGAATTTTATGAATGCAGATCCTTGTGTCAAGCCTTAATTTCCTTATTATTGCACAGCTAGATATGTCAGCGTTGCTCAGCATTTCTTAAACTACTCTTAGGCATCTTTATAAAACTGGTTGGCAATAGGCGTTTTTAAGTATACAAAATTAATGAGCAGTGCAGCTTGAGTAAAGCTTGGTGTCACCTCTCCAGCTCAGCGGAGGCTTGTCCAGGAGAGGTGATGTGGTCTTCTCTCCAGTGTGGGCTGGAAAGCAGTGGGGAGGTGTGCGAACCAGGGGACACCGTAAGGAAACCAGGCGTATTTTAACCTCTCTGTCAGAGCTTAGTTCTTTTGTTGCCATGTTGGGAATTTCTAGAATATTAAAATGTAGAAACCGAAGCAATCTAGAACCACATACAAATAATTTTGCATCTAATTTTGACATTTTTATTTCTCTAAAGTCCTTTGTTACCTTAGTGGGATTCAGTAAGAATTTGTTGGGGCGCCTGGGTGGCTCAGTTGGTTAAGCAACTGCCTTCGGCTCAGGTCATGATCCTGGAGTCCCGGGATCAAGTCCCTCATCGGGCTCCCTGCTCAGCAGGGGGTCTGCTTCTCCCTCTGCCCTCTTCCCTGTCGTGCTCTCTGTCTCTCATTCTCTCTCTCAAATAAATAAATAAAATCTTTAAAAAAAAAAAAAAAGAATTTGTTGTATTCAGGGGTGCCTAGGTGGCTCAGTTAAGCATCTGACTCTTGATTCTGGCTCAGGTCATGATCTCGGGGTCTTGGGATCAAGCCCTGCATGGGGCTCTGCGCTCATCAGGGAGTCTGCTTGTTCCTCTGCCCCTGCCCCCATGCTCATGTGCACGCACTCTCTCACTCTCTCAAATAAATAAAATCTTTTAAAAAAGTCTTAAAAAAAGAATTTGTGGTATTCATGTTCTAACTCCAGAAAAATCTTCATCTTGGAATATGTAAAATGTCTTTTTTTTTTTTTAAACTTAACTGTGAACTCTGATTTACAGGTAAAATTCAAATGCATTTTCTTCTGTTATATAATGAATTTTGCAGTCTTTGTATTTATTGTATTACTGTGGTTATCTTCCATAATTCTTGCTTATCATTGGTGGTGTTTTCAAAAGATGACCTCTCCCTGCTCCTTCTAAATCTTATTCTAAGCCCTTTCCCTCCCACCATGTTAAGACCAAAACAAAATTGTCTGGGAGAAACCGATGTCTGTCATTTTCTCTACAGTCTTCAGTAAAAGAAGTTAGCATTCCTTCAGGCCAGTCTAGTATATCACAGCCCTGCTATTAGGAGCCCTTTACAGCTGAATTCCTTCTTTGTTAACATAAGTGCTATTTTCCTTTTTTCCGGAATCCATCACTTGCCTTAATTCTTTCACGTACAAGTACTGTTTACCTTACTTTATGCACTGTGTTCCTGTTTAAATATAAATTGAATCGTATATATTCTACATGCGTTCAGTAACTTTTCTGTTCAAAAAAGTCCTTTTGTAAGGCAAATAATTACCTGGTAATTGTGGTTTGGGTTGTTTTTGTTTTCTTTTCAGTTGTTAGTTTTGGGTTTTTGATTTATTTTTTCTAGATTTGGATTTTCAAATACATGGTTTACTTAAAAACAGGGTATAGTTAGAAGTGATTTCTAAGGTCAGTTCTGAACTTTCTCTTATCTGAGTTAAGATGCAGTGAGACAAGCAGTAATTTGAGGTTTTCTGCCCTGAATGTTAAGTTGGTACTTTTCTAAGAAAGAAAACAACTCCAGTTTTCTCTGGGGTGTCCTGTTGTGGATACTCAGTAGAGGGGTTTTAAAGATAACAGTGAGTAACTCTCATTCTGCCAACTGTCATTTCCTTGTGCCTGAAATCTGTTTTTACCTTACCCTTGCTTCTCTGTGTTGCAGCTGGTGGACAGCGAGGTGGTTATGCTTTCAGCACACTGGGAAAAGAAGAGGACGAGCCTCGTCGAATTACAGGAGCAGCTCCAACAGCTTCCCGGCTTATTAGCAGATTTAGAATCCATGACAGCAAATCTGAGTGAGTTTTATGTTTGTATCTGTACATCACTTTTAGGAATGAGAAATTCAAAGCCCTCTAGGAATACATTAAATTCTTGGTTAATATGATTTTTTGGAAAAGAGTTACTTATAGTTAATTTCATGTCTGATTAACAGAGGATTGGACAGGAAATAGTTTTAAAGTATAGAAATTATTTCCAAAATATACCACTAACCTTTTCTGCCTCAGTTCAGCTCTGGAAACACAATTATGATTTGTTGGTTCTTAGAGTGACTCAGAGTTGTGTGTGTGACATTGGATCTCAGTTTAAAAGTATAAATATATAGGGGTGCCTGGGTGGCTCAGTTGGTTAAGCATCCGACTCTTGATCTCAGCTCAGGTCTTGATCTCAAGGTCATGAGTTTAGCCCCACATTGGGCTCTATGCTGTGCATGGAGCCTAATTTAAAAAAAAAAAAAAGGTACAAATATATAAAATAAAAGGGGTTATAGTGACTTTGTTCTGGTTGTAGAATGTACTCTGGAAGTTATTGCTTTAAAAATTAGGTCTGCTTAAAGCTTCATATCTTGAAATGTGTTTTTTTCCCTCCTTGAACACTTGAGAGATGAAACAAATCCAGGTAAATCAGGGTGTGGAAGTTCATTTTTTTTTGTTTTCATTGGAACGAGTTATGCTGATATTCTTTATTTCTTGGGCTTATAGTCAAAAAATTCCCTTTTATGTTTGATAGTACCACATGATAGGATAATATCATGGCTCACTCTTTTCTGACCAAGCTTAAGATCTTAGTGACGTATAAGAGGTAGGAGTATCTATATGGGAGATAAACTTCCTGGGCCAGTAACCTGATTCAGTCTTATAGGTAGGAAGGTACGGGTACCTTATCATTTCTTTCTGTTTTTTAATATTACCCTTCTTAAGCAAAACCAAAATGATTTACAAAGCCGGTAATTAGTAAATCATAAAACAGTTTTTTGTGTGTGTGGATGAAATGGACCTGAATGGTATTTGGGATATTGTTGCTGATAACAGTAACTAACATTTGCAGCACCTATCATATGTCAGAGACTGTGAGGTGCTTTACGAACATTATCTTTAATCCTCACATGAACCCTTTAAAAGTAGCTATTATCATCCCATTTTACAGCTCAGGAAAGTGAGGCTCAGAGAGACTGTGACCTGCTCAGGGTCACACAGTTAATAAGATGTGGATCCAGGATCCCAGTCACAGTGATGGTGTCCTGAGCAGGGAATGAGGCAGGATGGCAACTGTCAGTAGTCTCATGAACTGTATGCTCTTTTTTTTTTTTTTTTTTTTTTTAAGATTTATTTTATTATTTATTTGAGAGAGAGAGCATGAGTGGGAGGAGCAGAGGAAGAGGGAGAAAGAATCTCAAACTGAGCACGGAGCCCAATGCAGGACCTGAGATCACCACCTGAGCCGAAATCAAGAATTGGACACTTATCAGACTGTGCCACCCAGGTGCCCCTCATGAACTGTATTCTGAAAGCCGTGGTTACCTTCTGGTATCAGTGTTTTGTTATTTCTGAAAGCGGGGCATGAAAAAGAGATCCTGGGTCTTCAAAGAAATGTAAAGTAGCTGTGATTGTCCTCTGCCCCACTTCCCTCTTGTGGGTATAGTAATGATCCTTGTCCAGCCTTTGATAGCTAACTAGAGAAAGAGCCTCTGAGACATTTGGGATTTTCTTTTTAGCCACTTTATTTTGACTTATCTTCCTGCATCTGTCTGAGTCATTTGCTTTAAATTGGTTGTGTATTTCTTTGCAGATACGAAAACCTCCCTTCTTTTTTTCCTAGCTGGGAGTAAACTCTGTTGATAGATGTTCTTTGTTTGATACCACTTTTCTGAGTAAATGCATTTTGCTACAATTCTAATTATTCTCCTAGGTAATTCTGCTTGGGAAATGCAGTTTATATAAGTCTTCCTTAACATAGAATGTACAGGCCTCAGATATTGTGGGTTTGGTTCCAGACCACTGCCGTAAAGCAGATACTGCAGTCAAGTGAGTCAAAGGAATTTTTTGGTTTCCCAGCTTATGTTTACATTATACTGTAGTCTGTTAAGTGTGTAATGGCATATGTCTAGAAAAATTATGTACCTTAATTAAAAAATACGTCATTGCTGGGGCGCCCGGGTGGCACAGTCAGTTGGGTGTCCGACTCTTGGTTTCAGCTCAGGGTCCTTGGGATCGAACCCTGCATCGGGCTCTGTGCTCAGTGTGGAGTCTGCTTGACATTTTCTCTCCCTCTCCCTCTGCCCTTCCCTCTCGTGCTCCCACGCACTCTCTTTCTCTAACATAAATAAATATTTTAAAAAATACTTCATTGCTGAACAATGCTAACCATCATCTGAGTTTCCAGCAAGTGGCGATCTTTCTGCTGGCGGAGGGTCTTGCATCCATGTTCCTGGCTGCTGACTGATCAGGGTGCTGGCTGCTGAAGGTGGGGTGGCTGTGGCAAGTTCTTAAAATAAGACAGTAATGAAGTTTGCTTCATCCGTTGACTCTGACTTTCATGAATGATTTCCCTGTAG
>NC_138376.1:9822532-9906439 GCF_054177405.1 Leptonychotes weddellii
AGGTTTGATCATGAGATGGCAGCAGCTCAGTCCCATCTTCAGCCTCCACCTCTAACTCTAGTTCTCTTGCTGTTTCCACCACACCTGCGGTGACTTCCTCCACTGACGTCCTGAACCCCTCAAAGTCATCCATGAGGGTAGGAATCGACTTCTTCCAAACTCCTGTTCATGTTGATATTTTGACCTCTTCCCATGAATCATGAATGTTCTTAGTGGAATCTAGAATGGTGAGTTCTTTCTGGAAGATTTCCAATTTGCTTTGCCCAGATACACCAGAGGAATCACTATCTATGGCCTTACAAAATGCATTTCTCTACTTACTCTAGCCTTACAAAATGCATTTCTTAAATAATAAGACTTGAAAGTTGAAATGACTCCTTGATCCATGGGCTGCAGAACGGATGTTGTGTCAGCAGGGATGAAAACAACATATATCTTGTTGTCCATCTCCACCAGCTCTTGGGAGACCAGGTTCATTGTCAGTGAGCAGTCATATTTTGAAAGGAATCTTTTCTCCTGAGCAGTAGGTCTCGACAGTGGGCTTAAAATATTCAGAAAACCACGTTGTAAACAGATGTGCTGTCATCTAGGCTTTGTTGTTCCATTTATAGAGCACAGGCAGAGTAGATCTAGCATCATTCGTAAGGGCCTGAGGATTTTCAGAAAGGTGAATGAGCATTGGCTTCAACTTCAAGTCAGCAGCTGCTTTGGCCCCTAACAAGAGAGTCAGTCAGCCTGTGCTTTGAAGGCAGGCATTGACTTCTCCTCTCCAGCTATGGAAGTCCTAGATGGCATCCTCTTCCAATTGAAGGCTGCTTCATCTACATTGAAAATCTGTTGTTATTTGCAGCCACCTTCATTAACTCTCCCAGTCTGAAGAACTTGCTGCACCTTCTCCAACAGCACTTGCTGCTTCACCTGGCACTTGGTGTTACAGAGATGGTTTCTTTCGTTAAACCTCGTGAACCAACCTCTGCCAGCCGAATTTCCTTCACAGAACTGAAGAGAGTCAGGACCTGGCTCTGGATTAGACTTTGGCTTAAAGGAATGTTGTGGCTGGTTTGATCTTTGGTCCAGACTGCTCAAACTTTCTCCATGTTGGCAATATGACTGTTTTGCTTTCTTGTCATTCATGGGATCATTAGAGTAGTACTTTTCATTCCCTTCAAGAACTTTCTCTTTGCATTCACAACTTGGCTAACTGCTTGGTACAAAAGGCCTAGCTTTCAACCTGTCTCAGCTTTTGACATGCCTTCCTCACCGAGCTTAATCATTTCTAGCTTTTGATTTAAAGTGAGAGATATGTGACTCTTCCTCTCACTTAAACACTTAGAGGCCATTGTACAGTTATTGTGGCCTCATTTCAGTATTGTTGTGTCTCGGGGACTAGGGAGGCTCCGGGAGAAGGAGAGAGATGGGGGAACGGCCCATTGGTAGAGTCAGAACACACACAGTATTTATCAGTTAAGTTCTCTATCTTTTATGGGTGTGGTTCATGGCATCTCAGAACAATGACAGTAGTAACATCAAAGACTGCTGATCACAGATCACCACAGTAATAACAAAGTTTGAATTATCGCGAGAATCCCCAAAATGTGACATAGAGCTATGCAGTGAGCAAATGCTGTTGGAAAAATGGTACCAATAAACTTGCCCAGTGCAGGGTGGCCACAAACTTTGGATTTGTAAAAAACACAGTATCTGCGAAGCACAGTAAAACAAGGTATGCTTGTATTGAGCTCTTTTTGAAGAGTGAATTTTGTCTGCTTAAAAGATACCTCTAAAATCTAGGTGGTTTTCATATACATTGCCAGTCTGAATTACCATTAGCAGTTGAAATACACGCTACCTTTGGTTTTCACTGTATTGCTGTTATTTGTTTGATATTTATACTTAGTAATGAATGACTAACTGTAGAACAGATAGTCAAAACTGGAAGTGTGAAGGCCTCGTATCTGTTGACTTAGAGTAAGCCCCATAGAGAGGTGTTTTCAAATTGAGGCTTTTAGGTAAGCAACTTAAATGTCTTGGACCGGGTGCTGATATTCTTTACAATAGGAAGATATTTTAAAGCCAGATTTGGTGGGGTAGGTTATATAAACATATATCCATATCATGAATGTAGTGTATGAATTCATTTTTTTATTATTATGTTCAGTTAGCTACTGTATAGCACATCATTAGTTTTTGATGTAGTGTTCAGTGATTCATTAGTTACGTATAACACCCAGTGCACATCACAACGTGTGCCCTCCTTAATACCCATCACCCTATTACCCCCTCCCCCCACTCCCCTCCCTTCTGAGACCCTCAGTTCATTTCCTGGGGTCCATAGTCTCTCATGGTTCATCTCCCTCTCTGATTTCTCCCCCTTCAGCTTTCCCTCCCTTCCCCTGTGGTCCTCCCTGCTATTCCTTATGTTCCACATACCAGTGAGATCATATGATAATTGTCTTTCTCTGCTTTACTTCACTTAGCATAATCCCCTCCAGTTCCATCCATGTCGATTGCAAATGGTGGGTATTCATCTTTTCTGATGGCTGAATAATATTCCATTGTGTATATGGACCACATCTTCTTTATCCATTCATCTGTTGAACGGCATCTCGGCTCCGTCCACAGTTTGGCTATTGTGGACATTGCTGCTATGAACCCTGGGGTGCATGTGGCCCTTCTTTTCACTACATCTGTATCTTTGGGGTAAATACCCAATAGTGTAATTGCTGGGTCATAGGGTAGCTCCATTTTCAACATCTTGAGGAACCTCCATACTGTTTTCCAGAGGGGCTGCACCAGCTTGCATTCCCACCAGCAGTGTAAGAGGGTTCCCCTTTCTCCACATCCTTGCCAACATTTGTTGTTTCCTGTTTTGTTAATTTTTGCCATTCTAACTGGTGTAGGGTGGTATCTCATTGTGGTTTTGATTTGTATTTCCCTGATGGCTAATGATGTTGAGCATTTTTTCATGTCTGTTAGCCATTTGTATGTCTTCTTTGGAGAAGTGTCTGTTCATGTGTTCTGCCCATTTTTTGACTGGGTTATTTGTTTCTTGAGTGTTGAGTTTGAGAAGTTCTTTATAGATCTTGGATATCAGCCCTTTGAGTTTATGTATCATTCCTAGATATTGGAACCAGTGTCTTAAATGTTTGCTCATATACTACTGGATTCTTTTATTTTTTGGCAGCCTCAAAAGATCTCTTATCACCTTAATACTTTGACGTAATATTAAGGCTTAGTCAAGCAATAATTTAAAAAATTTTAAAAACTAGGAAGTAGTAACTGACCTGTATATAGTCACAGGATTTTCTTAACTTCTTTGAACTTTGTGCTCTTTCCCTGTCAGATCTGATACCATATCCAGTCAATTTCACCATCTTCCGGGCTGCGCGTCCTTTTTAGTCTTGCTCTGCCCTCTAGACTATCTGTCCTTATTACAGAGTAAAGGACTTACATGATGTGAGCAATCTGAACCTTTGATGATGCTTTTAGATGCCTTATCCTATGGCTTAATAAATATGACTCCTGATTACATGATCCCCCAGGAATTGTGAAGTAAGACTGGATAATCCCTTCATTTTTTTTTTTTCAAATGGAATGTGATCCATTCATCTTACATAAGCCTGTGTAATAGATAATTACTGGTAGTTTGACGTTTAAAAAAAATGATGAAGATATGCTGGGAACTGGAGAATAAGGGCTGTGGACTCCTCTCATATCTGGGTTTGGATTCCAGTTCCACAACTTCCTGTGAGACCCCATGCAGGCTTCTTGACCGCTCCAAGCTTGTTTCTTTGCAGAAAGAGGATGAGAGTTCCTGCCTCAGAGGGTAGTTGGAGGGTTGAACGAGATGACAGATGTAAGGAGAGCCCTCAGCTCAGTGCTTAGTACCTAATGAGACATCTACCGTGTGCCATGGGGCTCTTTGTAGGCTTGGGGACTACAACACTGAACAGGACTGGGTACCTGCCATCAAGATGCCGACGTTCTAGTAGAAGTCTCTCTAGCCTTTGCAAATTTACAAAACCACTCTTCTTTGATAGAAGGGTTTGGATGGATGTTATGCAGTTGAGCTTATCCTGTAAAATTGGGTAGAATGCAAAGCCACAGCATGAAATGTGGTAGATGAACAGTGTTGTATTCTGGTCATTGGTAGATCATGTATAAGGAGAAAAAATGGAATGTTGTCAACCAGATTCGTCCTTCTTCTGAAATAACCAGTGTGCATTTTATCATAAAACTGGTAAAATGTGTGAAAAGTATTGAATTCTCTTGAACTTCCACTAGAGGGTAGCCTAACCCTATTCCTTTATTGAAGTTTCAAATGTCAAGAGCTCTTCAGAGTTTTTGCTCTTGCTTAGTTTAAGTGACCTACTTCGAAAAGACTGTTCTCTTCTTCCAGAACAGAAGAATCTGTGAATTCTTAAACAGAGTGCTGTAAGAGTGACAGCCGTAGACTGAGTTTGTATCTTTCTTTTGATCTGACCTAACCTGATACATTGTTGTTTTGCTGTCTTTATGGAATTTAAGAGCTCTGGCAGAGAGGCTGCCCCAGCTACAAGTGTTTTGTAAACTAGGTTTATTTTATTGTTCAGGTTCCTTTCTGGGAGGAGGAACATTAACTCTCTTTAGACACCTTTTCCTGTGCCACCCAGATCTTGTTCGTGCCATAACGGCATTTGCAAGCTAATTCACTTCTTAAAGTTCCTTGTTACCACAGCATCATTGCTGTATTATCTTATTACATAAAAGGGTAATGTAAGCATTTGAAGGATCTTTCAAGCCTTTTAGTACCTGGCCTCTGTGACCTCTGGCTTTGCAACCAAAGAAGATTTCTTTCTTCCTCAAGGCTAATTGTTTTGTTAGAAAAGTACTCAAGTATGAAATAATTTTAGTGTGCCACCCCATTCTTCATATATAAGCGGTTACACTGCAGATAATACGTATTTCAAACAAATGGCACAAAGAAAAATTGCAACCAGAATCGCCCTTCCTCCGGGACGGTCTTCTCAGCAAGGATTTCTGAAGCTCTTCCCCGCACTGTTGTCAGGCATTCCCACATGGCTTTTCACAATAAAATTCCACCTCTCTTTTCCACTGGTCGCTGAATGAGACATAGGCTGTTGGTGTAGCGAGCAGAATGGTCAGGTTTGAGCTTCTCGTGAAGGTATGTTTGTATCTGTGGAGCCCTGCTAGTGTTTTATGTGCATGCGTTCTAAGTTTGGGTTACCAGCTAACTCACAAACACGATTCATTTTGTAATGAGAAATGAGCAGGTTGTGACCAGGACATTCATTTTTTGCCATTTAAATGCAATATAAAATATTCAGAGTACTCATCACATATATATGTTGTAATTATTTAAAGGGATTTTTAAAAGTTTCTAATGTAAAAAGGGAAGAACATTTATTTTTGTTGATATAGTTCTTCTATATTTGATTCCTGATTTCAAGCCAGTTAAGAGTTAAAATGGAAAATTTCCATTGCTTTTGCTGCTCTAACTCACTGATAAGGGGCCTGGTCTGACATATTAATAACAAAAGTACCATAGTGTTGCCTAATGTTTTCTAACTTCTCTGCCCGTGTTTAATTCATCCTTTTACAAAATTTAGCATAAGCTCTTAATATTTAAGTTAGATGAACATGAATCATACATTTGCTTTTTTGGTTATTATTTGATGTCTTAGTGGGATAGAGTCATTCTTAGTTGAATTCAGTAGACTAGGTATTAGGGGATACAAAGATGCAAACATACAGTTATTACCCTTAAGACCCTTACTGATTCCTGAGAGAATACTCAGGAATATATAAATAGTTGATAATATCAGAGTATAAGCTCTGTGTGAGGTTCAGAGGTGTGTGGAGGTGCAGAAGAGGGAGGAGGGCAGGCAAGCAGAGGCATCTCACGAGTAGACAGAGTCAGAGAAACAGGAATGTGCACGAGTCGTCTTAGAATGGTGAGTGGTCCCGAAGGAAAGTAGTAGTGAGATTGGAAAAGTAGGTTGTGGTGCTGGGGGGTGATAGGTTTCTGAATACTAAGTTAAGGTGTTAAACTGGATTCTTTTTTTTTAAGATTTTATTTATTGATTTGAGAGAGAGAGAGAGTGAGCGCATGAGCAGGGGGAAGGGGCAGAGGGAGAGAGAATCTCAAGCAGACTCCCCACTGAGCAGGGAGCCCAACGCAGGGCTCGATCCCAGGACCCTAAGATCATGACCTGAGCTGAAGGCAGACGCTTAACAGACTGCGCTACCCAGACACCCCTAAACTGGATTCTTTTTTTTTTTTAAGTTTTTTTTTTTTTTTAAAGATTTTATTTATTTATTCATGAGAGACAGAGAGAGAGAGAAGCAGAGGGAGAAACAGGCTCCCAAGGAGCAGGGAGCCCGATGCGGGACTCAATCCCAGGACCCTGGGATCGTGACCTGAGCCGAAGGCAGACGCTTAACCATCTGAGCCACCCAGGCGCCCCCCTAAACTGGATTCTTAAAGTACTCAGGAGCCTTTAACTTTCTAGAGGAGAGAACATAAATACGAATTTGGTGGTAGCAATGAAATGGCCACTGAGTCTTCCAAGCATTTTAGATCTAGATTAGCCATTCAGAAACACAAGAATATGATGCTGTTGGTCAATTCAGAAGCATGTACAGTTTGTTTCCAAAGTATTTTTTTTTTTTAAAGATTTTATTTATTTGTCAGAGAGAGAGAGAGAGAGCACAAGCAGGGGGAGCAGCAGAGAGAGAAGCAGGCTCCCCGCTGAGCAGGGAACCTGACATGGGTCTCAATCCCAGGACCGCAGGATCATGACCTGAGCCACCCAGGTGCCCCTAGTTTGTTTCTTAGTAGTAGTTCCAGGTTTGGTCCTAAACCAGTCACATGTTTCACTTGGTCGCCATTTTATTAACACAGGAGTGAACTAGGGTGGCAAGTTCAATATGTATCTAGAAGAGAATTTCTCTCCATGAGAAATGAATTGGCCTGACTAGGTATCAAGTCATTTCATTCAAGTTTCTGGCTTCATTAGTTCTCTAGTCAACCAACAGAGCTAGACTCTAAATAGAAATTGCCATCTGGGGGCGCCTGGACTCAGTTGGTTAAGCTTCGGCCATCAGCTCAGGTCATGATCCCAGGGTCCTGGAATCGAGTCCCACATCAGGCTCCCTGCTTAGTAGGGAGCCTGCTGCTCCCCCTGCTTGTGCTTGTGCTCTCTTTCCCTCTCCTGGCAAATAAATAAATAACATCTTTAAAAAATATATCTATAAAAAAATAGAACTTGCCATCTGTCCAAATAGAAATCAAAAAGGTAAAAAAATACATATATGTCTTCAAATATAGAACAATTATTGATTCCATTACTTATTTTCTTTTTAGCAAAATCATTTAAAATTTAATTCCCCTCATTTATAAGGGATCTTAAGTCTAACAACATAGTTTTGAGTATAATTTTTAGGCATGTAAGTTTACTAGAAAAAAAATGAAAATTTTATTGATACTTTGGTCTGTTATATCTGTAGGTGTTTATATCATGATCATTTCTGGTATGCCAAATTATTAGTTTTAAATGACTTTTATATGGGTGGCTCAGTCGGTTGAGTGTCCGACTCTTGGTTTTGGCTCAAGTCATGATCTCAGGGTCGTGAGATCAGGCTCCCTGCTCAGTGGAGGGTCTACTTGAGATTCTCTCCCTCTACCTCTCCGTCTGCCTGTCCTCCACTCACCCCCACTTGCGTGAGTATGCTTGTGCGTGCTCTCTCTCAAAATCTTTTAAAAAATAAATAAGTAAATGACTTTTATGGAACTTAGCTAGTTTTTATAGTTTTTTCCCTGTATTTTTTAATAATCAGTTATAAATTACTGTCAAATGCTGAGTTAGGTATACTTTGTATTTATATTTATATGTAAGTATATAGTATATACTTTGCCCCATTGGACCCTTTTGACAGCTTTGCAAGATGTGAATTGTTAGCCCTTTTTTACAGATGAGATGTCTCACCTCATTGTAAGGGGCAGAGTGGGGTTGCCCCCTTTTTTTTTTTTTTTAAAGATTTTATTTATTTATTTGACACAGAGAGAGAGAGAGCACAAGCAGGGGGAGCAGCAGGCAGAGGGAGAAGCAGGCTTCCCGAGGAGCAGGGAGCCCGATGTGGGGCTCGATCCCAGGACCCTGGGATCATGACCTGAGCTGAAGGCAGACGCTAAACGACTGAGCCACCCAGGCGCCCTCCTCCTAATTGGTCCCTTGTATGCTAAGGATAACAACGTAACATGCATGATACTGCAGGAACCAAGTAGCTTAGAGTTAAATGGATTCCGTATTAAATTTAATTATTCTAGTTCTTATCACTAATCAAAGTGAAATAGCCTTTTAAATAATCCTATTAGCTATGATCACCTTTTAAGACCCCGTCAAGCTGGTTATAACAGAATGAGCTGAATACTGCTTCTTCAGGGTCAGTAGTCATAGCTCCGAGACTGAGGCTCCTACTCGTTTTTCCATTTTATGTAATAACAACAACAAAAAAATAACGTAAACAGCAATGAATATAGTAACATCATTTTGCTGGTTTTCTCCCCACATAAACCCTCTATGTACCATTCATGTCATTATTAAAAATCTTGGATTTAATTCCTCATGGATTGAAATTTAGATTTTGCATATTATTTTAGGTTGGGCTTTCCATAATCCCATATCACATATATTAACAGTCTTTTGTGGCCCCTGAAGATAGATTCAAAACTGTTTTGAACTGCATGATCGTCAGCCCTTTGCAGCCCTCCCACGGTTTTACAGTGACCCATCAATATCTGGGAGTACCTGAAATGTCTTTGAAAAGGACTGCTAAACTGTCATCACATTTTTATTTTTCAGCAAAATTTTATTTTCCCCCCAAATCCATGTCTTTAAACCCTAGGCCCTACCAAACAGAAGAGGGAGGTTTTATAGATAGCATAGTATTTGGCCAGGCCTTTGGATCAAAGATTACGAACAGGCCAAAATGTGCATCTAATAAACCTAAAACTGCAAGTTGAAATTTGAGGAGTTTGCTTCTAATCCAGATGCTACAAAAGCTAATTTGGAAAGTCCTGTGGAAATCTAGTGGACACATGAAGGAATTAGATGTGCCGTAATTGTATTTAGCTATTTATGTGAAAGCAGGACTGGAAGGCTGCACAGCTAGCTCGCTCCTTCTCTGCTGCCCTTTCCCTTCCCCACTGGATGGCTGTGACTTCCAGATTTGGGGGTCAGTCTCTTGCCGGACCTTCCCCTCCCCTCCCTCATCTGTGTTAGACGCCACTCTTGAGTTTCCCGAGCACCGCACACCTCACTCTGCGAGGATGTGGTGTCGTTGAAATACATCTCTCCTCCTACTTTGAGTTCTTTGGCACAAGGACTGTCTTTTTCATCTTTGTATCCCAGTGTCTGGCACATGTGGTGTTCGGTAAATGGCCACAGTGCTTGTTGGAGTTCTTTAAAATCTTTGACCTCTAAAACTTCTCTGTTGTCGGAGGAAACAACCAATCCTCACTTCTACAATGATGAAGTCTTGGTTCACCTAGCACACTATCAATTCAAAATTATTTTTAGTGCAAGAGGGACTCAGTTTGTTCCAGCTGCCCTTCAGTCGCCACGTGACCTTGGGCAAAGCACTGAGTTAATTTCTGCAGGCTTTGGTCTCGAATCTCTTAAATGAAGGCTTTTACTGGAACATGATCTCCATGTTCCAGTAAAGCTACCAAGCTCTGTGGCCTAGAGGCACGGTAGAGACCACAGTGGTCTGGTGGGCAGAGCTGAGTCTCTTCCCCACCACCCGGTGACCTGGGCTTACTGAGTATGTGTACAGCTCTGAAGTGACTTATGAAAATTGATGTGTATCATTTGCCAGGGCAAAACAAACGCTCTGCTTAAGTAACTTGGAATCTCAAATTTTAAATTACGTTTGGTATAATTTGTGTTAATTATAATTTGCTATATTCTCATGTGAAAATTGATTATTCACATGTGGTTTATGGGATCATTAGGATATCACATTAGATTAATCACGATGCTCTGTTTCCTCATCATCCTGGTTAATAGAATATTTAAAGTATTTTGGAAAGTTATATCTTGCAAATGTTTGAAATATAAAAATAAACACAAGAGAATTTGAAGTACATTTTAAAGTTGGTCAGTGTATTTTATTTTGCTTCAAGAATGCTTAATAAAGAATATTAAATAAATGGAAAACAATTTCAACATTTTAAACTTTCTAACCTTTGAACACTTTTTTTTCCTCCATGATCGAGGATTCTGATTTTTTACGTTTGTTTCTTATTTTTTTTGGACCTTATGTACTTTCAGCTCACTTAGAGGCTAGCTTTGAGGAAGTCGAAAGCCACCTGTTGAATCTGGAGGATTTATGTGGACAGTGTGAATTAGAAAGATACAAACATATGCAGTCCCAACAATTGGAAAATTACAAGAAAAATAAGAGGTGAGTTTGAAAAATTGGTCAACAGTATTCATTTTACATGCTGTTTGTAAGTTTGGGCTGATAAAAGACAAAAGGTTGCAACATGTGAAGCTCATTCATAAGCTTTCCAGAACATGACCTTGAGATACATCTATATTTTGGTACCGCTGTGTGTTGCCATATTATGGAGATGAGCTCTGTAAAGCTGAGGCTGGGATAAAAGGTGGAGGGGAGCAGAGCGACAGCCAGAGCTCTCCCAGAAAGCAGGAGCCCTGACCTCATTGTCTCCAAGTGGCATATCCTGAGCTGCTTTTTTCCTTTTCTTTCTTTTCTCCTCCTTTATTATTAGAGCAGGAAGAAAAGGAACCTGAGCCCAGGTTCCTGGGGTTTGAATCTCAGCTTTGTCAAGGACTGGCTGTGAGGCCGTAAGCAAGTTACTTGCTCTCTCTTAGCCTCAGTGTCTCTAGCCGATAGT
The DNA here is from genome assembly GCF_054177405.1 of Leptonychotes weddellii. Classification (NCBI taxonomy): domain Eukaryota; kingdom Metazoa; phylum Chordata; class Mammalia; order Carnivora; family Phocidae; genus Leptonychotes; species Leptonychotes weddellii. The sequence goes on from NC_138376.1 coordinate 9,833,454, forward strand.
GAGGATACTATACCCACTTCCTAGGGTTGTTGTGAGGATTGAATGAGGTAAGAGCTATCAGGCACAAAAAGTGCTCTGTAAGTATTAGTTAAAATCATGACTGTTGTCATGGAGCTGGGGGATAGGAACTGGATGCAGAAGGGAAGCCCAAGGGTGACAGTTTGTGGGACCAGCTGCAGCATCCCAGCTCATGCAGTGCCGCCTCGGGCAGGCTCGGAATTCCGGTCCACGGGGCAGGGTCCACGGTAGCTGATGAGAGTGCCTGAGACGGTCAGTGGTCTGCCCCGCGCAGAGCAGGGAAGGGGAGCCATGAAGGGGGTTTGTGATGGTGCAAGAAAACGCAGGTCGTGGGATTGGAATTGGGCTTAGGCCTGAGAGCAGATTTGGAGGGAGAGGAAGAAAGATTGGCTGGGCAGAGTATCCTGTTGGTTTTAAGTGTTCTTATCGAGGGTGTGGCAGTATGGGAGGACTGGGTTGTTGACATGGACAGGAAGTGCCAGTCACTGGTATACAGGAGGAAAAAAGTGAAGCTAATATGTAGGTATTGTAGATTATCACAGTGACTTCATAGTTTTCTAGAATAAAGCCAAAGGATGGGGCGGAGATGAAACTGAGTATTCTGAAATTTTGGATCAGGTCCATGTGTTTTTAGGACTGGGTCTTAAATGTTAATGAGCCATAAGAATCACCTGGGTAGTGTTTCAAATGCAAACACCTGGGCTCCATCATTGGCCAGCCCCAATTCCCAAGCTAATTCCAATGGTTTTGCTGTAGACAAGCATTTCAGGCAATTCTGACACAGGTAGTTCAGGGAGAGACCCTTTAAGAGACGGCCAGGTGGGGGTGGGATTGGGTGGTGTGCAGGCTCTACATGGAAGAGCTTCCAAAGGAGCCCCAAGGGGGCTGTGGATAAAATTGTCTGCAGAAGTTTGTAAGTATGTGAGTTTTTCTGGAGGTGCTTTCTGTAAATTGCATTTACCTACAGAGATTACAGGAGGGTATGTGGCAGCATTAAGAATACAGTCCTTGTCTGGGGCGGCTGGGTGGCTCAGTCGTTAAGCGTCTTCCTTCCGCTCAGGTCATGATCCCAGAGTCCTGGGATCGAGCCCCACATCAGGCTTCCTGCTCGGCGGGAAGCCTGCTTCTCCCTCTCCCACTCCCCCTGCTTGTGTTCCCTCTCTCGCTGTGTCTCTCTCTGTCAAATAAATAAATAAAATCTTTAAAAAAAAAAAAAAAAAAGAATGCAGTCCTTGTCAAAGAACGAGTGGATGAGTGCTGGGACCCAGGGGGTTTCAGACTGAATCATGGGGCATGAGAGATGAAGAACTCTCTCTCCAGAAGGGAAGAGAACAACGCAAGATAGCAGAGTTAGAGATGGTTGAGTTAGAGATGTTTCGGCTGGTCTGCAATTTTAAATGAAAAAGTAGGGAAATACTCTGTTGTGAAAGTGTTAATCATGTAAGTTTATAATACAATAGGTTTCAAGGAGCATAGTAGGAAGGCTTAGAATGGCAAATTAGGAAATTTTTGTAGGAAATTGGGCAGTGTGGGTACAGGTCATGTGAACCCTAGAAGTTACATGGTTTCCTCATCTGTAAAATGGAGATAATAAAAGACCTTTTAGGGTTATGTTAAGGATTCAGTTGGTAAAGTGCTTAGAATAATGCTCAGCACATGGTGAATGCCGCGTCAGGCGGCCAGCACTGGCTGCCTTGTATGATTACTTGTACAGCTGAGTTGATGGGTATTCCGTATTTGTACCAGTTATGTTTTCTAGCTAGTTGAACACAAGAACTATGTGAATATTGTGGTTTTTCTATCCATATGTGTTAATATTGATTATTTGAAACAGGGTATCTGATACTTTAGTATGTAAAATTAAATTTCAGGTTTCTGATTATTAGATAGAAAAAAAGTAATAAAATTTGGAACTATGAGGTTTTATATCTTTCTTTTACTTTCACCCAGTGACTTAAATGTATTCTCATTAATGCATTATAATTTATATGTTATAAAATGAAAATTAATTTTAGTGTTTGGAGAGCAGCATTGCCCATGATTTAAGTGAAAGCCAAAATGTACTGAACGGGTCTTAATAGGTTTCACGTAATTGAAATGACAGAGTATTTGTCTTTTAAGAGATAGAATTATGTAGTAGAAAAAGTGTGTCCTTAGAGTCAGAAGACCCAAGTCCTGGCTCCGTTGGTTACTGACTTGGGCGTTAAGCCTTACTAATAACTAACAGTTGATTAACACATACTTTGTATGCTGTATGTATTGTATGCTGTACTCTTACAATAAAGTAAGCTACAGAAAAAAATGTTACTAAGAAAATCATAAGGGAAAATACATTTACAGTACTATACTGTATTTATCAGAGAAAAATCTGCATATAAGTGGGCCCATGCCGTTCAAACCTGTGTTGTTTAATGGTTAACTGAATATTGAAACGGGGGTTCAGTGAAAGTCTGCATATCGCACAGTAGGGCTGTTTGGCCATTTTCCTCACTGGCTCCCAGAAGTCTGGCAGCCAAACGTACACCCCTGTGCAGATTATTGGAGGGCTCATCTGAGAAATTGACCAGCCCAAAAGAAAACACCTGCTCGTGTGGACGTTTGGGGGACTGCTCTGATGAAAGAGCAGGGTCTGCATCTTTGCACCCTGCATGCTGAGCTCCACACTTGTGTACATGACTTCTAATCAGCTTTGTGGTGCCTCACTCTTAAATATGAACGGATAGCTGAGAAATAATATCCAATGGAGGAAAGCTTCCAGAGTGAAAGGAACCAAAATAAATAGAAAATAAAGTAGTAATAATTAAAAAAAACACACAGAGGAATGAGAGACTATGAGGGGAGCAGAAGGAAACTTACAAACAGAAATCATAATATATGAGGCCACCTTGTAAGAGACCATTTTGCATTTATGAGACATGAACAGGAGACTACAGAAAAGGAATAATAAGAGACAAGAAAGAGCTCTTAGAAATAAAACATATGATAGCAGAAATAGTAAATTTCAACCGAAGCATTGGGAGATCATGTTTGGCCTCTATATAAGAGAGCACAAAGGTAAGAAAAGCTAAGAATGTTGAGAAAATTAGAGAATTCATTCCTGAGTCTCATTATCTGACTACTAGAAGCTTCAGAAAGAAAGGAGGGGGGGACGCCTGGGTGGCTCAGTTGGTTGGGCGACTGCCTTCAGCTCAGGTCATGATCCTGGAGTCCCCGGATCGAGTCCCGCATCGGGCTCCCTGCTCGGTGGGGAGTCTGCTTCTCCCTCTGACCCTCCCCACTCTCATGCTCTCTCTATCTCATTCTCTCTCTCAAATAAATAAATAAAATCTTTACAAAAAAAAAAAAGGGGGGGGAAGGCAAATTTATTAAAGAACTAATACCATATAACTGTTCAGAACTGAATGGTATGAATAAGTTTGAAAGGGCCCACCAAGTACCGGACAAAATGAGTGGGAAAAGATCCATTGTCAATGCATATTTTTATAAATTTCACTACACTAGGAATAGAGGTCATAAAAGTCTTCAGAAAAATCTTAAGGATCAGGAATCAAAAGGAACGTGAGCTTTTCAGCAGCACCTCTGGAACTGGAGAATGATTTTCACTTTTCATTTACTTAGCAACATTTTCATCAAGTGGGAGGAAATGGTCATTTCCAGGCGTACAGGGGCTCAGATTTCACTCATGCACACACTGTATCAGGAAACTGCGGGAGGATATGGTCCACCGACAAGGGAGTAAACCAAGGAGAAGGAAGAACGGACACAGAAGAGACATGAATTGCAGTGAGGATCCATCCAGTTCAGAAGAAAAACAACGGGAATGCTCAGGGGGATGGTAAAGAGAAGTTTGAACAGGCCTGGCAAGCAGTCCAGACTGAAGAAGGAAGACCTTCTGGAGGATTGCAAGAGCAATGTTTCCAAGGGAAGAAAATGAAGCTAATAGGTTGTCTGATAAGCTTGATCATATTGAGAGTTTTATAAGCTCTGACGGCAAGTCTTTGGTGATAGGTACGATGTTTTAAAAACGGGCCAAACAAGGCAACTCTTAACACTAGGGGAAAACACAGTTTTACAAGAAGAGAAATAAAACACCGTATGACAGTTACAAACCGTATTTATAGAACTCTGTAATAGCTAACGTGGAGTTAGGCCGGAACTGTGCTGTAACTTACTGGAAAGATGGTGGAGAAGCTTGCTGTATTGCAGGCTACGAGGGAGCGAGTAAAGAAAGCTCATCCTCGGCTTCCACAGCAGGGGATCAGTATGTTGTAATATTTAAAATAGAACAAAATGAATAATTATCAGTGTTGGCACATTAGAATAGAAATAATGGAGGTAAATACCAGAAATAGCCCAAAGAATGGAATGTGGCTTCTTGTGAAAAGTGGGCCAGGAAGGTAGACAGAGCCGGGGCAGGGAACTCTGATCCTCATCATAAATAAACCCTCTGGGCACTAGTTGACTTAAGGAACGTACATGCATTATTTTGACAAATACAGAAATTGAACTTAAAAACACTCTAGACTGAGAAGATTGCCACTGACAAAACCTTCCATGATCAAATAAGTTCCAGGAGCGCTCTGTCCTGTGTTTGCCTTGTGGAGCTTTGTGGTACATGTCAGTGCATTCCGAGTTCTGGGAATTCCTGTAGTAAAGAAATTTGTTTGACTCAGCATCTCACAGCTTGCTTGCTCACAAACCAATCTGTGTGTAATACACGTTAAAATTGTGTGACTTGGTATTTTTCTGTATTATGTAACACCATCTGAAAAATTTTCAAATACTGGTCCCCCAAATTAAACTTACTATCTGATTCCATGGGGAAGAGTTTCTTAAAAATAAACCACCTTCCTTTTTAACAAGATACCCTACAATCTAAACTGATGACTTTTCTTGCTCTAAAGAAGAAAATGTATGGTAACAAAAGATTGGCTAGATGGTATGTGTGTGTATGTTTAAAACATCTGCATGCTGGGGCGCCTGGATGGCTCAGTCGGTTAAGTGTCCGACTTTTTTTTTTAAAGATTTATTTATTTAGTTAGTTATTAGAGAGAGAAAACAAGCGGGGAGGAGTGGAAGACAGAGAAGGAGAAGCAGACTCCCCGCTGAGCAGGGAGCCCAACTCAGAGCTGCATCCCAGGACCCCTGGATCATGACCTGAGCTGAAGGCAGATACTTCACCAACTGAGCCATCCAGGCACCCTAAGCATCCGACTCTTGATTTTGGCTCAGGTCATGCTCTTAGGGTCATGAGATCAAGCCCCACGTCAGGCTCCACCCTGAGCATGGAGCCTGCTTGGGATTCTCTCTCTCCCTCGTCCCCTGCCCTTCCCCCACTGTGCACACATGCATGCACTCTCTCAAAAAATTATAAAAAATGAGTGTGCTATGTAACACAATTTCTTTAAATAATAAAAAAATAAAATGCATGCTCTACAGATTTTCAGAAAATCTGGGGTAGACAGCTGGATGGGATGGGGAGGGTAGGGGCATGAAGGGTAATTTCTTACATAGCTCCAGAGCTAACGGTCTCTACAATAGGCTCCAAGGTATTTTCTCACTCAGCTTCCATCAGAGCCTGTGGAGTGGGCAGAGCAGCAATTATTGGAGTTAAGAAGGAAACTGAGGTCCAGGAAGTCAGGACCAGCATCAGAGCCATGGTCTCCAGTCACTTTGAACTTGCCTTTTTTTTTTTTTCTTTTAAGTTGGAACACACCGAATCAGTCCCAGGTGTTGATATATGCATTGGATATAGGCTATTTTGTCATACATTTGACATGCATTCCCAGTACAGAGAATAGCTTCCTGCTCTCTATAAAAGGAGGATAGGGTCTGTTCCCAGCAGTCATAGTGGCTTACAGTGGCAGTGAGTCTCACCATGGGCAGAGGGGAACACGCCACTTTAGAACACTCCTAGGGAAGATCCCAATAGCTCTTGTCTACCCTTGGAAAACATTTGAATGATGGTTCAGCCTGGGTATTTCTGCAGTGAAGAAGGACATCTAATGGTTATCTAATGAAAGTGACATACAAGGAACTGTACAGTTGTAGAGAGAAAATACCCATAAATAGCTTTTCTAATAATTTCTGCATATAAAGTGATACTGCTGTTACTGATACCTTTTATAGACAGGAATAGACACTGCCTTGAAAAATAGTAAAACACTGTATAGTGGGCAGAATGTGGTTACGGGCAGAAGGTAGGTACTGATACCAGTGGGTAAGGTGTCAGATAATTCAGAGGATGTGTTAGCCGTATGCACCTAACTCATGGATTCCTTGCAATAGGAAGTACACACTTTTCATCAGGTAAGAAGACTTAATCGTTTGTTTTTGTTTTCTTTTTTTATTCGAGTATAGTTGACAAGAGTATTTTGTACAGTGAGCCAAAATAAAGAACTTAAAACCATTTACACGTTTGTGTAGCTAGCAGTTAGCAAAATGGACTTGAGATTTGGGAGTACATCTTCAGTCACAGTGTTTGGGGGGTGACAAATGTGTAACGAAGTATAATTTCTTTTTTTTTAAGATTGATTTATTTTAGAACGAGAAGGAGGGGCAGAGGGAGAGAGAGGATCTCAAGCAGAGTCCACACTGGGCGTGGAGCCTGACCTCATGACCCTGAGATCACGACCTGAGCCAAAACCAAGAGTCGGACGCCTAACTGACTGCGCCACCCAGGCACCCTGTAATAAAGTAGAGTTTCTGATGATTATGTAGAAGTTGAAGAAAATAAAACAGGATTATGTTCTCGTAGTGAGGCAGGGGGAAGCTGCTGTGGCCAGGGTGAGCGGGGAAGGCCCTTCTGAGAAGGCACACGAGAATCAGGACCTGAATGGGAGGGCAGCCATGTAAGGATCGAGGATTACACAGTTCCACAGAGAAGGAACAATAGGGACAAAAAACCTGAATCATGGGCACTTGGGTTGCTCAGTCGGTTAAGCGTCTGCCTTCGGCTCAGGTCATGATCCCAGGGTCCTGGGATCGAGCCCCGTATCTGGCTCCCTGCTAAATGGGGAGCCTCCCTCTCCCACTCCCTCTGCTGCTCCCCCTGCTTGTGCTCTCTCTCTCTGTCTCTCTGTCAAATAAATAAATAGATAAAATCTTAAAAAAAAAAAAAAATGAATCATGAGCACTACAAGAGAATGAAGAAGTGGAGCTAAAAAGAAATGTTGAATCCCAACCTTCTGAATTTTTAATCTTTCCAGGGCCACCATTATGTTCCTTAGAGTGCTTATAGAGATTCTTTCACAATGATTATCCTTAAAATCATACAGAAATGTGTAACTTTATTAAAATATTTCTTATTTCCAAGTTTCTGGATCCTTTGTTTTCTTCAGCATGCAACATACTGTCAGAATTTCTCTGAAAATAGCTACATCTTGAAGAAGACAGTGATTTTAGTAATTCCACTTAATTATAAATGACTCATAATTCTAACAATCTTCTCTTGGACTTGAAATCTGCTCAGTGGCATACTAAACTCTAGAAACATTTCTCACTGATTCAGACTTTGGAACTTGGTTGTTATCTCTTAGAAACTCTTGCAGGTGCGAGGGTCACTGCTTCTATGTTGGGCTTTAGTTATCATGCCTATTTCCAGAAAGTTACTCCTTTTACTTTCTGTATTACGGCTAATGCTAAGGAACTGTGCTCTTTTTGTTTGTGTTTTTTGCTAACATGTAGACTATAGACTTAAGTTTCAAAAATCTTTCAAGCTAAGTGTAAGAGATTTATTTGAGATGTTATGACATAACTTTTCATAGTAGTTGACCAGTTTATGTTTAGAGAATAATCTGCCAAGCTCCTGAGCTTCCAGAAATGACTGTCCAAACTAACCGAGAGAAGTAGTAGACCATAGGTCTGACCTGTACTTCCCATTTCTGAAAGTTGGGGATGGTGGTGGGAGGCTTGGCAGGAGTGTAGCACACAGGCCTGGCTTTGCTGAGAAAAGAACAGAGGGAACCTACAGGGTGAACATGGTTCTGCAACCAGAAGAGAAGGTCCAAAGCACCTCATCAAAGGAGTTGGGCAGAAAGTCAACAACTAGCTTCTGAGGTTTTGCAACGGAGTCTGGTTTGGATGCTGAATGCAGAGTGGATCAGGAGAACTTTCCGTCCGAGAGTGCTTTGACAAAAAAGGAGTGGATTCTATCTACCCAAGGTGGAGTATCAGGGACCAGGTGTACTTTCCCACCTGATACAACCAAAAACCAGACAAAACAATGCTTTTTAAGACCCTGGACATCAGGCAAAGAGAGAAGTGATCCTTGGTGGACAGAAAACGGGTACGGTGAGACCTCTGCTGGCCCCCGCATTCTGCCTTGAGAGAGTTTCCAGGCTACAGGGCAGGGCGGGGGGGCCCAGGAAGACTCCGGCACATTCTGAGTCGAGGAAACAGAGCCGGGAGTCCGAGAGACCGAGGCAGCCGGTGTTTATAGGACACAGGGCCAGAGAGGAGAGGGCTGCGGAGAGGATCCCGGAAATCCGCCAGGGGTTTCCCTTGAATATCCAGCAGCATACTTTTATAATGCACGTGAGGAGACTCCCAGAGACAGGAGGGGGAAAAAAGGCAAAGGACTGGCTCACAGTTGCTGTTGCTTACCCAGTGCCTGTTCTCAACAGCCCGACTGGAAAAACTTGTAATTCATGGGACATTGGGAAGAGCACTCAGGAAAGTCTTCTCTCAGTAGGGGGTATAATTAGCCCCCAAATGAGCCCTGCTCCAGACCTGTTTAACAAGTCATGAAAGCAAGCATCAAAAGGACCAGACTGTTTCCAAGGAAATTATCCTAAAACAAAGCTCAAGAATATTTGTAGAAAGACCCGAATATCTAGCACCCAAAAGGTAAATCACGATGTGTAGCATTGAATTAAAGATTACTCAGCAAACATGGAGATAACCAATCAATCAAAAGCAATTCAGAACTGATAACGGCTGTTAGAATTAGCATACAAGGACACTAAAACCAGTTATTGTAACTATTCTATTAAGTTCAAAATACTAAGTAGACACATGGAAGATGAAAAAAGGCCCAAACCTGTCTCTCCGTTTTTCTCCTTTTACTTCCTCCTTCCCTATTAGATGCTAGTTTTAGGTGGTTCCCAGGTGGTTAACTGATAGTAAATTATTGTATTTATTACACTATAGTAATCACTCTGCTAAGCCAGTGACCTCTTGATAGGAGTCTATGAATATATGGGGTTCATGAATTTGTAATCAAATCTTACATTTTCTTTCAAAATGAAACCTAAGCTTACGAGTTGGCAAGGAATTCAACAAATTCTTATTCTGAAGTGTCAGAGAATAAATCCTGACAGTGTCAGACTTTATACATAGTCACAAGAACAGATGTAGCTAGAATATTTTAAGAGGTTATTAGATCCTTGGGTTAACAGTAAATATAGTTCAGGACTGATATTTAAGTTCTTCAAGCTTTATTTTGAACAATGAGTATCTGTTTGCCATCAACATTAAAAACTCACGTTCTGTCTTGATTCTTTAAAAATAATATTTCTCTAATTGGTTACAGTACTCTTTTCCTGAACTTTTTCTCCCAGTTGTGTAAATGCAGATCTGTATGTTGGGGCTCATCAAGATGTTTGTTTTGACAGAGACAGTAAAAACTTAAAATATATATTTGCCGTTGAAAGTGGTCAAGACTAAAAATATAGCAACCTTGAGAAAGGTTTACTGAAATTCGGCAAACATTAATCATGGGTTTACAAAAAAAAGGTAATCCTTTTTCTGAAAATAGATTGGTTATAGCTCGTGCATTGTAATCTACAGAGTCTGTAATAACTTTCATTGTTCTAGAATCGGTTGGTTAAATTCAGAATAATAATTTACATCTTACATGGCCCAGTACCGTTTTGGAGTTTGTTATGTTTCCTTATTGGTTACTCTTTTTTTTCAGAGATGCTTTCAAAAGTAGGAAGCCGGTTATTTTAGTCTTCAGGTGAGCATGGCTAAAACATGGTGCGACCCTTTGCTTTGCCCCTCAGGCATTCTTGGTGGATTCTAGAGAAGGGACAGGCAGAGAGATGCTTAGCAGCCTGCCCCACCTGCTCGCTCTGTGGTCAGTGGCCGGAAAAGTCGGGAAAGACAGCAACAGGAAAGGGAGGGTGCCACCTGCTCTTCTCGGGCTGCTTACTCTCGCATGGTTATATTGGCCCCGTTTCTCTGTGGTCTCTCTTCCTACCTGCATTCTGCCATTTCTAGTCTTCGTCCTGGCTCAGAAAAATGGCACTGTCATTGTTTCAAAGGACATTGGGTCATTAGCTACTGGAGAGGTTTGATCCTGGATTTCAAAGAGGGACATTCTCCCCCAAAGTGAGCAACGTTTTTCTTTCTCTCTGGAAGTTCCATGCCATGTTCTGTTTACGACGAATTCTTCTCGTTATGCTGATATCAGAGAAGTGCATTACTGTCATATAAAACAGCACATTATTTCTTTGAGGAGGAGAAGCTGATATATAGCTCTCAAGGATGAACTCAGATGAGAATTTATCACTTGATAGCAATGTTCTGTGCTTTTACATGGATTTAAAAACAGAGTATTCCATAAAATTATAAACATGGGACTGACTCAAGGAAAGTGAAAACACTATTTTACCTTATAAGCGAACTTTTAAAAAGATTTATTCATTCATTCAGTTGAAAGGACAAGATGCTTGGCACACTAAAGTGAAACTATTGATAGAGAAAGAAAATTGAATAAAGGTTGTGTAACATGAAGACATTAATAGAGACACAATCCATGATGTACTTTGAATATTTAATCTGTATTTTTTTTCCTTAGTTTTTAGGGAGCCAAGTCCATTGACAAATCCTTATTTACCTGACTTCTTGAAGCTGTCCATTCTTGACTTCTACAACACTAGGATCCTAACATTGCTTCTCTACCCTAGGTTGGTTTTCAGTTTCCTACGTAGGTGCTTTAATGTTGGTATTCCCTTGGCTTCTGCTCTGGGTTATTGCCGCCTCCCATTCTGCATACCCTCCCCAGGTAGTCCTTCCATCTCCTTGGCTCATCTACCACCCATGTGGTGACCATGATCAAATCACTGTCTTCGGTTCAGGTCTCTCTTCTACTTGGAGAATCAGTTGCCATCTGGACATCCTTACTTGGACATCTCAATGGACGTCTCAAGAGCAGCCTACCCCAAATTATGTTCCACAGCAACACTTGACCTTTTCTTGTCTCAATAAGGCATCACCATCTATAGATCTACCCATTCCACAAACATGGGAGTCATCAAAATCTCTTTCCCCCTCTCCTACCATCTCCGCTCAGTTCCCAGTCTAGGCCAGTCCTGTGTTTCATGAATCTGTCCTTGCCTTTCTGTCTTCACTGATCCTTTCCAGCTCACATCTGTGCAGCCTCAGTCATAGTGACAGCTTCCTCCATTAGTCTCCCTGTCTATAATCGTGTCCCTCGGACCATTTATATTACTGTCATTTTTTTTTTTTCTAAAATACAGATATGATTAAGACTTCTCACCATCTTCAAGATAAAAACTCAGTTATGATGATTGTGTTAGTTAGGTAACAGTAACATTTATTTAGCATTTACTGTGTGCCAGGTACTGTGCTTAAAAACTGTAGTCTAAATTAACTCAGAGAGTTCTCATAAGGACTGTCTCAGGAGACGTACTCTCCTTTTTACCAGCAAGGAAAATCAGACTAGGGGAGATTAAATAATTTCCCAGGAGTTGGCAGAGCCAGGAAGTGGCAAGGCTACACCGGGACCAGTGTCTCTTGGACTTAAAATTGTCTCTTCATACCCTTTATGTTATATCAGCTCCACACAAAGCTGTCCACCCTCTGGGACTGGATGCTGTGGAGTATGAAAACCATCTTGCTTCTCTCAGAGCTTTGATCACTTCAGCTCTCATGACTGCCAATTATAAAAATGAGCAAGCAAAGTTTTTCCGTAGTGGTACCACTGGATCACGAACACGTCTGGATGTGGGATGCATGATTTTTTCCTTTAATCTACCTTCTGCCCCATCAGCCACACGCTCACCATGCCTGTGGGGACATACGGTTTCAGGCAGTGTTGCGTGGTTAGATGATGCCGAGAAATAACAGACCACAGCCTTGGTAATAACTGAGTGGTAGACTGGGTTTTTTTAGGAAATTGGATGGCCAATTAAAAATTTTGAATTAAAAAAAAATCAGTAATACAAAGGTATTAGAATTCTTTGATTTATTTGATAATTTAAAAATTAGTTACCATGGGTTAGTCACTGAACACTTCTCAGTACATCAGTGAGAAGAAAGGTGTTTAACAGATTTTTTGAAACTCACTTGATATCTTCAAGGGCATGCTGGGTTTTCCCTTTAGTTCACATCAGTGATGATGGCATTCAGTTTTAGTTTCATCAGTTTCCTAAAAAGCAATGTGCTTTCATAGAGCTGAGTGGACCCAGATGTTGCCCCAGAATTTGGGGTATCTCTGACTTTTATATACACGACTCGTATCCAGTAGACTTGGTGCTTTACTTTACTTAGGTACTTTCTGGTGGGGCTGAAATATCTTAGGTCGGTCACAACTTGCATTTACGGAGGCTGTGTGCCCTTGAACTTCACTCTGGGTGCCACAGATCACACACGCTTGGAGTCCGAGAGGCACAGATTTTATTCCCAGCCCTCTCTCTTATTAACTGTGTAGCCTTTGATCCTCAAGCCCCGCTTTCTTCATTGTATATGTGTTATATAGTAAGAGCTCAGTAAATATCCCTTGTTCCCATGTCATCCTTCTTTATCCTGCTTCCTTCAACCACCTGCGTCTCCCTCCAACTCAAAGAGATTTGCATGGAAAACAGGCCAAGGAAAGTAATCTTGCAAGTTGGGGGGGAATTTAATCCATACATAACTTAATGCTGCCACCAACCATCTGATCTCCTAGACCTTCATTATCTTGGGGGGGGGCATTTTTTTTTAAATTCCAAATCTTTGTTACCATATCGTTCAGACTCTTTCCAATCTTAAATGCCAGTATTCTAGGATCCTCTCATTTCATTATTTTTTAGGCTGTGCTTTCCCAAAGTGGATAAATATATGGATCTATGTTAATAGCATGATAAATAAGGACTTAATGCAGTTTTTACAATGAACTAGCTGCTTTTTAAGAGGCTTCATTTTACAGATAATGTTAAAAATGTCTTGTTCTGCAACATATCCCCTGGACAGGATCTATGTAAGAAATAAATAACAACAGGGATTTCGAAGATACAGATGGGTTTTGAGAAAATTCACCTCAAGCTAGAAGGCCAGCTCTCTTTCCCCTCCCCCCTCCCCCCACCCACCTTCTGCCCTATCAACCCCAAACCCACCAAGCCTGTAAGGATACACATTTTCATGACTGTAGGATGCAGGGAACAACAGACTTGATGATGATGAGTGGCAGGTGGGCCATTTTGAAAGAGGTGTTGTGAGATCTTTCCTGTGAACAGTTAGTCATGGTGATAGATTCTGTCCATCAGCCGTAACAAAGGGACGCCCTTCAAGTCTGTTCTAACCAAAAAGTACTGCTGGTAATTCTTAAAAAAAAAAAAAAAAAATTCCCCTAAATATTTTCAGACGTGAAGAAAAATGTTTGAGTTGATGCTGCAGTTGGCTTTTTGAGTGTGGTAACTTGCCACACAGAATCCTTGTGTTAGCTTTCTGTCATGGATTTGTCCTTGGGGAAGCCGTTTAGTATTTAGAGTGTGCCTCCATCTGTGAGATGATTGTATTTATGGAGATATTTATCCAGTGGTTCCAATCTGTAAGTTTGCATCTGTGAGTCTGATTTAGTTGATTTCCATACATGTACAGATTTAATACATTTCCTGGAATATTCCACAGACTATTTATTAGTATGATTTTTTGTTCTTTTTATTCTGCCCTTGTAACTCAACCCCTGTAGAGAAAATGATTAAATAGCACTTTCACCCTTTGGAAATATTATTAGATTTTGAGTCTGGTGTTATTTGTTGAATGTTTTAGTTTCAGGGTTCATTATGCTGAATTTTGTAAAGGCATTTGCTGAACCGAGTACATTTTAAAATATGGTAAAACCTAAGAGAGAGTATTTCAGTTCTTTCTACTTATTTGAGCTTTGAAAATACTATTAAACTATGAAAAATAAGAGACTCAAATTGTTGGAAATGAAAGTGGCAAACACATGAGATACTTTGTGATCAGACTTTTTTTATAAAGAATAAAATTCTCAGGGCGCCTGGGTGGCTCAGTCAGTTGGGCGTCTGCCTTTGGCTCGGGTCATGATCCTGGGATCGAGCCCCGCGTCGGGCTCCCTGCTTCTCCCTCTGCCCCTCCCCACTGCTCGTGCTCTCTCTCTCTCTCTGTCTCTCAAAAATAAATAAAATCTTTTAAAAAAATTTCTCTATAGTTGCAGCAAGGGCTTCCTTGAAGAAGCAGATCTTAGTCATTCCTTGATTTTCTGAGTGTCAGTTGGGTCCGACTCTGCACGTGGATGGTCACAGTGGGTGAGACAGGACTTCTGCACGCCAAGCCCATAATTGTAGAGATGATGTCTGTACAGAAATAACTGCATCACATGAAGTTTTATAACACCAATAAGAGTTAAGCACTATAGGAGTTTAGATAAGGGGAGATCGCCTATTGGGTGTCAAAGGTGAACTTGAAAACTGTTCCACACTGATCATTGTCATTTCCATTTCTAATAGAGTTTGGAGAGTGACCAGAACTTAAAACACCTGCTTAACCTATGCCTTTCATTTGGTTAACTGAGAGAGTGACATAATGGTTAAGAGTAAAATATCTGCTGTGTCCTCAGTAAGCGTTACCCATCATCCTGCAAAACTCAGGCCCGTCCTTGCTCCTCCAGAAAGCCTTTGCTACAAACCAAGGTGTACGTGTTGCTCCCTCTTTATTCCTCGAGAAGCCTCAGCCTGTCGTTACCAGAGCACCCATCTGTAAGATCAATTTCTAATTGTCTCTCTCACTGGAGTCCCTTGAGGTTATGAGACATACATATTCCAAACCTAGCACTATTCCTAATGTCTAAGGCTCATAAATTTTTGTTGAATGAATGATTGAACACAGCAAAAATTACAGTCGGTATAAGAAAATGGGTACAAGGTTGATAACAGTGATGGAGAGAAATGGATGAATTCAGGGTCTGTTTTGAGATAGAAGTGACAGGGTTTCTTGATGCATTGGATGTGAAGAATGAAGGAACGGATAAAGCGTACTTGAGGAAGTTGGTGATGCCGTTAATGATACTCAGGAGCCTGGAGAAGAGTAGGCTGTCTCGCACGTGCTGTTTGAGAAGCCTGCTCCGCTGGAGTGGACATCTCAAACACGCAGTTGCATGGGAGTCTGGAGCTCAGAGAAGAGATCAAGTTAGGAAATATAAGTCCAGAAGTCCATGTATAGTTGATATTTAAGGCTACATAGCTAGGTGAAATTGCCTTGTGAGAGAATGTGAGTGAAGGACAGAGAGAGAGAGAGCCCAAAACCAGTCTTGCCACGAGCAATCCAGTGCTGTGGTCTGGGAGAGGTGGAGGGGCTAGCAAAAGTATCCAAGAAAGCAGGAAAAACTAGAGGGAACTTTCTCAAGGGATTGCCAGTTGGGTCAAATGCTGCTGAGGGATTCAGATGAAAAGTGAGAAGTGATCATTGCATTTGGCAACAACAAGGTTGGTGACCTTGACTCTGCAGGGGTGGGGTCTGGAAGCCAAGTTGGAATCCGCCCAAGACTGGGAAGTCGGGGAGAAATCTGTAGGAGCTACATTTTTGAGTAGCCGCCTCAGTGGGGTGGGCATCGTGTCTTTCAGCATCACCAGATTATTTCATCAAATTCCGAACTGAACTCCCACACTGTTCCTCTTCCCAAGTGTTCCATTATTAATAGACTCACGTTCCTCCAGCGGTGCAGACCGGAACCTCCACGGTGAATGTCCTCCTCTCCTTCCTCCGCTTATCCCCATGGGATCAGTTGCCGGGACTGTTGAGTCTTCTCCATAGCATTTTGCAAACCAGACCCCTCCTGTTCATCGCCCTTGCCACTTAAGTTGCTCTTCCCAGGCACTAATTAGCTCTTCTTCAAACTCCTCTGTAGTTTCCTGAGTACTCCCTGCTTTTATTCTCCCCCTTGTCGGTAGATCTATCCATCACAGCTAGAATGCTCTTCCTAAAGCACAGCTTTGCTCCTGCTAGTCTGCTAAAAATAAAACCTGATCCTTTTAGCCTGGCACTCAGAACCCTCTACCTTTTTAACCTTGTCTCCCACACGTTTCTCTTCATTCAGCCCATTGTTCTCAAGTGTTTGCTCTTGCCTAAATCTATAACCTGCATCATCTGACCTTCGTGCCTTCAGTCTCACTGTCACGTCTGCTTGGCAAGCCTGTCCCTCTCTTCTCTTCTGTCGCCTGTACCTCCAGATGCTTATGATCCCTAATAAATGTGAGGTCTGCCCTAAAAACCAGGAAATTTCAAGGCTTTCAGTGCCGCTGCTTTACTGTATCAGTCCTTTCAAAGTTCCCTGACACTGATTTTTCCTTTACACCATGGTTATCCTTCCCTTTGCTACCTCAGCCAGTGTTCCTTTTTAGGCAGTGGGTACGGGAATGATTTCCTGTCTGGAAGGAAGTTTCTCGGAGATTTTACTAACAGTGTGGGTCATGATATTCCGTAAATAGAGGACACTGACACAGGGTGCTGCTAGGCTTCTCCCCATTTCCCGGGCAACACCTTCCCGTTGAGGTGACGGGGCAGCCCGAAGGTTGAGAGGTGAGCACCCACCTCCTAATGAGAGGCAGCTTTCCTCCATTGGGCAGCTACCCATCAAGGAAATAGATGATTTGTCTGGCTTTTAGTTGTTGGGATTTGGGGATTTGGGGGTGGGAGTAGGGAAAACGTCTCTGAGATTGTTACTCTTGAGTTCCAGCTTTTTAAAACAGAAGATGCCTTTTGGGAATTTTGCTCAGTGTTACACATTCTAAAAGACAGAAAGCCAGCGTGTTCTAAAGCTCCTAATCAGAAAAGAATTACTCATTAGAATATGGAACTGAGGGCTCTGTCATCCCTTCCACCTCTCAAGGGGCTTGGGGAATTGCTCCTGGGAGGGCATCAGTGGGAAGCACTTCGAAGGTGTCTTTGCAAGATGTTCTCTGACAATCCATGTTGCCTCTCAGGTATTTTCAGTTTCATCCCATTATTGGAGGATAAAGTAAGTTTTAGGCACGTTTAACTTGTACCTAATTAATCTTTCAAGAATGAAGTGGGACTGCTGGCTGAAGGGAAACAGTTGCATTATTTTTTTTTTTTTTAAGATGGGATTGAAAATAACATTCTTTGTCTCAGTTAACGAACTATGTTGCTGGAGCGCTGTTAGGAGGAATCGGTGTTTTGGAAAAAAGGAGTGAGGTGACCGTCTGATTTCAGAGCCTTTCCTTGGCTGTGACAGGAGTAATCCATGCTTGGCCTCCCGGCAGGCTCATTGCCCGTCCCCCCACCAGCTGTCGATTGCAGTCAACTATTTTGGAACATGAGGGGTATTGTAATTAGTGGTGTGGAAAACTGACTTGCGAATTCAAAACAGCCCTCGATGTTTAGAAAAACCTAGAGTGCAAGTAAGAGATAAATGTCTCCTATTCTGAGTGGGATAACAAGCTTTAACTAAATAAACTCACCTCCTCAATAGTACTTCTTATCAGTACCGATAAAGAGGGAAAATCTAGTTAAAAAATTAGGAAGGAAAACCTGAAAACAACTTACTTTTTTGTCAAAAATGTTTTGTCTTATGATTGTTCATCTATTTTCTGCTGCTGTACATTTCCCCAGGAAACTTGGTGTCTCAGGATCCTTAATTGACACTGACAAAATGACAAACCAGAGCATGTCCTGGAGGCTTGGCCCTTTTGTGTCAGGATGAGCTGTGGACCCCAGTCCTTTGATATGTGCTTTCCTCTTTCACTTAAAAGGGGAGATAACTGTTCTTATTCTGGATGATTATTAACCAAAGATCTCAAAAATCTGTTATTTAATATTGAGCCAATTGTTAAGTGCTTTTATAAATTGATTCTTACATATATGAGATGATTCGTAACTGGTATTAAATGCTTTTTGTGGGGCGCCTGGGTGGCTCAGTCGTTAAGCGTCTTCCTTCCGCTCAGGTCATGATCCCAGGGTCCTGGGATCGAATCCCACATCAGACTCCCTGCTCCATGGGAAGCCTGCTTCTCCCTCACCCACTCCCCCTGCTTGTGTTCCCTCTTTCACTGTGTCTCTCTCTGTCAAATAAATAAATAAAAATCTTTAAAAATAAATAAATAAGTAAAATGTTTTTTTTTTAATAAGTGTTTTAATTGTTTAAATTCTGGTAGAATTTTTTTAAGCCATTAGTAAAGTAATAGCAGAAAAACTGAAAAATTGTATTGGTAATTTCAGTTACTTTAGACTAATTGTATTGGTAATTTCAGTAAAGCATGTGGGAACATCCAGAAACACCACTCTGGGCTTTTAAAGTATATGCCTTTTTATTATAAGAGCAGTTTCCAGTAAGAATAGATTATTTTAAAATTTACATTTTCTTAACAGATAAAAAACCCCAGACTCTTAAATACAGAGAACAACAAACTGGTGGTCGCCAGAGGGGAGGGGAGTAGAGGAATGAGGGAAATAGGTAAAGAGGATGAAGAGGTACAGATTTCTAGTTATAAGTAAGTCACAGAGATGCAAAGTACAGCATAGGGAATATAGTCAATAATACTGTATTAATGTTTGGTGACAGTTGGTGACGACACTTATTGTGGTGAGCACTGAGCAATGTATAGAATTGTTGAATCATTTATGTTGCACACCTGAAACTAATATAACACTATGTAATTATACTTCAAATAAATAAAATTTACAATTTTTTTTTTCTACAGGAAGGAACTCGAAACCTTCAAAGGTAATTTTGTGTTTAATTCTTCACTTTAAAGTAAATGAGAATTAATTGATGTCAGATGTTCTCTCTTGATGATGAACTCATTCCTTTTTCTTTAAATCAGTTTACATCAAAAAAAAAAGTTTACTTAATCCTGTTTTTGTAAGTTTTATTTAATCCCAACTGGTTTTGATATCCTTTGAGCTATAACACATATACTAAGTGAAAGTTTCTGCTGATGACCGTTGCAAGTAATATGTTAGGATGGCATAGTCCTAACTTTGAGGTTGTTGTGAATCCTAGTTTGAGAAGATTCTGGTTTCTCGTGTGCACAGTCTGGGCCATGTGGAGAGGGCATGGTGATAAAGAAAGAGATGCGATCAATCCATCAGTCACCTGAACTTCCAAAAGGTGTTTGGTGCTGGGTCCTGCCCTGCCACTGTCTTGTAACTTTGGATAAGTCTCTTGCCTTATTTTATTCAGGCTTGGTTTCTCCACCTGTAAAATGAGACGCTCTGTGAACTGTATTCTGAGATACCAAAAGCACCCCACATTGCCTTTTCATTTTAGGGACCTTTTGAAGGTGGGGCACTGGAAAAATAACTCCAGGTCGTGTTCACCCTTGCTGGTCAAGGAACAGCACTAGTGCAAAATAGAGAAAACCACAAACTCTCCAGCAGCTCCGAACCCTTCCAGCACACTGTTTTTCAATTGCTGATAAGCAATTACTCAGAGAAGTCAGTGTTCTCCGACAGACTCATCCCAGTAACTAGGAAGGCTTTGAATTATTGCCTTTTATAGTACACATTAAACTAGTTTTATGCTTATTGTATTTCACATAGAAGTTAGTATTGACTAAGATTTACTGAATGAGTAAAGATTGTCCCGTTTATCATTTACAGTTGAATTGTGTATGGTCTGTTTAGGTGTTTTGGGAAAATGACTAACCTTCAAGATAAAAGGTATAAAGGCTGTTCCTGCTGTGACTCTAATTGAACAGATTTGTTTTGGCTGGAAGATCTGTTTACCTGAGTACGGTTACAGTACAATGATTGAGTTTGTGGCTAGTTTGCTGAGGGTAATGTTAAGTGATCATGTGATAGAATGTGTTCTCATGGTTATCATTATTCCTAATCAGTTTGTGCACCAGGACTCATGTACGTTATTTTCCATCCGTGGTTGAAAATAAGATTTGAAATCCTCATAAAATGTTCTTTTCCCTCTCATTCTTTCTTTTTGTAGGCTAGCATCTTCTTATATAACATTAGGAGAAGGAAAAAAGCAATCAAGTTAATACTGAAAGGCAGGGACACACATGATGCAAAATGTCAACTTCACTTCATCTCAGTACTGGAGCCTTCCCCCCCCCCCTTTTTTTTTGGTATGACAGTATTCACAGTAAAAGAAGAGGCCAGCCATTTGTAAAAAGGTTAGGTAGTGTTACATATTACTCAAGAGAATAATTCAATTAATGCTGACATATCTCATTTATACACATGTGCCTAATTATGGTATGGCATTTAACGGCGCATCCCACCCACCCATAAGCCAAGTAAAGCTCTTATGTTTGAACAAACTGTAAATTGATTATTTCATCATATCAAAAATTTTTAGTACCAATATTCATTGAAAATTCTTTCCTCCTGAGGGTTTTGCTAATATTTCAAAAGCATGAGTAAAAGAGAAATGTAACTGTTCTTTCAAGACATTCACCAAGGAAGGAGGAGAAAAGAAAGGAGAAAAATCATACAAATTTTAACAGTTTCTTATTGTTTGAATGTTGTCTTTGGTTTTCCGATATAGGTTACAGGAAAGCAAAAGATGTTACTTTGTCTAATTGTTTTATTCAACTCTTGTAGTTGTATTTGGAAGCTTTTTTTCTAAGTTGGTAAAAGGCTAACTTTGGGGAACAAAAACAAAATTAGTAACCCTCAAAGATAGTGGTACAGATCAGTATCATCCACGTTCCGGATTCTTCCTCTGTACCCCACGGATGTTAGTACATTCCCAGGTGCCATCTTGTAGCACAGCTCTACAATATTATTGAGACTGGCTATTTATTGTTCGTTTTTTAAAATATTAGCAGGAAGGTTTTCTCTGTTCCCTGAATATTTCTTTGTTTTTTGTTTGTTTAGAGAGAGAGAGAGAGCCGGGTGGGGGTGGGGGGAGGGACAGAGGGAGAGAATCTTAAGCAGGCTCCCCGCTCAGTGCAGAGCCTGACACGGGGCTCCATCTCACAACCCTGAGATCATGATCTGAGCTGAAATCAAGAGTGGGATGCTCAACCAGCCACCCAGGCGCCCCTCCCCCAAATATTGCATTTTTAAAAAACTTTTAAATGATAGTCCCTTGAATATTAAACAATAGAAAAAGGAGGGTAGGATTTCAGAAATCTTTAATTTTTATTTTCAGTGGGGAAGGAATTCCATTATTGTAAGCATGTGTAGAGTAAATAAGGTTTTCACAGTGCTTAAGGACATAGGAAATTGGCCATGAATAGACCTGTCTGCTCATTAGGCATTATTTATCATTTTTCCATTTTAATTTTAAAAATAGATTGTCATTCTTGGGGCGCCTGGGTGGCTCAGTCCGTTAAGCGTCTGCCTTCGGCTCAGGTCGTGATCCCAGGGTCCTGGGATCGAGCCCCACATCGGGCTCCTGGCTCAGCGGGGAGCCTGCTTCTCCCTCTGCCTCTCTCCCTGCTCATGCTCTCTCTCTCTCTATATATGTCTGTGTCTCAAATGAGTAAATAAAATCTTTAAAAAAAAAAAAGATTGTCATTCCATGTATAAATCTAAAAAATCACTCATAAGATTTTTAAAGTATAAGTCTAAAAATATTGTGCCACTGGATTGGATATTGCTTGTACCTCCATCATTCCTAATTTAACATGGCTTTCTATGCAAACTCATTCTATCTTCACTTAAGCGCCTCACCAAATTAACCATCGTTCTCCACAAGATGTACCGACTGATACCCAGAGCATGCTGAATACCCAAGGCTGATAGGTACTCCCCAGTACACCCAAATACTTTTATTTCCACTACTTGCATTGAATGCTCACCCAGGGTGAGTTGTTTGCTCTCCAACTCATTTATACTTGTTATTATAATCTGCAGTTCAATTAAATATCAGAGAAAATGATGAAACCTCAGTGTTAAGGAGAACTGTTTGTAAGAAAACTAAGTTGACAGCTTTGGAAGACTTGGTATAGGTAAAATAGGTAAATAGATTTTAAAATTGCTGCAAAAGGTAAAATTCAGAATTAGAAAAGAATTGGGAAAAAATAATAAAAATCCTGAAAGGTTCCATACATGGATTGTTTCAAACATCTTAAATTCCTGCTCTGCTTTTTAAAATAGACTGGAAATTTTATTCACGGTAGTATGGTAGCTTATGCAAGAATTTTCAATCAGTGGATCTATGCTCAAAAAATTCACGAATTGAAGTATGGTTATATTTTATATTAAAGTGTTTGTACATGTGTTTTTAATGGATTCCTATATTAACTGCTTTTTTAAAAATTAAATTACCGGGGCTCCTGAGTGGTGCAGTGGTGCTTCCCTACTCTTCATTTCGCTTCAAGTCATGATCTCAGGGTTGGGAGATCGAGCCCCGAGTTGGGCTCCATGCTCAATGTGGAGTCTGCTTGAGATTCTCTCTCCCTCTCCTTCTGTCCCTCCCACTTGTGCTCTCTTTTTCTCTAAAATAAATAAATAAATCTTAAAAAAAAATTAAATGACCAACATGGGTTCCAGTTGTGTGCTTTAAGAGGATGTCCATTGTAATCTCTTTAATATAAAATTACCCAGCCATGTCAGAAAGGTGACAGACAGTGTGAAGACATGCCAGGATTTAGGAGTTAACCACTATCACAGTGAGTGGATCATCATGAGAGGATGTGGGCAAAAGCAGCTAAGGCCAGCCTGATACGGTGTGATCACAGTTATGGTTCAGCTATGGAAAGTGAAGCCAAAGAAGGACATAGGGCTGGAGTGGTTAGAGAAATGGAAGACCAAGACAATTTAGTGATAAGGAAGGACAGAGAGGAGAAAGTTTAAAGGAGAAGTGGTTATCAGTGATATAAGTAATGCAGAATGGGGAAATCCCATTGGATTTGACAGTGGACAGATTGTCAAATTGGTAATTGGTAATCGGAAAGAGCTATTTGTAAAGGGAGAATCCAGATTGCAAATCAGAAAATCAGAAGTGTTATGAGAAGTTAGCATACAAAGGTGATGTGAACTCAGTATTCTTTCAAGAATGAATGGAAAGAAATGAAAAAGTAACAGGAGAGAATCAGGGTTAAGGTCAAGGGAGAGGGTGAAATTGAGGATATTAAGGAGTTGAGTAAGATCCTGGAGAAGATGGAAGGCAGTGATATCCAGATGAATTATCCTTGGAAAGGATTCAGGGACATCTCTTTCCCTGAAACCTTAGAGAAGGAAAGATGCCTGGTAATATGGGGAAAAGCTGACATGGAGGGAAGAAACAATTTTTTGAGAATCCATTTAGAGTAAGATGGTCTGAATTTTGCAGGGCTAGGCCCAGAAGTAGAAATAAAAACTGAAGCAAATATGCTGGGAATGGGGAGGACGCATATAGTGGACCAGCAGTGTGGTAATCTTGGAAGCCAGTGAGAGCATGGTTAAAATGCCTGGCCATGGAATTCAGGCTAGCAGGGAGAGGCCTGACTAGACCAGGAAAATAAGCAAGCTATGAGGCACTGGGGATGGTGTGCACCATAAAGGTGGAGAGCACGGCAATGGTTGAGGTAGATCTTGGGATCAAAGATGGGAGTTTGAAATCTTAGTGGTGGAACAGTTCCCAGTGATGACGATCGCAAAATTTGAGTAAAAATAGAAGTCATAAAATTGTAGAGGTTATCTGCATCAGAGTTCTGACGCCACTGGGGGTCTCACGTGTTTGGATGACTCTTGGATGTGAACTGTAGATACTTCTGGCTTGGCAGCCTTAGCATGCTATAAATCTGGATGTATGATGTATGGTAGATGGTAAACTTGGGTAGCGTTTGTAGATTCCACCCAAGAGTTAGCTTAACATGTAAGGTACGACTGTCCAGCTGCCATTTGGCAATATTGAAGTGATGGAGACTCAGGTTGGATCATATAACTGCTCTCTGTCCTCAAGGAGCTAAAGCGCTGGGATAAAGCTTGTAGGATAAAAAGGCAGATACATACGTTTAATGTAATGTAAGAAATATTATAATAGAAATAAGCACACTAAGGCAGGAATAATGGACTACTTAGAGAGAGGCCGCGGCACTTGAGCTGGATCTGAATGAGGAGTGCTTACCGGATTGGAAAGGGTAATAAGGACATTCCAGAAAGAGGAAAGAACAATTGCAAAGATGCAGAGATGTTTATTTCGAGAACACAAGTTAAGATTTAACTTCTTGTTCAATGAGGGAACTACAAATAATTTGTTAACAGCTAACGCATATGGTGTGTGGGGCAGAAGCAGTGAGGGCTGCAGTTGAGATGTAGGCAGGGACAAATGATACACAGCCTCAAATGTCACAAAAAGGAGTTTAGACTTTTTCCTTTGGGCCAGTGGTCTCCAAGGAGGGATGTGACTATGCAGAATAATAGGAGTAGAGAAGAAACCTGGGGCTTCACTTGTTTCTTTTTTATGCCTCCCTTTTAGATTGCAGTTTTTGTGTATATTATATAATAAACTGGTACAGGAGTTCATGTATATGATATATAAATATACAAATCTGGGTTACATGTTAAAGGTTTTTAACTCATGGTGGAAGTCCATGGTAAGGGAGCTTAGAGGAGGGTTCTATTGTAGCTGATAGACACAGGGTAGGAGTGGGAGAACGCTAAGGTTTATTATGGTCGTAGAATCAGATGTGCATTATAGAGCAAGTGTTCTGGTGTCACGTAGATCGGTTGGAGAGCAAATCTAGAGGAAGAGATTTGTTGGAAAACTGAGAAAGATTTGGATTGAAGGTAGTGGTAGATTGGAGAGAAAGACACTGGGTGGAATCAAAAGACTTTTCTAACTGCATGGGGTTCCTTCTTAGACTTCTGGCTAGGACATTTGCACACATAGGTTCTTTGCATGCACCAAGCAATGTGATACACGTCAAAACAGATTTGGGAGGGAATGGTAGTGAATTCGGCTGGGTTTTTTTTGGTGGGGGGGGTGATAAAAGTATCACTTTTGCAGGCAAGTTCCCCATAACCTCACATGGTATCCAGTAGATTGAGAAATGGTTTTATCATTTATCCAGTAGATTGAGAAATGGTTTTCGACAACGGTTTTATTGAGGTTTGATTTGTGTACGAGAAGATTCCTCCATCTTTAAGTATACACTTCATTGAGTCCTACTAAATTTATAGAGTTGTGCAGCCATCACCACAATCGAGTGTTATGGCATCTCCATCCCACACAGTGGTTCCTTTCTGCCTGTTTGCGCTCAGTACCCGCTTGCCTTCCCAGGCCCAGGCCGTCAGTAATCAATGTCTGTCTCTATCAATTCACCCTTTCTGGACATTTCATATAAATGCAATCATACAATTTGTAGTCTTTTTGCATCTGGATTCTTTCCCTTAGTTTTAAATTTTGGGGCTTCATCCATGTTGTAACATTGTTCTTTTTTTATTGACGAGTTGATATTACACATACGAATACATTACATTTTGTTCATGCATTTACCAGCTGATGGACATTTGGATGGCTTCCAGTTTGGGACTGTTATGGATAATGCTGCTATAAACTTGCACGTGCAAGTCTGTGTGGGGACATATGTTTTCATTTCTCTTGGGTATATAGCTAAGGCTGGAGTTTCTGGGTCTTAGGATAAGTTTAAATTGAACTTTTTAAGAAGCTGTGTGACTGTTTTTCCAAAGTGTCTGCAATGTTTTCCATCCCCACCAGCCACGTGTGAGGGTTCCAGTTTCTCCCCTCCTTGCCAACACTTGTTATCGTTAACTCTTACATTTAGGTCTGTGATCCATTTTCTCTCCCATGATCCCTTTTGAGTTATTTTTTCTGTTTGTGGGATGTAAGAGTCTAAGTTGTTTTTTTGTTGTTGTTTTGTTTTTTTACATGTCCGTATCTGGTTGTCCCCAAACGGTTCTTCCATTGGACTTTCTTTTCCCCCATCGAATTGCTTTGGTAGCTTTGCAACAAAACAGTGGCCATAAATATAAGCGTTTATTTCTGGATTTTCAATTTTGTTCCTTTTAGTCAGCACCACACTGCCTCGATTACTGTGGCTTTGTAATAAGTTTTGAAATTGGGAAGGATGAGTACTCTAACTTTGATCTTTTTAAAAATTGGTTTGACTATTTCAGGTCCTTAGGAGTTCCATATAAATTTTAGGATCATTTTGTCAGTTTCTTTAAAAAAGAAAGAATGCCGGGGTTTGGGTAAGGGATTGTGTTGAATTTATAGAACAATTTGGTGAGAATTGCTGTCTTAATATTGAGTCTTCCAATCCATGAACAAGAACTGTGTCTCCATTTCTTTAGGTCTTCTTCGATTTTTCTCAGCAGTATTTTATTTTCCATCTATAAGTCTTGGACTTTTGTTAAATTTAGCCCTAAATATGTTATTCTTGTTGAGTGAATTCTCTCTTGATCATACTAAATTTGAGGTGTCTGTGAGACATTACAAGTAGAAGTGTCCAGTGGGCCCGTGAACCTTAGGAGAAAGATCTGAACTATACTTGGGAGTAGTGTGCATATAGGTAGGAGGGGAAGCCTTGGAGAGCAGGCAGAATCCACAAACAGATGACCATGGATAGAAATCTAGGAAGCGCTACCATTCACCGGACAGAGAGAAGAAGAGAACTTCAGTTGACCCTTGGACAATACGGGCGATAGGGGCACTGACCCCCTGTGTGGTTGAAAATCTGTGTAGAACTTTCGACTCTCCAAAAACTTAACTACTGTAGCCTGTTGACTGGAAGCCTTACCAATAGCATAGTCAATTCGCACATATTTTGTATGGTATATGTATATGTATTATATACTGAATTCTTAAAGTAAGCTAGGGAAAAGAAAATGTTATTAAGAAAATCATAAGGAAGAGAAAAACACATTTACAGTGCTGTCCTGTACTTATTGGGAAAAAAAATCACATGTAAGTGGATCTGTGCCGTTTCAAACCCCTGTTGTTCAAGGGTCAGCTGTGGTTGCTTATCGTGGAGGCTGAGGACGGTCAGCCGCAGAGGTGAGGGTTTGAAAATTAAGCAGAACATTTCCAGGAAATGTCAAGAAGCAGCGTCCTACTGTTGTGGAGAGGGCAAAGAGAAGGGTCGCTTAATCTGGCAGTTGGACGCCGATTGGTGGTTGGTACTAGGAACGGTTTCAGCAGCAGGGGTGTTCACGTGTGAGGGGGGAGTGGAGACCGGACGGTGGAGGATCAGGGCATGAGGGGAATGTTCTGCCTTGCTCACCACCATCACCTGGGTGCTTGGCACATTGGCAGTTCCTGAATATGTGAATGAATGAGAGAAGTAGATACAGTGCTTTCAGAAGCAAAGGCTCCAGAGGAAAGGAGAGGGTAGAGGAGAGGGTTAGGTTCAGACGAGGAATGTTTTTTTAATGTGTGAGAAACTTGAATCTATTTGTACGAAAAGGGAAACGCGGCTGTAGAGACAGAGAGGCTGAAGATGAGGGAGGGGGGCTGGCAGAGCTCTGACTCAGAGTAGACTGGAAGGAGTGGGGTTTCGAGCATACTGTTCTGAAACAGGAAGACGGCTGACAAGCATTCATAACTATTGGAATTGTGATGATTTAAGATACTTATTAAAAACACATAGCACACTCTAAGCCACTGGTTAGTGTTGCTGAATTTGAAGACAGCTTTAGGCTAAATTTATGTTAAAAATGCAGTGGGGGAAATCTAAAGATACCTTATGTGTTCTGAAATGAACTATATTCTTAATCGTCATTTTATTACTCTCCGATAGTGAGGTTCCTTCTCTCTTTTGGCATATCATGAATATATCTTTGTGCCTAAAGGACAGATTCACATGAAATGAGTGTATTTTCAGCCCCCACCCCCCATTGTTGAGCAGCATTTGGTACGGCCCCAGATCTGTGCATACATCTTTGCACACCAGAGCCCTGAGAGCTTGCATTTGGCTTTTACAGAGGCAGTAGATTCCGATACATGTCTGCTTAAGCCATCAGCAGAAAACTAACAGGCTTCCTACAGTCTCTTTGGAAAAACCTGTTCCTGTCGCTCCCTTTGTTCTCCATCTCAGAAGATGCACATCAGGGGAGCTGCCTGGTAACTGGAGCGTTCACTTGACCAGCACTGAGCTTCGGTTCACTTGTTCACTTTTCACATCCATGTCATCTCCAGGACTCACCGAAAATAGTCAGAGGAATCCCTGTAGGTGGAACTTTATTTTATGTTTTTCCTTCACTGCTTTTCTTTATCATTTTTACCTCCATGCTTGAGTACATTGCGGTGTTGCATGGTATACAGATGGTATGTTACTAAAAAACAGAAATTAAATTTCAGTTTGATTGGAATCTTCAAGCAGTACATGCTAATGAAAGCATGATTAGTTTCTTTATATTACCAAGTAATAATTACCAAACTAATAACTAAAACAAATAAATTAAAAAATGTTGCATGGAAATCTGGGACTTTGGATTTTATAATATTGTGTCTTATCCTCCATCAGGCGAAATATACCAGACAGTCATTCATATGAGGCAGCGTTTATATTAAAAGGTAAATATAAAATACCAGGAAAGTCATGGCAGCTATTAGAATAATGAGTCCAATTCTTATGGTACAGCTCCATAAAACTAATTCGGCATCCCTTGCTGCTAGTGTGTGCATTTTGCAGCAAGCAGTTAATATAGCTAAATATGTGAGCCCTAGCCAACGGTGGAAAGTTAAAATTCATCCTATGTCTACTATATGGGTTTATCTAAAATGGCTGATTTTCCCAATGGATTTTGAAAATGTCATAATGCTTCATACGGCTTTAAAAAATATGCATCCTTTTCCTGATTCTGCAGAACTTCAACACACCTTGTATCACTTGTTGGCTGGAGGCCATGGTTTCCGTGATGTCTATATGTGGCATTTTTATAAATACATATATGAGGATACTAAACTTGTGGAGTTTACTGCAAACAATTATACCTTAAAACTAATCAGTGGGATTTTTTTTTGTTGAGAAATCTATTTATCCATGGAGGAAACTGAATAATTTTAAATAATTATTGCATTTTTTTTTTAAACTCCATATTATGCCTTTTAGGTGTTCTGCCATGTTAATATATCATGCCCTGTCAGAAGCCCACTTGTTTTCACGGGGAAAAATGAAAGAAGTACATGTTGTCCTGATATCTTATTCCATCATGATTACTCTGTTTTTAGATCACAAATAAGAATAAGGTACATCAGACTTAAGTTAAATGGAAAGTTCCTTCTTTTTCTCTCTCTCTCCTGTCCATCTTGTGTATAGTATTAGCAAAACCCTTCAGGCTTCTTCAGCTTAGATATATTCACTGAAGCAAAATGGTAGCTCAAGAATTCATTACAAAATTGGAGCATTAATGGAATGAAATTTTAACTTGAGGTATTACCACCTTCTTGTTCATTATTTAATTGTTCGGGAATAAACTGGTTAGAGTGGAGGAAGTGAGAACTTTAGTGTTTATTTTTAAAGTATTTATTTATAGGGACTTTATAATAAATGGCATTTCTTCCCTCAGCCATACTATCTTAACATAGTTGCTTTAAGAGTAAAGCTTTGAATACAGATATGATCTGGTATTCAATTTTAAAACTTCATATTATTCATTTAAGAAATTACTCCCTGAAAATCTTGCCTTGTTGATGAATACTGGCAAGATTTTTAAGTATCTGCTCTTCTTCCCCCCCCCCCCAATATATGTATATTCGTCTTTAAAAACCAGGTTTATATCTTGTAACTTAGTATTTAAGTAAAGTGACTATCTATGTCCTGTAGTACAAAAATATTTATATCCTGTCTGCTAATTTGGGTTCTTAGTTTATTTTTAAGACCCAGTTGATTCTTTGTTCTAATCCCCTATCAGAAGATGCCGTACCGTGGCATGACCTGGGACTCTCGAAGGTGATGTTTTATATTCCGGGGGAACTGGAGTTCTAACAGCTTGTTTGGGTATTAAACTACACAAAAGTAGAGCCTTGAGTTTAGGTTGTGATGCTTAAATGTTACCTTTCTGTGATGACTTATACTGATGATATACCACCGTTGTATAAGCAGTAATTATAGAATAGTGTGTTGTAGCATTGCATGAGGACAGCTTTGTGTGGTTCATGTATGCTTGGTATCATGAATGAATACAGCTGTTCTGTCTCATTACCTTTCTGCCGGAACACAGTATAAACTTGACAGCAAAAATTACACCTTTCAGAAAAGTAAATTCCAGTACCACAAAAAGGAGAGCTCTATGAAAATGTTACCTGTCAGGTTCAGAAAAAGATTTTATATGGAGCTGCGTGATTTCGTGTCAGGTTTTTGTGCCGGAAAATAATGTGTAGGCTCTTGTAGTGGAAACGGTTTCGGGCACCTTCTCAGAAGACTGGTAGCTGCCTGGTGATTTTTAGTGACTTCAGGACAGGGGAGAAGTCAAGTGGCCCTCTGAGCCCTATGCTCTCTCTCTCCTTAAATATTCATCTGACTTTCCTTGTGGATCTGTGCCCATTCCATGAATAAAAGTCTGTGAACTTTGGTCAGTTTGACCACAGTTGAGGAATAAAACAGTGTTTACCCTAAGATAAAGGAAGTGACTACAGAAACACTGGAACCATACCGAGGTGTTTACTTCACGTTTCTCTGGTTCTGAAGGATGGAAGCGCTCATATAAGATAACAGAGAAGCCTAAGGTACTTACTAGCAGGCTGCTCACTTCCAAGTCTCTAATCATTGTCTAGAAAACTTATGAAGGAAGTACTGTAGTTGTAGATATGATGAAATTGAACAGTCAGACTTACTAGGTGAGGATCACTCATAGTTCTGTTAACATTTAGTTGTAATTGAAAGTAAAAGTACTTGTAATGAAAATTCTCTCAGTAATTTCAAAAATGGAATAAAAAATAAATAGTATTTGAATATACAAACTTGACACCAGGATTTGTTCCTTTTTCATTTTGTAAAATTAACGTGGTACAGAATACCAGCTGCACCATTACAGCTATCAGAGTATAATCCTGTTATTTCTATTAAAATTATAATAAAGAGAAGGACACGATTAAGTATCTGTAGTATGCTGGCTTATTCTAGTATCACAGTAGCTCAATTAGTATGATAGTTACTAACCCGTAAGATGAGAAAATTGAGGCTCAGAAGTTCAACAAGTCACCCGACCAGTGAGCATCTCGACAGGGATTTAAAGCCAGGAATGTCTGCCCTCAAAACTTGTGTTTTTCCATAAGAGACTCTTAATCATAGGAAACAAACTGAGGGTTGCTGGAGGGGGGGGAGGTGGCGGGATGGGGTAGCTGAGTGATGGGCATTGGGGAGGGTATGTGTTGTAATGAGCACTGGGTGTTATATAAGACTGATGAATCACAGATTTATACCCCTTATTATTATACAAATAATACATTATATGTTAATTAAAAACAAACAAACACATGTTTTTCTCACTTCGCCACAGCAATTCATGGGAGGTGAGGAAAAGCAGTCAGTAAAAATGAGACTAATTTTCTGTTCCTGTAGTTTTTTCTTTATGTATTGTATTTATAGCTATTTAGCGTGTGTCCCACTCTTTTTCAGTACCAGATCAACTGAAATTCACACACTTTAATAGCTAAGTAGCTTATTGAGAGTTCATCTTTAACTTCTTTTTAACTGCTTATTGGTCTTGCTGAGTTGCTCTCCTTCAATTATGCCTGTTTTATTTATCTAAATTTTGCTTAGTTAACATACAGTGAAGTATTGGTTTCTGGAGTAGAATTCAGTGATTCGTCACTTACATACAACACCCAGTGCTCATCACAAGTGTCCTCCTTAATGCCCATCACCCATCTAGCCCATCTGCCACCCACCTCCATCAACCCTCAGTTTGTTCTCTATTATTAAGTGTTTCCTATGGTTTGTTTCCCTCTCTTTCTCCTCCCCCTTCCCATTATGTTCATCTGTTTTCCTTCTTAAATTCCACATATAAGTGAGATCGTGTGGTATTTTGTCTTTCTCAGACTGACTTATTTCACTTAGTATAAAACTGTCTCTAGCTCCATCCATGTTGTTGCAAATGGCAAGATGTCATTCTTTTTGATGGCTGAGTAGTATTCCACTGTATATATACACCACATCTTCTTTATCCATTCATCAGTTGATGGACATCTGGGCTCTCTCCATAGTTTACGCCTGACTGTTTTAAGGACAAATACAAACAAAAACCCAGTGTAAGAAAGGGCACTGGGGGCAAGCTGTTGGATGCTACAGAACCCTGGAAAGATTCCTCTGAATTTGGGATGTGGATTGAGGCTGAAAACAGGACTGAAAGACAGACTTGTGAAGGCCTCCTGATCCCTTCCTTACACTGTACCTGGGTCTGATGTGAAAAATTGAACTCTTCTGAAAATATAGTCTTTTTACTTCAGATACTGATTTCTACCTAATAGTTTTAAAGGAATTTCAGACAGCATCCACTTTCTCTACTTCTGGAATCCTATCTTAGAAAAACCTTTTCAGTCCTATAATCCAGCATCCTATCCTATATAGAATCCCTTTTTTGGGCAGTTCTGAGGATGTTTATGTAGAGTTGGTTGAACATCCTTATTCTCCATTGACTTTCCCTGAGTTTCAGAGTCTTAGTTCTTTCACCTTTTTAACCACAACACCTGGTTGAAGATGCTTTGTTCTCTTGGTCATCCTTTCTGGGCACACTGTGGTGTTTCAGTACCTTGAAACTGCCATCTTCCATGAACCATGAGACACGATGGACTCTGTAAAACAAACTGAGGGTTCTAGAGGGGAGGGGTGTGGGAGGATGGGTTAGCCTGGTGATGGATATTAAGGAGGGCACGTTCTGCATGGAGCACTGGGTGTTATATGCAAACAATGAATCATGGAACACTACATCAAAAACTAATGATGTAATGTGTGGTGATTAACATAACAATAGAAATAAATAAATAAATAAAACTGCCATCTTCAGAAATGGTGACTAGTAATGTAGCATTCACTTTTTCACCTGTTCAGTTCATGTGTAACCACAGTGCCCATGTCTTCTTTAGTAGGAAAGTGCCCCCATGTATCTTTTTTAATGACTATAAAAACAAAATGTCTCTATTGTGGACAGTTTACAAAAAGCCACCAAGAAAAAAACTGAATCACTAGTCAGAAGCAATCTCAAAAGTTTTGGTGCACACACAGCCCTTCCTTGACTTTGATGGGGGTTATGTCCTGATAAACCCATTCATTGCAAGTTAAGAATGCATCAATATTCCTAACCTAGTGGACATCATAGCTCAGTCTAGCCTGCCTTGAACATGCTCAGAGCACTTATATTAGCCTACCATTGAGCAGAAACCATCTAGTACAAAGCCTATTTCATAGATCATTAGCCTGGGAAAAGGTCAACATTCAGAACTCAAAGTATGGCTTCTACTGAATGCATCACTTTTGCACCATCGTAAAGTTGAAAAATTGTGCATCAAACCATTGTAAGTCGGGGACTCTGTACGCACACATACGTACATATACATACACATAGATATATCCAAAGTTGAGAAAGCATATAAACAATTTTGTTCCTTGTTTTTTCACATTATGACTATTGCCTCATTCATTATAATGAATTTTTTAAAAATACTGTTCTCCGGTTGTTGGAAATTTAGGTAGTTGCCAATTTTATGCTGTAGTTAGCGCTGCTATGCATGCATTTTTTCTTAGGGTCACATTTTTTTTTAAAGGCTAAGGGTATCCCATTTTTTCGGTTCTTGGTGTCTATTGACCATTAGCTCTGAGAAGGGTCATGCCAGTTTGCACCTTCATTAACAGTGTGACTGGACTGCTTCACATACCCTCACGTGAGAATTTTTTTCTAATACAGTAAAAGTAATATGTGATTATTGATTGAGGTGCAGTGGTGAGATGAAATTTGATTTATTGGTCTTTCCTTGTGAACTCCTCCCTTCATGCTTTTGGCCACTTTTCTGTGAGGTTCTCGGGTACTTACTGATGTGAACAAGACTGTTAACGTATTAAGGGCCTCACATTGTTGCCCTGTTTATTGCAGATATCTTTCCCAGCTGGTTATTTGCCCTTTAATTTGTTTACTTCGTTAATTACATACAGAAGTTTCACATTTTAATATATTCAAATGAATGTTTTAAAATTATGTTCTCCATTGTGTTTATGCCTAAAAAGTTTTCTCCCAACCCTAAGAAATAAATTTTAAATTATAATTAGTTCTAGTTTATTTTTTTCTTTTTTTCTTCTAGTTTCTATCTAGCTGATTTTTATTTGCTGATTTTACTACTGAACCCTGAACTTATTTTGATGTGCAGCATGAAGTGAGCCCTCAGTTTTTTGCCATTTAGGTCATTACTTTTTTCTGGAGAATAGCACAGGATTATTCCCTAGGTCTGCTGTTGGCTGATTTTAATTGGCCAAATTAGACCCTGCCTGCATGGTGCCTGGACTTGAGCAGCTGAATGTAGCTGGAACAAAACCAAACCCAGCCACCTTTCCTCGGAGGCCCCGCGTTACCTCGTGTGGGCGGCTCCCTAGAGCGCCTTGCACACAGACTGGCCGTCCTTCACGGCTCCCCTTCTCTCAGACTGCTCACCTCCCATCTCTCCTCCTTCCTGATCCATTTCTCCTGATTTCCCTGAGGGATAGAAGCCGTCAGAAGGGGACTCGTGTGCATTCCCTCCCCTGACGTTCCCGGCCGCCTGCGTCTGCTTGCTATCTGTCTCCCCGCCCCCCTATGCCTGGGGACTGTCCCTGCTTCCAGAGCGACTGTCTCTTCTTGTGCACTGCATCCTGTCTGCTCTCTCCTCCTTCGGGGCTTTGGCACTTTCCCCCTCTCTTCCTGCATCATTAGTTTGTACCTCCTGCTGAATCAGTCCCAAGGATCATTCTCATTTCCCCATAGTTCCCTGTCTTGTTCTGTCTCCTTTGCCTCGGTGTCCTTTCTGCTCACCCCTGTGAGATGGCGAAGTGCCACTGAGCTCCGTCCTTGGACCTTTGCTCTTGCCTCCTGTGGTCCCAAGGCTTGAAATGCCATCTGATGCTAACGACTCCCCGAGTAAACAGCTCCTGTCCTGGCCTCCCCGCTGAAGTCTGGACGGTTCCTGCAGCTCCCAGCTGGGGATCCCTAGGGCCGTGCTCGCGGACATCTTAGCAGCAGCAGCTCGTCCTCCCGCCTCCCTCAGCCTCCCCCGTGTCAGGAAACCTAGGCCAGATGCGGCCAGAAAGTGCGGCTGGGTTCCTCTCTGGCTGTCACACCTCACGCCCGGTTCCTCATCAGTCCAGTCAGCTCTGCCTCTGCACTAGACCCCACACCTGACCCCCTCTTCCGGTCTCCGCCGCAGCCTCTGGTCCGGGCTGCACCCTCCCGCCCCCGCTTCCACTCCCACCCACCATCTGGGGGGTCACCTCCTTGCCCAAGACGCTGGCTTCCTGTCACACCAGCAGTACCACCTGAGCCCTTCTCGGGGTTCGCGACGCCCTCCCCACGCAGCCCCTGGCTCCCTCTCTGACCTCTCCTCCCATTCTCTTCCCGCTCCTCCCCTCCGGCCTCCGGCCTCCTGGCCTCCTGCCTCCGCGGCCTGGGCTTCTCTTCTGGCCCTCGCTGCCCTTCTGCCTGGCTCCTTCCTTCCTGCTGCCTCCTCAAGGGTCTCCTCCTCTTAAATCGTGCAGCCTTCTCTCTCTCCCTTTACCTGGCTTCGTTTTATTTAGGATGTATTTTTATTAATTTTTTTTTTTTTTTTTTTTGGTCTAAGTGCAAATCTGACATACGTTTATCTGGCTTTTCTCTGTTAGAGTGTCTGTAACAGTGATGGACGCAGCACTGACCCCATGTTCACGGGCTGAGTGGAGAACTGTGACAGCATCTTACATCCTTGCTTTCTGACTGGGACGCCTTTCGGCTCTGTTTCCAGACATTGCCAGAGCCCCTCACCTGACACTTCACATCCGCCCCTGTCGGGGTAGCCTCGGGGGCTCCCTCATCCCCGCAGCCGTGTCTCCCACGTGTCAGTCACGTGAGCGTCACTTCTGCAGCCTTTGTCCTGCCCATGCACAGTCCGTACTGTTGTTAACTGATTTTCTGTACATCATTTGGAAGTTGTATTTTAAAAGGACAGTTATTGTTATAAATGGAAAATTAGTGTCCCTTGACACAAGTACAGACTAATTGCAAAAGTAAACACGTAACTATTAACACAGTCCAAGCCCCAGATGACCTTGCCTACGATATTTTGGAAAGCTGAGCCTCAGGATCACAGCTCTTTAACATGCTAGATAAAATTCTTCTCGAAAGCCGTGCTCGCCTCTCCGGCTTCGTCATGTGTCCCTCTGTATCTAGTACGTCACAGTCCAGAAACACTTCATCACCTGCTTCAGCCTTTGGTCAGGCTCTTCTCCTCAGATCCATCTCTTCCCCTGCATCCCTCATCTGGCTGTTACACCTTCAACCTCTGAGGGCTGCTCAGTTGCCACCTCCTCTAGGAAGGCCTCCTTGAAAGCAGGTTAGGTAGGTGCCATGGAAGGGCACCCCTGCTCCCATGGCACCCTTATTTGCCCCCCATCTAATTTGTATTAAACTGTGGTTTTCTGCAGTGTGTTTTCCCACAAAAGTAGACTGTGAGCTCCCTAAGCACAAGGATCCTGCCACACCCATCTGTGTAGGCCTCACACGGGGCCAGTGCCCGCCCGCCCGCCCGCCCGTGCATAAATGGCAGATGGCTGAACCCGGCCCTGGGGGCTGAGCCGTGCATGCAGATGGGACAGAGTGGTCGGGCTTTTGGTTCACGGGTACAGAAGTAAGATTGGCCTGTTTGAGAAGATTGTGAGATGTTTTGCCCAGTGGATATGGGCCAGGAAAGGAGGCAGGGGGTGGAGAGGCCACCTGTGGAGAGAAGTGAGGCCAGCTGCTGGAGAGAAGCGCCCAGCAAGGTGGGCACGCAGCAGGTCGGGTCCGCCTCGGTCGGGTGCCACCGCTGACTTGACTTCTGCAGATGTTTCCAGGCGGGGGGAGAGAGCGAAGTCTCAGCTCCGAGAAGGATGTCCAAGAGGGAGTATTATAATTAGCAGAAATGGGAGGTGTTAAATAGAGAAGGTGGTGGGGGAGAGCGGGCACAGGATCTTCTGAGTGTCAGGAAAGGAAGAGATCGATGAAACACTTGATTTGTGTCTGCAGGGAGCCGGGGAGATGGCAGAGGACAGGGGAAGAATTTGGAGAGCGAGGGTGGAGGTGCGGTGAAACAAGCCTCCTGTGTATGTTAGTTACGAGGCCAAGTTGAAAAGGACTTGTTTTTTGCATTAAAGTTTTTGGCTGTAAGTTTCCCAAGTATCTGCTATATACAGGACTTGAGGGCAAAAATGTTTTTTATTTTTTTTTTTTTAAAGATTTTATTTATTTGTTTGACAGAGAGATAGAGAGAGAACACAAGTAGGGAGAGGGAGAGGGAGAAGCAGGCTCCCCGCGGAGCAGGGAGCCCGATGCGGGACTCAATCCCAGGATGCTGGGATCATGACCTGAGCCGAAGGCAGCCACTTAACCGACTGAGCCACCCAGGCGCCCTCAAAAATGTTTTTTAAAAAACTATTCCCCTAGGAAGCATGAAGCCTGCCTAATACAGGGCTTGCCTAAGAAAATGGGGTTGCCAGAAATGTTTTCCGTACTGAAGGTTTTACAGGAGTACCACCTGCTGAGTTTGTCTTGAACCAGACAGTTTTTTGAGAAGTGTTTTTCTCCTTAATCTATAATAAAGTGCAAAAAGAAAACTTAAGTCACACTGAGAGCTATTTTGCCAACAGGCCGCACAGCCTTGGTGCTCACTTGTCCCTCTCTTTCCTTTCCGGGGGCACTTTGTTAGCAGTGGCATTTTTGCTGCCCATTTTGCCGATTCCGTTCCTTGTGCCTGAGTGAGACTGAATACCAGAATGCCAGCTACAGCGTGAAATATTACCGTAACGCTAGAGTGCCATGCGGCCCCCTGCCCGTGTGAGTGATCGTGGAGAGTAGTGCGAACATGTAGGGCATGAGCGGGTTATTTTGTTTTTCCTTCCTTTTTCGTTTGCTTCATATGCAGCCTTTTCTCCTATTGCCCTCAGAGGAGAATGCGTGTGTTTTGTTTTTCCAGAACTGTGGTAAGAAGGTTTATGTTACTGTGTACCTTTTTTTAAACTTAACGCTGGAACAGCACAAAAAGGTATTTAAAAAAAAAAAAAAAAAAGGCTCCATGAAAACCAGAAGAAGATATGCCTTTAAATGGCAGATTTGGTTTGTGTAGAATAAACAGTGAAAACATTGCCGTTTTCGGGAATCAGACTGTTGTGCTAGCCTAGCAATATGACGTGCATTGTATTCAGAGAACATACAGCAGAAAATTGTGATTATGTTTATACAATAAATCTGTTTTCACTTCTCTGTTCAGAAAAATTAGTACATATCATGCCATTGTGGAAAGCATTCAATTCAGACCAGAGCCCT
Organism: Leptonychotes weddellii; assembly: GCF_054177405.1. Lineage (NCBI taxonomy): Eukaryota > Metazoa > Chordata > Mammalia > Carnivora > Phocidae > Leptonychotes > Leptonychotes weddellii. The sequence continues at coordinate 9,872,043 of NC_138376.1, forward strand.
CTCGCTCTCCTTTTAAGATTGTACTGAATAATATTAGGAAACTTGGTGACGTTCCTATTTTGCTCGAGAGAAATATCCAAGGATCTCACCACTAACTAATAAATAGGTTTGTGTTTTGTCGCGTCCAGGTAACTCCAAGGAGACTCTTCCTTTGAATGGTTAGTACTTCATTACCCTTCTCCTCCCCCACAAACATTTGAGCATCTGGGTGGTGCTGCAGGGTGTTTATTTCCACGGGCATTGGAGAGTGTCAGTAGATTCACTTCTCATGATTTTTGGTGAAAACCATATGCTCAGAGTGGACTGAAATGAGCGTATACAAGACATCCCAAATTGTACGGGTGATGTACTCTGTCTTCAGGGGTCTCAGATCCTTGACAGCTCCCTCGTGCTTGTGCCTGGGCTCAGCTTCAGTTACTTAACTTTCTCTAAGGGAGCCTCATTTTCTCCAGGTCCCCTCCACCCCCCAGCCATGGCTGATATGCTCTTGATCCATTTAGGAAACGCGTGTGTTTACTGCTGTTGCATCCACTCTGTGCAGTGCTACGGGGGCAGAGATGACTATGGAAGAGCCACTCGCGCCTGCAACTCCAGCAGCACACAGGGACCCTCAGTCAGTGTTGAAGGGAGGGAGGGAAGAAGTCATCCATTTGTGCCACCATCTACATTTTCTCCTTGTAATGGTTTTTAAGATCTGTGACAATGCTGAGAATATGCATGGGATTCTTGTTTTGTGTATGTGCTCAGATTCTGGAGACGTGGGCGTTGGAAACAAGGTATCTTTGTACCGTTTTGAAATACTTAACCATCTGGATTTATTGTCTTTCTGACAAAGACCTTTAGCAATAGGTGCAGAGACTTCCCTTTATGTTTTAATATCATGCTAAGAATTTATATTAACTTCATGCAGCGGAAAAAAAATGCTTATAGAGCGACCTTTCCGTTTTTTTTCATTTTTAAGAATTTTCCAGAGTATGGGCATGCTTGGGTGGTTCATTTGGTTAAGCATCTGCCTTTGGCTCAGGTCATGATCTCAGGGTCCTGGGATTGAGCCCTGCGTTGGGCTCCTAGCTCAAGAGGGAGCCTGTTTCTCCCTCTCCCTCTGCTGGCTCATTCTCTCTCTCTCTCAAGTAATAAATAAAATCTTAAAAAAAAAAAAAGGAATTTTCCAGAGTTGACTCTTTACTGTGGTTTATATAATCTCATTAGAGTTGACTAGCCCCAGAAATTATATTGATTGGATAAATCATATTCCTGAGATTATTAAATGGCCTTTGGTTTAGTTTTGTTAATATATACCATGCATGAAAAGTTTCCTCTGTGGTAAAGATGGAAAATGATTACAAAAGTGTCTCCTTTTGTAAATTAATGTTGACCGTTTTGGTTTTCCTAAATATGATATTAAAGACCAGACTACAAAATATAGCTGGGAAAAAACAGGGTAGGTGGAAATAGTAACTTTGCTCCTATTTAGGGGACATACAAGGCTTAATCCTTAAACCATGCCTTTCGGGTTAAGCTAGGTATATGTGTACCTGTTTGGCAGGGTAGCAGGTGAGTGAGAGCATGGAATCTGGACCAGACTAGGCGTACTGAAACCTTTGCTTATCTACTCTGGGTATGTTGTGTAACCTGGCTGAGCCTCAGTTTCCTTTCTTCATTAAAGCGAAGATGGTAATGGGACCGACATTCTTGAACTGCTGTAAGGATTAACTGGGTTGGTATGTGTAAGGGGTTTGCAACAATGCCCGGCATTTCCCTAAAAGTGCCATGTGTAATCTATCACTACAGAGACAAAGCAAACAGCTTAAGTGACTTGTTTTCCATTACCTGGGTTCTCCGTCTTGTGAGGCGTAAAGATACCGGAACAACAGAAAAATCAAGTCTAAACCTTCCTAGGTCCCAGAGTGGGTTTCCTGTACATGGTAAATACGGGTTGGCAGTGTCTGCTACAGTGAGTAGGAGGAGCCCATCAGCACTTCAGCACCCAGGCTGGGTTTGAAGGGTCTGTATGTCCTTGGGCAAATGCCTTAGCCTCTGAGTCCATTTGCTTGTCTATAAAATGGGGATTATAGTAGTACCTACCTCACTGGGCTTTTGGGAGAACAAATGAAATAGTAACAGTGCCAGCCATATAATAAATACAGAATCACTGGTCAGCCCTTTGTGATTATGAATTCACACTAACTGTAATTCTCATTGATGGTACCCCTAACTCTTCATTTTGTGATTAGCCATAGGCTCTTTCTTTAACGAAAACAGTGGTAAAGTTCTCTAAGGCAGTTTTTCACGTGCAAATATTAATGGGCTGTTTTTATCACAAATACATCTTCAGGACTCAAACTTCGGTTTCAGAAACAGTTTATTAACGTTCAATAGTAAGATTAAAGTAGGATATTAAAATAATTTTGGGGAAAATGTCTTAAAATTACAATATGAAAAAATTTTAAAATATTTAAGAATGAGGTACAGATATTGAGATTTACAGATTTATTCTTTCCTCACATTTATTTTGTACTAGCTCAGTCTAAGCAGAGGATGTAAAGATAAATAAGACTGAGTATTTACCATCTTGAAGTTCACAGTGCAGTTGGGAGGCAGTCAGTGGTTATGGTACCAGGAGACCCCAAGCTTACAAAGGGGGGCACCCAGAGAGAGGGGGGCACCACACCTGTGGAATTTCGTGCACCTGTTTGTGTGACAGTATGAGTATCTTGAAAAAGATCCCACGTGGCTACTGAAGCCCCAGGAGCAGTGGTTGCAGTGAGACTGAACGAGGGGGAGGGAGAATCCCTCATGGATCTGTGAGTTACTAACGGTCTTCATGGTGAGGTTCAATGTGACAGGTAATACACTTTTTTAAGTCTTTTTAATTTAGATTGACAGTTCTTTGCATAAATATGAACTGTGACGAGCTGAAATCTTTTCTTTGATCAAGTAGGCAGTTAAAAGAATTATTATACTTCCCCTCCCTTTTTTGTTACAGAAATTTTCAAACATGTACAAAAAAAAGAGTGTAATGGAAGTCCATGTCCCCATCACCCAGTTTCAGCAGCCAACATATGGCCGGTCTTGGCCCATCCCTTCCGCCTGCCTGTTCCCTCCGCACTCCATTTTTAAAGGCAAATTCCATGAAATACCATGTCTTCTATAAATATCTCAGTGTATACCTCTAAAAAAATAAGATTTTAAAATATACCCACAGTGCCGTTATTATACCTAAAATAATATACTTCCTTAATACCATTACAATAGAAAGAGATTGTAATGTTAGGTTTCTTAGCTTGGGTGACTCAGACGATAAGCCCTATGTTGTATTTCTGTAATACCTAGTTTACTAATTTCTATTTTACTAAATGTGTGGTTTTGAATAGCTCTTTACTTTCATCTGGTACTGGTGGAAAACTTTGCCCTTCCTCCCTTCTAGGTTCTTTGGCTGATCTAATAATTAAATTGACATAAGACAGATTACAGGAGAAAAACAAATTTGATCTCGTACATATGGGAGCCCCATAAAAATATGAGACCCAAAAGCAGCCAGGCAGTTGAAGCTCAGGTGCCATCCTGAGCTAAGGAATGGGAAAGGGGCCTGGGGCTTCAAAGGGGAGGAGGATTCGCAGGAAGATAAAAAGAGCAGATGTTTAGTAACCAGATGCAGGTGGCTCTTTCAGATAACAAAATTACCTTTGGTGATAGCTCTTTGCTAGGCCAGGCCCCCCTCTCTAAATTCTCTTAGGCAGGTAAGGAACAGGTAAAAGTTTTTCCCGCGTCCACTGGGTCTTATTGCCTTTGGCTCAAAACAGTCCGCATGCCAAAGTGACACATTTTTGGTGTGGCATAGTCTCCCCTCAATATTGTCTAGTACGCAGTTAGCAAACTGCCTTAGTTAACATTCCAATGTTATTATCTTACCAGAAACTTTTACCTTCTTAAAGTGGAACTCGACAAAAAGTCGTGAGTGCAGTTGGCTACCGAAAGCACTCCCCGAAAGAACAAAGCCGTAACTTCAGAAGGCGAAGTGTTGTGCTTCCCAGGATGGTGTCCAGAGGCATCCAGCACTAGACGCTGTGCCGTCCCCGGCCAGGCTGTGGTGCGGCCCCAACCAGTCCCGGAGGCCCCGAGCCCCTGCGCGCACAGCAGGGTCCACCTTTCTACCGAGGAAGTGGGGAAGGCACCCAAATCGGCACGGGGTGTGAGCCCACGCCCGCTTCGAGGAGTCCATGCCGCGGGGCCTGAGGTTCTTCCAGCGGTTCTTCTCTGGGTGGGCCCCGTGGGCCCCCGACGGGATCGAGCCCGCCTGCCTTAAGGGGCAGAAAATGGCTGTGAAAGGGTCCTAGGCACAATCGGAGAGTCAGAAACCTAAATAATAATAAAAAAAAAGTAAGTAAAGTGTTTACTCCACAAGCAGAGCTGGCAGGCCTCATGGGTCTTCGAGAAGAGAAAAGAATTTAACTTTTGATCTACCAGTGAATACCCTGGCTTAGAAGGTGGAGCTTCTGGGCCTTGCTCAGACAGCCAGAAGTAAGCAGGTCTAAAACTAGGGCATGGTTAGAGTACCTAGCTCCTTGTCCTCACACACAAGCTGACAAAGTAACAACGCGTTTCCAGGTTCCTGTTCCACATCCTCCTGTTGTTCTCTTGGGCACTGAGGCGAGGCTCAGGAGCAGAACTGTTTCTGCTGTTTCTCGAACAGCTTTTCAAAAGTAGGCCCTATCCATCCCGTAAAAATTCTGGTAGAATCCCATTTGTTGTTTCAGGCTGCTTTAATGTGTTCCATTGTGACATACAGCCAAACACGTTTGTCTTTGCATAACAGGTCGTAACAACATCTCTTGTCCCCCTTAACTTCGTAAAGCCTCGGTTGCCACAAACAGGTTGAATTGATTTTTTAATTAATGCGTTTTAGTTGAGTTTGTTTCTGCTAACCATACGATTTTATTCTGACCTCAGTGTTACATGGAGTCTTCCTGGGTGAGTACAGGATGGAAACAAAACAGTGTAATCAGCCAGGCTTCTCAGACCAGGACAGACTTAACGAAGTTTGCAGGAGGGGAAAAGCAGCCCCAAATGTGAGTTCATACTTACAGTGGTGGAGGAATTGGGTGGCTGTTGTCATCAGTTCAGAAAGTTTTGCAGGATTATGTTAAGCACGTGCATCTCAGCAGCACTGCGGCCTTCTGGTCTGTGGGCTTCTGGTCAGGACTCAGAACTGCTGAGGGGCTCGTGCATAATGTCAGTAGGACGCGGAGGCACTTAAGGGGAACCAGCATTTTGGCTAATAGCGTATGCAGTACGTCAGATAAAAACCTGAAACCGCCCGAAGAGAGCAGCCTGCACATCACAATATCTTTTTGAATAGAACCCGTTTTTGCAGACCAGTGATTTAAATCCTAGATTGTTCATTAGGTCTTTATTTGAAAATATGAAGTCTGTTTTCATGGGAGAGTCTTCTGGCCGGCTGTGAGTGTGTGTGTGGGGGGAGGTACTTTGTTTCCTTTTAGCTCCTTCTGTATCAATTTCAGATTTTTAGTTTATTCCAAAAAATGATGGTTTGTAAATAAGGAACTGATTCAGTCGGTCTCTAGGCCTGAGTAGATCACAGTGCTAAAACATGTGGTTTTATGAAACCGTGGGCTGAGTATAGCCATATGGGTTTTATTTTCAGATTTTTTAATTAAGGGTTTAATTATTTGGATTTGGATTATATATGTTGTAAGTGTATTTGAAGGAAAGTAAAAGAGTCTTTGGAGATGATGTAGGTGATTTGGCTTTCTGTTTCCAACTGTTTATTTAAAGCCTCAACGTGAAACCAGGCCATTTGCACACTGGTATCTGTAACGGTTGCCCAGAGACAACCCAAGGTTTTTAAAAATGAATTTCTGCCATAATCAGTGTTTGTTGACTCAACAAAGGTTTGTGTTTGTCTTCGTTAAGCGTTAGGAATTCAGAGTTGAAAAGATTCTTACCTTCAAGGGGCTGACGTTTGGCAGGAAGAGATAGAAAGATATAATGAGGTAGTCGCTTTATTAAGAGCACAGCTGGGCATATTTGGAACAGGAGGGAGTCTCCACGTCATCTTGGGGTGGTTGGGAAAGGAGCTTGGAAGACTTTGGGTGAGCAGTCATTTTATTTTGTAAACCTTAACAGAAAGGAGTATGGTTCGTTGTTGATAGCCCACTGTGTGCCAGGCACTCGACCAATGAGTAGGTGTACCTATTGTTAAAGAACAAAAATTCAACTGAGTAAGTTTAAAGATCTAATTGGTGTTGTTAAGTGATTCGGGAATTGGGCTCATGATTGGGCAGTGTCCCATCTAGCAAGTAGGGGGGGAACTGAAGAGTTGTACAAATTGGAAGGTTTTTACAAGAGGGCACAGAAGTTACTAGCAAAAGAAAGGATTGTTCCAGGCAAGGTGACTATCCTTCAGGGAAAAGGGCAGGATCTTACACAGATGACCTCATCTTTCTTTGGTGGATAGAAAGGGCTCACTTACAGATGACTTCATTGGTGCTGACCAGAAAATGCTTTAGTGACCAGCTAAGGCCACATTTCTGGGGGAGGTTGAAACCGCAATTAGATTGGGTATGAAGCCCCTGTTTGGGAACTCAGTTTAAGTGACACCGTTTTGGGCCTGTGGTTTTCCTTTCCGCCCCCCCCCCCCAACAAATGGAAGGCAACAGAAGATTTTAAGTAGTGTATGGGAGGGGGTAACATCTGATTTGTTAACTTGAACAAATCACTCTAGTTGGGTATGTGGGAAAAGGACTGTTGGTTTCTCATTATTTGTGGAAAATAGATGGGGGAAAGGTTAGGTAGAAGGTACTATAGGAATGGGACTTCGGATGGAGGCAGCAGTGATGGAGAGAGGTAAACATGGACTCAGGAGATATTCTGGAAGCAAAATTGATGGAGTTGGGAGTGATTAGACATTAGAGAGAGTGCTGAGCTTTGTCATCTTCACAGAAATGTGGAGACTCATCTGTGTCCTTAGGAACAGGCAACAAACATGTAAACCGTCAAGGACCTTGAGAAGAGCGTGTTCAGTGGAATGAAGGGGATGGAAGCCGTGTCGTACCTACATCGTTGTTAGTCCTCACAGCAACCATGGTAGCCTTGTCCCTATTGTATTGAATTTGGGAGATTTTAAGTAACTTCTCAAAATTACCCAGCAAGGAGGTGGTGAAGCAGCATTTGAACATTATCTTCTAGACTCCTGAGCCTGCGCTCTCTGTACCGTGTAAGGCTGCCTCTTAGAAAAGTAGCGAAGTGCTGGAAAGGGCTCTGCGGGTCCCCTCTGAGGTGTCCGGGCTGCCGGACGCTGGACAGTAAGTACTGTGGGGAGCCACATGTTCACGTGAGGTCTTGTTTTGTTTTTTGTTTTTTTTTTTAACAGCTATGGTAGGGGGTCATTTATATACCATAAAATTTGCCCATTTTAAGTGTATATTTCGATTTTTAGTAAATTTACAGAGTTGTGCAGTCATCACTGATGGAAGGGAATGTGGGCTCTGGAGCCGATGGCCAAGAAAGAATTCTTGACATGACTTCAATGCAAAAAAGGGCGGTTTTATTAAAGCCCGGGGACAGGACCCCTGGGCAGAAAGAGCTGCACGGGGTTGTGAGAGGTGGCTGATGGTATACTTTGGAGTTGCTGGGAGGTAAAGACAAAGGGAAGTTTCCAGAAGGGCTTTCATACGTTAAAGAAGACTGACAGGATCCTGGAGGCCTAGCTGTTGACAAGCTAAGGTTGTTTTTCCCTCTAGCAAAGCATTAACCTTAAGACAGTTGGAAGTTTCCAGAAGAATGTCGTACTCTGCCCGCCTCAAGTATTTGCCAGTGGGTTGCAGGTTGTAAGGACATTTAATTTTATCTACATTTCCTTCCTTCTGCCTGTGTTTCCCCACATCAGTCACCACATCCAATTTTAGGACATTTCCATCAGCCCCAAAAGATCCCTTTCTGCCCATGTGCGGTCAATACTAGCTCCCAGCCCCAGATAACCATGAGCCAGCTTTCTGTCTCTTTATGGACATTCCATAAAATGAATGATAACAGTAAGCACAGCCTTTTGTATTGAGCTTCTTTCACTCCGCAGAATGTCTTTGCGTTTCATCCGTGTGGTAGCTTGTATTGGTGCTTGGTTCCTTTCGTTGCTGAACGGTATTCTATTATAGGAATATACCGCCTTTTGCTTGTCCATTCCCCAGTTGAAGGACATCTGGATTGTTTTCAGTTCGGGGCTGTTCTGAATAATAGCGCTGTAAACATTCATGTGCAAGTGTTGGTGTGAATATAGGTTTTCATTTCTCTTGGGAAGGATGAGTCCTCGGAGTGGAATTGCTGAGTGGTATGATAAGTTTCCGTTTCACTTTTTAAAGAAACTGTCGAGCTGTTTTCCATGGTGGTTTTCTCATTTTACACTCCCCCAGCCCCCCAGTTTTCCCTCATCCTTGCCAGCACTTCTGACTGGCCATCTTTTTGAACGGAGCCATTGTGGTGGGGGGGTGCAGTGGTCTTTCCTGTTACCTCGATTTGGACCTCTCCACTGACTGATGATGTTGAGCATCTTTTTGTGTGTTTATGAGCCATTTCTGTATTTCCTTTGATTAAATGACTATTGAAATGTCTTGCCCATTTCTTAATTGGGCTGTCTTATTGAGTTAAAAGAGTTCTTTATATATTTTGGATACAGGTTCTTTATTGGATAGACGATTTGCCAGTATGTTCTTTCAGTTTTTAGTGTTTCCTTTTCTTAATTGTCTGTTTTGAAACACAAAAGTTTTTAATTTTGATGAAGTCCATTTGAACAAAAAAATGTTAATGAATTAATTCTGCTTTTGCTGCCGTGTCCAAGCACCTTTTGCCTAACCCCAGGCCGCAAGGCTTTTCTCCTAGAAGTTCCCTACGAGGTTTTGTAATAGCTTTGGTGTCACTTAATCATGGAGGTCAGAGACTTCTGTGAGGAAGTGGTACTTAAGCTGAGATCTGAAAGCTGAGTAGGAGGCAGGAGGGGCAGGAAGAGATTCCCACTGGAGGGAACAGCTCAAGGCTGGTGGGATTGTGTCGAGTTCGGTGAGGTAGAAGAAGACCCTGAGCACTGGGTGCAGTGAGCGCCAGTGGTACCTGGCTGGAGAGCTGATAGGATTATGTAGGCCCCGAGAGGCAGTCCTCCTGTTGCAGAAAACTGACCTCCCTGCTTCTGAGCCAGAATAGAACAAACTTGAAGACAGAGTCTGGGATGAAGAGGAACAGTAGCTTTATTGCTTTGCCAGGCAGAGGAGGCTGCCGCAGGTTACGGCCTTCAGAAACTGCAGGCCCTCCCGAAGGAAAGTGTTTCTGGGGAAATACAGGATCTAGTCGGGTTTGATAGGAATTGTGTTCGTCCTGCCAGCCTCCTTTGTCGTGTCTGTTGGGTGGCGCCAGGTTCCTGATACAAAAGGCTAAGAAGGGGGGAAGGAGGTTTGTGGAAGAGAGGGAAAAGGTTACTTGAAATGGAATTTTGCTGAAGCATTAGTGCGGCCATTTGGATTTTTGTTCAGCTTTGGGCTTTTAAGCAGTTTCACTCCCAGGAGCTGCTGGGTCAGAGAGGGGGTGACATGATCAGATCTGGCTGCTGTGCGGAAATGGATTGGGAAGGCGGCCAGTGTGGATTTGGATTGACCAGCCATGGGGCTCGTGTTGCTGGGTTAGTGAGAGATAATGGCCGCTTGGGCCCCGTGGCTTGTGAAACGAGAGAGCGCCCCCTGGTGTTTGAGAGCCTGCCTTGAAGTCTACATGGTCCCTCATGCTTCCCAGGCAGGAGGTTATAATAAGGGGGAGTGAGCCAGAGCCTGTGGCTGCACCCCCTTCCCTAGCACACACTTACTTTGGGTTGTGCTTACTGGGTTTTCTTTTCCCAGGAGATAGAGTTTGCTCCCAGCAATTTCCTTTAAACACCTTCACTGCCTTCCTTCTTCATAAGACATTGGGGAAAATTGAAAGCAAGTTACTTCTTCATGCATCTGTTCATTTAAAAAAAAAAAATACAGGGGCACCTGCGTGGCTCAGTCGTTCAGCGTCTGCCTTCGGCTCAGGTCATGATCCCGGGGTCCTGGGATCGAGCCCCCATTGGGCTCCCTGCTCGGCGGGAAGCCTGCTTCTCCCTCTCCCACTCCCCCTGCTTGTGTTCCCTCTCTCGCTGTGTCTCTTTCTGTCAAATAAATAAATAAAATCTTAAAAAAAAAAAAATACATACTCTATGCTAAACACTCTGCTACACACATAGAACGGCAAGTCCCTTTGTTGTGGGAAGGAACATCTTTGAGTAAGCATGGCTCATAATCTGGGGTCCTGATAGCATAGGATTGACCCACCTGTTCTGTTAATTCAGGAAGTCATGGGGGAAATGTAACCGAGTCTGATGAATGAAGAGAACAATGAAGGCAACACAAAACTGTGAGCTTGTAATCCACTAATTCAACAAAAGATGATTGCGAGACATTTTCAAGGACTGCAGTATCCAGTTGAGCTTTTAAACGCTGAGCTTTTAGTTTTGAAACACAAAATGTGGAAAAATCTTTTCTGTGATTTTCTGAGTGTCCTCTGATTGACTCAGTGAATTAATAGAAGCAAATTACTATTTCTCAAAGGGATTACAGTAAATCTAATTCATTTTATCTTTCAAAATACAACAGAGAGCACTGGGATTTCTAGGCCAAGGGTGAGAAGTGTCTTACTCAGAAAACTAAAGTGTATTATTTTTGCTAAGTGCTTTCCATTCTGTCTGTGAAATGGATACCGGAGAACATATTGCCCTTTTTATAGTTTTCTGAAGTATACAGAGAGAAAGGATTCTCTTGATTGAAGTTACAGAGAAAAATAGGTAATGAAATGCCTGCTATAAAAAAAGGAAAATAGAACATGATGTTGAAATCCCTTTGCTGGGTCATTTTACTTTGTAATGTCTAAAATGGTAAAAGCAGGTAAATTTTGAGAGTCAGGAGATTCTAGTAAATTGGAAAATATTTCATCTCTTGTGGCATACGCATGATCATAAATGGAAGAAATTAGGTTTAGGACAGGAAGTGAGGGGAATGAAAAAGACATAAGAAATTAACTATCAGACCTGTGGGCCTTTTTCTAAGGAATCCACATGGGTTTTTATAAGTAAATTTAAGAAATGGCAAAGCTGTCTGAGCCAAAAAGGGAAAGCTCATCTGTTGTCAGGAGGCTTGTCATTAATTGCCTCACGCACGAAGAGTAAACAGAGTTGTTCGTGTGCAGACAGGGGAAGGTGGATCAAGGACATTGGAAGTCCTGAAACTATTTACCCCAAATGCTGATCAAATCACTTCTCCTCTCTGCAACACTGTTGAGTGTTCAGCTCCCCTGAGGTTAAAACAGCGTGTATGTTGTATCATCCTCACCTGATACGTAGTTTGTGTTTTTAAGTGCTTTAAAATCTTGTCTCTTTATCCAGGACCTTAGTTGATACAGTAACATACTTAAAGGACGTGCAAATATATAAGGGTGGTGTTCCGATGTGTTAGTCTCCTAGAGTAAACTCAACTTGCTTTACTAGGTTTTTAGGCAGACTTTCATAAAATGACAAGACTTAGGGACCTTTTTTGTTTGTGTGTTTTGTTTTTCTCTCCTGCTTTTGAGTATATACTAAGGAGACAGTGATGAAATGAAAATAATTGTGTTTTGGCTTACACTAAACCTTTCTCTCGAGTGGGTGTTTCCTGACAGCTGGGCCTTCTTTCTCCTATCTCGTAATGAGTCGTCTGTTCACTCATTTCACAATCACTGTTGAGTTCCTGCTTTGTGCCTAGAACAGTGGAAGACCATGGAATACCCCACGAAAACAACTTATTCCTATGGATTGGGTGATGTGGGAAACAGAAGCAGAAGAAAAATTATTAAATTTCCTTACTACTTACAGCCCACTGACAAGTCCTTGAAACAGGCAGAGTGACCTTCCTCTAGGGACTCAGCTGCCTCGACGTTGACACTTCGTTAAGGGCAAGAGGCAGTCTTAACCCGCCCCTCCCCAGGATCCTGTGAGTCTACTTTAAACATACAGAAATCCCTTTGGAAGCTCCCCTTATCTCTACCCCCCTCCAAGATACATGTTGGCAATCATCCCCCAAGCAGATGACCCACTGATACACATCTGAAGAGTCTCATGACTGAGTTTTTACTAACCAGTAATAAATGACCTTTTCCTAACAACAGCTAGCCCCCTCAGGATCCTGGAAACCTTGCTTCCAAAATACCTGGGAGGTTTGTTCTGTCCCTAATCCCCTCCCAACTTGAAGGTCTAAAATCGCCACCCCTCACAACCCCAGTGCAGCTCTTCCTGCCCACGTGCCTTAAGAAAACCACCTTTTTGCACCAAAGATGTCTCAGGAATTCTTTCTTGGCTGTCAGCTCCAGACCTCACCAACATTCCAAAACTACATCATTGGATTGGTGTGGGCAGGTCTTCAGTGTAGGGAGTATGGACATTTTCTGGAGCATTTGTGAAAAGGACATTGTCACATCACAGTTTTCAAAACAATCTTATTTTAGGATTGTTAGCTCAGTTTATGTCATACTCTTCTTACAACAAAATAATCTTGTATATGAATTGCTGTCATTTTAGTTGAGTACATACAAGGGAGTTCCCATAATCTCTTGCGTGTGTTGAACTTTTCACTGAATGGATAAATATCCTACAGGTTAAGTGCTGTTCTGAATAAACTCTCCGTACTCCTTCCGTCTCTCTCTGTACTTTTAGTTGTTGTCACCCTAAAGGAAAGGTTTACTGCTGCATTTTGTAAATAGGAATTTTGGGAGGTGATTTGGAGGCTGTGTTTTGTTGATCATTTGGAGGTGATTTATTATTTTTTAGAATGCTATTTTTAAGATTTCCCAGATTTCTCAGCCAACCCTCCCCTAGTCCCTGGGTAATGGCATTTTTGTGTCACAGTGACTCTTGTTAAGCTCAGGTGTTTCTGAATATGCACTGATCACATGGACCAGTTTGACGTCCTTGTCCATTGCCAGCCCCCGAGGGCTCAGTGTAGCCCCTCCCTCCTCCCACATTTAGCCTGGAAGATTATGCATGTTTGCTCGCAGCCCCTGGAACGGCACACCAGTGTTTCCTGGCAGCCATGCGTTGTCCCCAAGCTACTGTGGCTGTTCTCTTCCGCATCGGTGGCCTGCTGTGCCCGCCTCGGACAGCTTGGCGGTCAAGCCACCAGGTGAAAGCCTGCTCCCGAGATCGGCTTGTGCAGCTGGTGTTTCCGGCCCCTGGACATTTGGCATTTTGTGATTGTGACCTGTTCGTTCATCTGACTTTTGCTGATATGTCATAGGCACTAGAACTGCCAAGCTGAAAGTGTAACCGAGGAAAAACTTTCTTCTCTGCCTCTTAGCTTTAGTGCGTAGGGCCCTGGAAAATAAACTGACCAAAGACCATTTAACAGGAGAGAAGGCATACAAATTTTACTCGATGTTAATATTTTAAATTTTACACGCACACAGAGGCCCTCCTAGAAAAGAAGTGAAGACCACGGGCGCAGTCAGACCTGCAGGCTTTGTACCGTTTTAACAGAGGGCGATAAATAGTAAAGACCCAGACAGAGAGGGAGAGTTTGGGCGTCTAGGGGTGGCGAATTACAGGAAGGTCCAAAGATGGGGGGACCTAATGGAAGGCGAAGGTTACTTAGTAAGATTTGCCACACAGACGCAGGTTGGTGCCTTCTCTAATGACCAGTCATCCCCAGGGGTTAAGACTCCTCTTCCTCCTCCTGGTTATGGGAGACGGAAACACTTTACAAAGGAGAACTTCTACCCCGCGTTTAGACAGAAAGGGGAAGGTTAAAGAGCTTTCCCTTTACATCTGCTGTTTCTCGGTCACCTTCAGCTCAAAGTACTCTCGACGCCAAAGTGGCATATCTCAGGGTGGTGCATCCTGATCCCCTTTAAAAGACATAGTGTCTGCCCTCAAGGAGCTTAGCGTCTGGCCGAGTGACGAGGGCTCGTGTGTGGCACAAGCGAAGATGTGTCCGTTCCCGTGGGAGGGTGGAGGGAAGAGAGCCTTGTCCTTGCTGCGTCTGTCTGGGGTGGAGGCAGAGCCCCGCAGGGTGAGATGGGGTGTGCTGCGTCTGAGCAAAGGGCAAGCGTGTCACTAAGCGGGGCCGCGAGACAAGCGTGATTTGTTAGGAGTTACCACGGGATGCTGGTCAGGATACCCCCCGTGAGTGATGCTTTCGTTTCTGAGTTGTTCCGACAGAAGTCTTCACTGCCCACAGTGTAGTTGAAGAGCCCGGAGAAAACAGGAAGACGGAGGCTAAAATAATCTCTGAACCCCATTTCCTGTCAGGAGTAGTGCATCCCTGACACCTCGTATTTGTCTCTCGCATTTTCCGGTTCCTCTTTCTACGAGACATTAATGCCTTCGTGGCCAGAAGTCCCTACCGAGGCCCGCATGGTGGCTGCCCTCTCCCCCTCTCGCTCCTCCTTTCTTCAGACTCATCTGTCTTCCTGCCGTGTCTCCCCCCTCCATGCAACAGTTAATCTGAGGAGTGCTAGGGAGGAGGCAAGCACGAGAAAACCTCATTCATGTTCACGTTTGAATGTCAGAATCTTCTCCAAGCTCCCAAACACCATATTCTACTTACTTAGAAGAGGCATGTGAAAACATACAAATCTCGAATTGGGGAAATCTCAGGAAGGAGCACTAAGGGAAGTGAGAAGATTCAGACTGCTCAGCAGGCTGCCCCCACATGTTGACAGCTCCCCTGCCAGTCCCTTCTTAATGCAGCTTCTTCCTCTGCTTTCGGACTCATGGGTCTCCTCAGGGGCCATCTCCTGCCATCCCCGCCAGCTGCACCACAGCCTTGCTGGGAAGCACACAATCCATCTCTCATCCCCGTCTTATCAGCTGGCCGTGAGGGCTTATGGCTGCCATTTATAGTACTAATTTATTCCTAAGTCACTCACTCCTAAGTTTCCAACAGCTTGCAATCGAAAGTGATAAATACCCATTTCTAAAATATTTTCTGGAAATAATTACATTTCCAACAGATATGATCAACTTTCAGGCATTCTGAGATTTGACTGTTGCCGAACCTTTTAGAAGCAGGATATTTCCTGCCTGTGGCTTGAGGACATATATGATGAGAGGCACTTGCATCCAGAAGCACGTTGAGTTTCGTGTCCTGTGTGATAAATAAGTATTTTGTATTGCAAATATATACAGTATTCTGTTTCCAATGTGTGTAAATGTTGTGGGAAATATGATTCAGTCATTTTAAAAGTGCTTATTCCTGAGGAGCGCCTGGGTGGCTCAGTCGGTTAAGTGTCCAGCTCTTGATTTTGGCTCAGGTCATGATCTCAGGGTCGTGAGATTGAGGCCCGCATCAGGCTCCGTGCTCAGCTGGGAACCAGCTTCAGATTCTCTCTCTCCTTCTGCCCCTCCCCCCACTCCTGCACACACGTGCATGCTCTCTCTCTTAAAAAAGTGCTACTGAATTCATAACAGATTTTTGTTGTTATGTATTTTCTCAATAGATTTGTCAATAAAAGTACACCCACTCTTAAACTTGAAAAGGTTTGAAACCATTGTTCTGGAGTGCAATTTTTCAAATACTTAATTTGAAATTAGGCAGTATAAGTAAAACATCTCTAAAGGTGATTATTTCAAATATTACTGAGTATTCTTCAGTGATATTTGAAGTCTAAAGCAGGGCAGAATCGAGGTGGTGGAGTAGAAAGCTCCTCAGCTCACCACCTACCTCGGACACACCAGAATAACGACATACAGAACAGCTAGGGCTGAGCATGACCTGAAGACTAGCAGAACAGATTTTACACAACTAAGGATGTAAAGAAAAAGCCACATGGAGACAGGTAGGAGGGACAGAGACACAGCCTAGTCAAGACCCACACCTTGAGCCCAGTGGCCCATAAGCAGGAGGGGTATCACAACCGCAGAGGCCCTCCCTGAGGAATAGGGGGCCCGCGCCCCACATTGGGCTCCCCCGCCCCATGGACCTACCCACACGGCTGGGAAGACCAGCCCACACAAGGTCTGGCTTTGAAAACCAGTGAGCTTAACTCTGGGAGAGACGAACACCTATGGGACACTGAGACTTCCCTCCTAGAGCCAGCACTTTGAAATTTGCCTCGGTTACACACGCAGGGGAGTCACTGACTAGTTGTAGGGCATGTGCAGGAGGGGCAGGGGTCTTTGAAACTTTCTCCGGGGAGGGAGGTGCTGGCCGGGTGCTTGTGGGCACCCTTTCCGACACCCTCCGTCTGCTCTGCTAGCACTACTTGCCCTGCCCTGGGGCTCCCCCGTGGACTTGCCCTTCAAGCTGCCCACCCTGGCCACTGCCCCTCCTGAGGAATGCCTGCCCCACCACACCCGGCGAGTGGCTTCAGCCACCACCAGGGCCCCCTCCCACGTGGCCCCCTACACCGCCACACCCAGCAGGTAGCCTAGTCCAGGACTGGTGCCGCCCCAGTTGGCCCCCCCCCAGGGGGCCAGCCCACACACACTAGAATGCTTGCAGCAGTTGCAGCCGACCTTGTAGAGAGCTGCACCAAGGGCCAGCTCTACGCACCTGCACACCCAGGCCTTGCAGACAAGTGGTGCCGGGGGACAGCATGCACACCAGCAAATCTGCACCAGCTGTAGCCCGGCCACAACAGGTGGGCACATGCAGCCCACCCAGAGGACACGCCTGGAGCACGCAGGGGTGCAGGTGACTGAGGGAGGTATGTACTGCCGGGCTTCACAGGACACCTTCTACATAAAGCCATCCTTCTAGACTGAGATATGTAACCGACATACCTAATATGTAGAAACAAGCACAGAGAGGCAAAAGGAGGAAGACAGGAATATGTTCCAAATGAAAGAACATGGCCAAACCTCAGGAAAAAAGGTAAATGAAACAGAGATCAACAACCTACCAGGTAAAGAGTTCGAAGTAATGGTCATAAAGATGCTCATCAAACTCCAGAGAAGAATGGATGAACACAGTGCAAACTTCAACAAAGAGGTAAAAACTTTAAAAAGTACCATTCAGAGCCAAAGAATACAGTAACTGAAATGAAAAATAGTCTGGGGGAATCCATAGCAGAGCAGATGATGCAGAAGGAACAGGTCAGTGATCTGGAAGACAGGGTAGTGGAAATCAAACAATTGGAACAGCAAAAAGTAAGAAGAATCAGAAAGATGAGGATGGTTTGAGAGACCTCTGGGACAACATCAAGTATATTAACATTTACATTATAAAGGTCCCAGAAGGAGAAGAGAGAGAGAAAGGGACAGAAAACCTATTTGAAGAAGTAATGGCTGAAACCTTTCCTATCCTGGTGAAGGAAACAGACACTCAAGTCCAAGACGTATAGAGAGTCCCAAATAAGATGAACCTAAAGAGACTCATAGGAAGACATAATCAAAGTGTCAAAAGTAAAAGGTGAAGAGAGAATCTTAAAAGCAACAGGAGAGGGGCACCTGGGTGGCTCATTGGTTAAGCCTCCAACTCTTGATCTCAGCTCAGGTCTTGATCTCAGGGTTGTGAATTCAAGCCCCACGCTGGGCATGGAGCCTACTTAAAAAAAAAAAAAAAGGCAATAAGAGAAAAACAATTGGTTGCATACAAGGGAATCCCCCCACACACACACACACACCCCATAAGATGATCAGCTGATTTCCACCAGAAACTTTGCAGGCCTGAAGGGAATGGAATAATATAGTCAAAGTGCTGAAAGAAAGCACTTAGAACCAAGATACTCTACATGGCAAGGTTACCACTCAGTATTGAAGGAGAGATAGGGGGGTTCCCAGACAAGCAAGACCTAAAGGAGTTCATCACCACTAAACTGGCCTTGCAAGAAAATTAAAGGGACATCTTTATTTTTTTTTAAGTTTTTAAATTCCACTTAGTTAACATCCAGTGTAATATTAGTTTCAGGTGTACAATACAGGGATTCAGCACTTCCTACATCACCCAGTGCTCATCACAACAAGTGCCCTCCTGAATCCCCATCACCTTTTTAACACATTCCTCTGACCCACCTCCCTTCTGGTAACCATCAGTTTGGTTTAGTTCAGAGTCTTGTTTCTTGGTTTGCCTCTCTGTCTTTTTTCCCTTTGCTCTTTGTTTCTTTTTTTCCCCTAAAAATTCTATTTCTTTTTTGACAGCAAGTGCACAAGCAAGGGGAGCTGCAGGCAGGGGGAGAGGGAGAAATAGGTCCCCTGTTGAGCAGGGAGCCTGACATGGGACTTGATCCCAGGACCCTGGGATCACAATCTGAGCCAAAGGCAGACACTTAACTGACTGAGCTACCCAGGCACCCCTGCTCTTTGTTTCTTAAATTCCACGTATGAGTTGAAATCATATGATCTTTGTCTTTTTCTGGCTGACTTATTTTGCTTAGCATAATACTCTCTGGCTCCATCCATGTTGTTGCAAATGGCAAGAGTTCATTCTTTTTTATGACTAATATTCCTCTGTGTGTGTGTGTGTGTGTGTGTGTGTGTGTGTGTGTACACCATATCTTCCTTATCCATTTATCAGTTTAGGACACTTGGGCTGTTTCCATAATGTGGCTATTTTGGATAATGCTGCTATAAACATCGGGATGCATGTATCCTTTTGAATTAGTATTTTTGTATTATTTGGGTAAACACCTAGTAGTGCAGTCCCTGGATCATAGAATAGTTCTATTTTTAACTTTTTGCAGAACCTCTATACTGTTTTCCAGAGTGGGTGCAAAATGGGCCTTTTTAAATAGAAAAGAAATGGCCATCATTAGAAATAAGAATATTATGAAAGAAAAATTCTCACTGGTAACGGTAAACATACAGTAAAGGTAATAGATCAACCACCTACATAGCTAATATGAATGTTAAAAGACAAAAGTAATAAAGTCATGCAGATCTACAACAGTTAGCCCAGGGATTCACAAAGTAAGATGTAAAATATATCCAAAACTTAAAACATCAGCTGGGGGAGGGGGTAGGGAATGTAGTCATTTTAGACTGTGCCAAAACTTAAGCAACCACCAATTTAAAATAGACTGCTGTGTACATAGGATGTTATATAGGAACCTCATGAATCACAAACCAAATATCTATAACAGATACACAAAAAATGGAAACATAACACTAAGGAAAATCACCAGATCACAAGGAAAGAGAGCAAGAGAGGAAGTACAAAGACAACCAGAACACAATCAACAAAATGGCTGTAACTACATATCTATTAATAATTACTTTAAATGTAAATGGATTAAATGTTGCACAGACATACTCCATCAAAAAAATCTTTAGAACTAATAAAAGAATTCAGTAAAGTTGTAGTATACAAAATTAATATACTTAAATCTGTTGTATTTCTATACATGAGAAAGAGGAATTAAGAAAACAATCCCATTTACAATGGCATCAAAAAGAGTAAGATGCCTAGGAATAAATTTAACCAAGGAGGTGAAAACCCTATACTCTGAAAAGTATAAGACATTAATGAAAGAAATCGAAGATGACATGAATAAATGGAGAGGGGTACCATATTCATGGATTGGGAGAATTAATATTGTTAAAATGTTCATACTACCCAAAGCTGGCTGGAGATTCCGTGTGATCCTTATGAAATGCCGGTAGCATTTTTCACCAGAAGTACAACAGATAATCCTAAGATCTGTATGGAACCACAAAAGATGCCCAACAGCCAAAGCGTTAGCTTAAGAAAGATCTAGCCACAAACGGGTGCAGCCCACATTTCTGCCAGCCAGATTAGTGACAATGAGGTTGAGACCGCAAAGGCCCTTCATGGGCCAGGTTTCCGTTAGAGCGGGCGCGGACGGACAGAGTGCTGCAGCTTCCCCCCGCTGTTTGCCTGTACCACACTCATACCCACATGTCTGCATGGCAGAGACCTGACTGAATGTTCTCACTGGTCGTGAAGCTGTGCTCTGAAGACCTAGAACAAGACGGAAGGAAAACCCCCTCCGGTTTTCCTTATTTGAACATCAAGAGCTTTCGCAAAGCTTCCGGTCTCTCAGAGCCAGTTCCGATTCCTAAGAGGGATGTGCCACTGGTTTGGGGATTGTGTGGTATTTTACAGTGTATCTCATTGCACGGAAATTTTCTTTAGGTTGGTGGGTGACCTAGTGTCACAAAAACCTATTTTGTGACCAACTGATGCTATCACAGGTGTTTTCGAGTTAGGTGGTGAGCACTCTGATAGCTTTTAAGTGCTTGACCAGTGCCTACCAGTTACACAGCCGTGGCTTCTGAGACGTCCCTTCGTGAGAGCCTTTTCCTCGTGTGCACGTTAACCCACAGCAGTGTTTGTCTAAACAGATGCTGGGCTGGTGAGAACTGTTAACTCTCCAGTCTGTGAGGCCAGCTAGAACAGTGGGCTCATAGAGCCTGTGCCTGCCTTCGACCCTGTGCTTGTCCTCCTTGTGACAACACAACAGATAGAGACCGACAGTGACCATCTCTGGGAGGAAAAGGAGCGATAAAAACTAAGAGTACTCGTAATGAATCTTTATACTAGAGTTGCTATACCCAAGGATCCAGTTCCACAAATACTTTCTTCTTAGGAAAGGAAGGGGGGGGAAAAAAGGCCTCTTACTTGCACCAGCTTCTGTAGGCAGAAATCCAGGTGACTGGTGTGATCTGGTCACATTTTTGTTTCCTGCTGTATGAAGCTGCCAAGCCACTGAGCAGGGACTTACGGTAAGGGATTCCACCAAAATAAGATCGAGCTGCTACAGAGGGACTCCTGCCCCGAAGGCACTTGTCTCTCACCGGTAAAGATCACCATAGGTCACGCTTGTTTATGATTCTACATTTCAGTTGCTGCTGGAGATTTTCCTTTTTAGATGCTACTCCAGATAGTTTGAAAAGCATCAAGGAGAGGATGTTTCTGTCATTTCCACGAAGTGTGCCAGCTTCCCCATCTTGTATTTTTTCTTTTCCGTTGTATATGTATCTGTACAAAGTAAAAATTTGAACCAAGTAGACACACAGCTGTAGTTCACCTAGAGCAGTGGTTCTCAAAAGCCTGGCCCTCGGACCAGCAGCATCAGCATCATCTGGGAATCGGTTAGAAATGCAAACTCTCTGGCCCACCATTTACTGAATCAGAAACTCTGGGCACGGGGCCCAGCAATCTGTGTTCACCAGCCCGCAAGTTGATTTTGATGCCACTAAAGGTTGAGAACCCCTGGCCTCCTATCTCCATAACCCATTTGAATAAGCTCTGTAATAGCTGATTTTCACATTTAGATGCAAGCAGCTGGTTTATACTTCTTTTTATAGTCTTTCATGTAGTAACAAAAAATACCAAAGGAGTTTGAAAGGATTTCTCTAAAGATCTAATGCCCGCCCCCCGCTCCAATAATTATTATTAAGTAGGTCAGTACCCTAAGTAAAATTCAGGAGTGTCAGATTTGACTTAAAAGTTCTAGGAAATGAGGCTATTGTCTAAATATTTATAACACAAAGCTTTGAGACTGGGGTTTTTTGTTTGGTTTTTTTTTCAGTCTTAGAAGAAAAAAATTGGAAATCATTCAAAGAATGGGATATCATGATATATAGGCTTGATATTTTATCATTTTTATATATTGTTTCTGTAAAAGGTATCTTTTGTCAACGTATCCCAGAATGATAGCACTTTCAAATGGCATTGAACCACTCCCTTGAACAGTGAGTCATCTTGTCCATCAGGTCATATGTCGGTCCCCTGCAGGAAACGCCACAGGCTAGACGCTCCTTGTGCCCATTTCAGGCCACGAAGCTCTCCTAGCAGGCTTCCTCCTGAGTGCATGGCGTTCTGACAGGTTAATAACTCACAGAGCCTCTGGCCACAGACTGACTGCACTTTCCACTTGTCCATTAATCTGAAGCTTTTGCGTTCTAATCATTGTTTCAGCAGGAAAATGACCATGAAAATGAATGCAAAAATACCATCAGGTTTTTGTTAATAGTTGAAGCTAATTTTCTTGAAATGTCACTGTCTAATTGAAAAGGTTCCATATTTCTTACTGCTAATCGGGTTTTCATATAATTTTACCAAAAAGGACACAGGATTTAGGATTACCTCTTCCTGCCCTGATCGAAAGCAAGTAAAAATAGAACCGTGGTATTTAGAACTGGACATAACCTCCTTATGAAAGTCATCCAACCCTGCCCCCCGCCCCCATTTTCACTGACGGGAAGCCACGGGCCTGGAGGGGTGAATGGCGGGGCCCCGATGTTCAGCTGCATGGTGGGGGGGGCTTCTGAGCACCTTGCCCCTCCCATAAATGACGGCGAATAGCTGAGCGTTTCTGCCTCACGGTTTTCAGCAAACCTTGTGCACACAAAACTGTCTGTTTTCCTGGTACTCTGGATAGTGGTCATTTCCTTCAGGGTAGTTGGTAGAAATTGTAAAATGTTCCAGAAGTTTAGATAGTGGACTCGTGTTTGTTTCCTGTGTTAGGGGTTTAGGAAACAGCTGCTCCAGGAGCTGCCCCGAAGGACCGAACTTTGGGGAGCCTCCTTAGGGCTTGCCATGAGTGCTTTGTTGTCCGTAAGAGTTATATTCTGACTGTCTGCATAACCTGCCATTATTCGAAACTACTGTATTTTAGGTAAGGAACATCCTTTCTTAATTGCATGTAAAAAAAATAACGGTTCTTGATGCATGTTATAAGGGGTGTGTGTGTGTGTGTGTGTGTGTGTGTGTGTGTGTGTGTTGGAGGGTGAGGGAAAGTTGTTAAGTCATTTAACTTTCTTTAAAAATTGTGTTAACTTTACCATGCACAGGAAAATTTCTTTAAAATACCAAATTTGAGGAAGAAGGACGCCCTACTTGAGAATTTTCGTAGAAATAATGTGTGGTTTACAATACTTAACAAGTCTCTCTCGGCAAGTAATTGTTGATGAAGGCTAGAAGAAAACTGTTAACTGTAAAAATGTGAGGTATAGAATTTGAAATTTTTAAAATGCATGTATAGAAACCTCAGTTTAGGAAACCATTAATTAAAAGTCTGTTTTCGGTCCAGTCTAAGACAGTCTGTATATTCATTATTTAAGGTGGGGGCAGGAGGTTGGGAGACTTTAAACATGGTTGAGTATGCCTTATTTTGAAAACTGATTTACTGCTAGTAAAAGAACTAGGTGGGTTTTAAAACTGGAAAGAAATCTTGTATATTTTGTCCTCATCTAAGTCCTGAGTTTCTGAACAGAATTTTTCCAAAATTAAATATTTATTAAGTCCAAATGTAAAGAAAAGGGGGGGGGATATCTCAAGGAACTAAAAGTACCTTTAGAAAAATAGCAATTATTGAAAATAAGAGGAAGTCCAGAGTTGTTTCTAATAGACACATACTCTGGGGAGAAGGAGAGGAAAGGACAAATTGCCCGCATTACAGTGAGAAGGCCTCACCATGCTGGAGAGGATGCGGAGGGATGAGGTCACTAACACACTGATGGTGGGGCTAGAATCTGGAACAGCCACTCCGGAAGAGAGTTTGGCGGTTCCTTTCAAAACTAAAAAAAAAAAAATGCATGTATGTTACCACCCAGCAATTGCATTTTTGAGCATTAATCTCAGAAATTACCTATTTGCATCCAAAAACTAGTATACAAATGTTCATAGGAGCTTTATTAGTCAGATTTGGAAACAACTCAGCTGTCCTTCCATGAGGGAATGGTTAAGCTGTGGTACGTCCATACCATGAAATCCTACTCCGCAATAAAAAGGAACAAATTATCCACATGTGCACCGGCTGGGATGAACCTCAAGGAAATTATGCCGAGTGAAAAAAAGCCAATCCCAAAAGGATATATACTGCGTGATTCCTTCTGTAACATTTGTGAAATAACGTAATTAATAGATTTGGAGACCAGATTCCTGGTTGGGGAGGAGGGTGTGGTCACAAGAGGGTAACATGAGGGGGGTCTCGGGGGTTGGCACAGCTGGATATCCTGATTATGGTTTGTTGCACAAGACTGTATCCCAACTGTTAGTTGGGATAAGACTGCATAGAGCTCCCCCCACATGCACACGCTCACGCACTCGAGGGAGTGAATGATGAAATCCGAATGACCTCTGGGAATTGTACCAATGTCATTTATTTTGGTCTTGATGTTACACCATAATTGTCTAAGATGTTAGCATTGGAGGAGTCTTGGGGGATGCATGGGGCTGCCCTCTACACCCTGTTCTTGACAGCATCCCATGAACTTGTGACTATTTCAAAGTAAAAAGTTCAACAACTATGTTAATGACACTAAAAAAAGGCGGGGGGGATCGGATGTTGCAGTTTTGTACAGTTCAGCCTAATAGGACAAAAGACAATCTGGTGAATGTACACCAAATGCTGGCAGAGGTCATCTATTCATTGTTACTTAAGGGGGATTTTCACCCGATTATTTGTGCTTTTTAAGAATTAAAATTTTTCCACAGTGTACATGCATTATTCATGCATCCATAAAGAACTGTTAAATAAATGCAAATCGTTAGAAGCATGAAAAACATTAGTCCCAGGGTTTAAATTCTATCACATGGACAGAATTTAGTACGGTCTTTTAGTGGCCATGGGGTTTGACAGTCTGTCAGCAGTGAAGTTTTTATCAAAAACCATCTGGAAGGGCATTTGTTCCACACCCATCATGGAGCCCAGTGGGCTTGAACTCCTGACCCTGAGATCGAGATGTGAGCTGAGATCCAGAGGCGGAGGCTCAACCGACTGAGCCCCCCCGGGCGCCCCTGCTGACCTGTTTGTGTTTAGAAATGTTCAGAGACCTCACGAGATTTGCCTGGATCCTGTCGCATGCACTTGACTGTCACAGAATTCTTATGCTCTAACCATCTAAAAACATCTGAATTGTAAATATCTTCTAGATTTTAAATTTATTTTTATTCTTGGTTAATTAGCTTGAATGAAAAATGTTCTGGATATTTAAATGTTACATAGAGATTACCAGGATTTTTCTTAACTCTCATACTTAGGAAATTTCACTGTTTCTCTTCTAACATTTTTGGATTCAAGAGATTATCGTCAACTCTACTTGAGAGGTTTATCCTGTGTTCCTTACATCATCCCTGTCTTGCTTGGCTCCCCGCAGTCTTGGAAGCCATGTCAGCCCTTCACACCGCACCATCTGTGGGTACTCACCAGCTTTGTCAGAAGGCGCAGGTGTGCCGTGGCTTAAACCAGTCCTGAAAGGAGCTCAGTGGCTTCATCTATGTACGTACCCTGCGCCACTCTTACGGCCCTTAAAACCTGTGATTGGGAATGGCTGATACCATCTTCCCTGGTAATGGGACCTTTTGTTGTTTTGAGAAAGTATGCATGTGGAGTTGGTAGCGGCGGCCAGCGTGGACGCGGCACTCGCAGGAAGCGGGCCGGACCGTGGCGGTGCGGCCCCAGCTGGTAGCGGAGTGAAATGATCACTCCTGCCTTCCGCAGGAAAGCCAGTGCTGCTTGGGTGTGGGTTCATTTTTTTCTTCTTCTTCTTCTTTTTAACCTTAAGGTTATACGTTGAAGCTCTTTATTTTTTTTATTATTTATTTATTTGAGACAGAGAGAGCACAAGGGGGGGGCGGGGCAGCGGGAGAGGGAGAGGCAGACTCCCCGCTGAGCAGGGAGCCTGATGTGGGGCTCGATCCCAGGATCCGGGATCATGACCTGAGCTGAAGGCAGATGCTTAACGACTGAGCCACCCACGCGCCCCTGTGTTGAAGCTCTTTAAATCTTTGCATTTGTCTTGCTTTTCCCAGTATAATGAATGACCTCTTAAGCATGAACAAGGGGTCATTTTTCCTTGTAGAAAATGTTCTAGCATTTATATTTTTCCACAGTCATTCTAACATCCAGATGCTGCGAAACCTCTAGATCTGAAACCCTCCCACAGGCGGCCTCCCACGGTGGCAGCAGCCCCAGATGTGGCTGTCCAGTGGCGAGAGCTGGCTTCACGGCAGGGCGATCCGCAGCACTAGAACCTTCTCGCTCAGGCCCGAGGCCAGGGTGCAGCTTCTGCACGGCTACCGTCCGCCCTGTGCTTTTTCATCATGACCCTGAGCGTGGAGCTGGTTCGGGGGGCCCTGCTGTGCTGCTCGCTGACTGTCGCCACGTGGTCAGCTCAGACGTCAGGTACAAGCCAACGTCGGGCGGTCGCCAGTATTGCCAATAACGACTGCGTTACATGCTTGAAAACAAAAAATTGTGATCTTCTTCCTCTTCTTTAAGTCATTTTAAATTCCCTCATCTACCTTACCCCCTGCTTTTGTGAGGGTTGACACATGATTAGATTTCATTCCAGTATAGAAAGCTTAAGATAAAAAACCATAGGACTGGGTGCCTGGGTGGCTCAGTCGGTTAAGCGTCTGCCTTCGGCTCAGGTCTTGATCCCAGGGTTCTGGGATCAAGCCCCACGCGGGGCTCTCTGCTCTGCAGGGGACCTGCTTCTCCCTCTCCCTCTGCCTCTCTCTCATGAATAAATAAATAAAATCTTAAAAACAAACATAGGACTTGTAATTCAGAAACAGGAGAGAACTGAACTTTTGAAGCAGAAGTCTTGAGAAGAATGAAAGTTTTCAAGCTATACAACTGTCTATAGAAAATCTTAATTTGGTTAAAACAAGGTATTCTTTAGTGAAAACCCCTTTTGATTTCTACATTGATCTGTTTTTGAGCTGCTTATTCTGGAATTATTTTTTCCTAAAGATTAAGTGAACTTGGCTTGAAGCGTTTGAAGCATATTTAATCTACTTTAGGGTTGACTTACTCGAATGCACTTGGCAGCCAGGAAGCGTTTGAGCAGAGAGGTTGATGGCCGAAGTGAAACAGATGAGGAGACATCCTCTTCGGTCCCCTCCGTCCCCTCTTCCGAGTCCACTCAGTTCCGCGCCGAGGTAGTAAGGCCACTGAAAGGTGGCTGGTTCCGAAGTGCCTGAGCGGGGCTAAGAGAGCTGGGGTGATTCTCAGTGTCGTGCGCATCCTGGCTCGTGGTAATGTTTCATATTCCTTTTTCATATTATTCCTGTTCAAGAATCCATTATTTCAAATACTGCTGGTAGGATCTGTCAGCTCTTGGTCAGTGCTGTGTGCCTGGTGATTCACGTCTCTTCCCTCATTTAGTCCTGCCAACCACTTACAGAGTAGGTGTTTTTACCTTTCTCATACAGAGGAGGACGTTGACGCTCAGGGAGGTTACGTGATAGCTAGTCCTAGATAGGCTAGCGTGGGTTTCTCTGGAAGCCGAGCCTGGGGTGAGGATCTTGCTGCAGGTAGTTTGTGTGGGAGGCGGTCCCGGGGAGCAGGAGTGAGGACGCAGAGAGCAAGCATGGGAGGAAAAGCCAAGACAGGGATGTGTTATTAAAGTCGACGCTAGAGCCAAGGGGCTGCATTTCCCCCAGGATCTCTGGGAAGTGTTCAGAATGCCTCCTAGAATTATCCATGCAAAGGATGGGAGACTGGAACATTGATACACTGACTTCTGGTTGAGAGCTGTTTTAATTCCCCAGAACTTCTGGGCTCTGTGGTTTGAGGTTCCCCAAGACTCCAAGAATAAGTAGTAGTAATGATGAGCAGAAATATGGAGAGACAAGGGAACCGGCGTCTGCAGGAAGTAGTCTCAGGGATATCTGCTAAAAGGGATAGGACCCTACCTGGACTGATTCCAAAACCTGAGCTCCTTCCAGACCATCTTCCTGTAAACAGACCTATGAGATGGGGTTAGTTAGGGTGACATGGAAATACAGAGAATGCCCATAGTGATTATAATAGTGTGAAGAGAAGGCACATTGTAGGTGTAATGCCTGGAATTATATGAAGTGGGGAAGGTTTCCTTTTTGTTGGTGTGGCTTGGTTAATGCTAGTTTGTATTGCTTGCATGGATGTAGGTTAGAATACAAGAAGAATGCCCAGAATAGTCTAAGTACTGGAGACTATAACTGATTTGGGATCAAAACCAACTCCATTGGGGCGCCTGGGTGGCTCAGTCAGTTAAGCATCTGCATTCGGCTTGGCTCAGGTCCTGATCCAAGTCCCTGGATCGAGGCCTGCATCAGTCTCCCTACTCAGGGGGAGTCTCCTTCTCCCTCTGCCGCTCACCCTGCTCATGCTCGCTCGCTCTCGCTTTCTGTCTCAAATAAAATCTTTTTTAAAAAAACATATTCCATTATTGAATTTTTAAGGTATATCATGCATATAGGATTATGTTCTCAGCATTTGTGAAATGTGGTGTTGAATATCGGTGAAGAAACTAAGGCAGAGCACACTGGGCCTCGTAGACCATTGTTCACTGTAAGTTTTATGTATTTTTGTTGTTAAAAATCACTGCAGGGGCATCTGGGTGGCTCAGTCGGTTGGGCATCCAACTCTTGATCTCAGCTCACTCTTGATCTCAGGGTCATGAGTTCCATACTGGGCATGGAGCCTACTAAAAAAAAAAATCACTTGGTAACACCCCAAGGATTTTTTATTGATACATAATTGACATATAACATTGTGGAAGTTTAAGGTGTACGTGTTGATTTAATGCAAGCGTATATTGCAGTCTGATTACCACTGTAGCGTCCGCTAACACCTCCATCACCTCACAAAATTATCATTTCTTTTTTGTGGTCAGAACACTTAGGATCTAGTTTCTTAGCAACGTTGAAGTATATAATACAGTACTGTTGACTATAACCACAGTGTTTTACATGAGATCTCTTCTAACTGCAAGTTTGTACCCTGTGACCCACATCTCCCCACTTCCCCCACCGCCCAGTCTCTAGTAACCACCATTCTACTCTCCGTTTCTACTAGAGTCCACATCTAAGTAGTGTGCAGGATTTGTCTCTCTCTGTCCGACTTGTCACACTTAGCGTAACGCCCTCAAGGCCTGTCCATAGTGTCACAAATGACAGGATTTCCTTCTTCCTCATGAATGAGTCGTATTCCGTTGTATGCCTATGGACGGACACACACACACACCCCCCACATCCATTCATTCCTGACAGACACTTAGGTTCTTCCCATATCTTGGCTATCATGAGTAATGCTCGACGAGTGCAGATAATTTTTCAATATGCTGTTTTCATTCATTTGGATATGTAATCCAGAAGTGCGAGTGCTGGATCGTAGGGTGATTCTATTTTTAATTTTTTGAGGAGCCTCCATCCTGTTTTCCACAGCAGCTGCACCAGCTTGCCTTCCCACCCACAGTGCATGGGGGCTCCCCTTTCCCCACATCCTCACCAGCACCTGTTATCTCGTGTCTTCCCAGTGATGGCCATTCTAGCAGATGTGACATGGTCTCTCTCACTGTGGTTTTGGTTTGCATTTCTGTGGTGATTAGTAATGTTTGAGCATCTTTTCGTGTACCTGTTGGTCATTTTTATGTCTTCTTAAGAAAAGTGTTTATTCAGATTCTCTGTCCATTTTGTAATTGGATTTTTTTTATTATTGAGTTAGAGGAGTTCTAACACCCCAAGGGTAAACTGTGGGGAATAATGTCTTCAGTGAAATTATTTTTCAGTGTTTGGGGCCCTCAGTTTATTCCACGACAGTAAGGTAGCGGACACGTTCTGTTCTGCCAAACTCAGCCTAGCGTCGTGTCTGCCACAAGGTAGTTGTTGCAAAATATTTGTGTAAGGGAAATACCTCCAGTTGTCGTTTTTTGAGTCTTCCACCGGTCCGATTTGGGCAGGGGCTGGAACTGATGCAGTTCACTTGCAGGGTCCCCGTGTTGCTGCCTAAGAGACCAGCACACGCTTCGTGGCTGAAATAAACAGCACAGATGTCTCCGCTCACAGCCTATAGGACGGTCGGTCCAGGCCCCGGGCCTCACAGGCCGCCAGCAGGGTGCTGACCAGTCTGCACTGCTGTCCGGAGAGTCGGGGGAGGAAGCCGCTTCCACGCTCGGTCAGGTTGTCGGCGGAGCTTGCAGGAGGAGGTCCCTGTTTCTGCGCTGGTGGCCCCCGCCCCGGGGACTGCTGTCCGTCCCTGAACACCGCCTGGGGGCCTTGCCGACCGGCCCCCGTGCGGGAGGATGTCCCTGGTTACATCACTTTGTCCAGGAACAGTGCCGGGGCCTTGAAGGGCCGGGGCAGGGCAGGCCGGCCCCTCTTTCTTCACATCAGCCATGCCACGGGGCCTAAGCAAATTGTGGCGGGGAAATCCGATGCAGTCATGGCCTGGGGGTCACACGGGGTTGCGCCCCAGGGGGCCGGGGATCTTGGGGGCCGTATCGAGTGGGTGCCCACTGCCGTGTGACGCCCAGAGGACCCGAGGATTCATAACCTGTGGCCCACGTACAGGGCAAACGATGGTATATGCCTGACCCAGTATCTCCACAGGGGCGCGGAGGACGGTGAGGCCCCCGGAGGCCAGTGTGGGGTTCTTGCTGGCGTGCTGCCGACTGATGGCTCTTGCCTGCTCGTACGGACTCGGCCCCAGCTTGAAGGGTCCCTGCTCACTTGAATCGTAAAGCTCTTTCAGCACGATTCCATTGACGTCGCGCGTCAGTATTGGGTTAATATTCCTGTCCCAAATTCAGATGGGCCCCGTGAAGCTCAGGAAGGCTGACGGATGTCAGGCAGCTTGCATGGCTGGTGAGCAGTGAAGCCCAGACCCCCCGTGGCCACTGCACCCCAGCAGCTGCGTCCTTGCTCCCTTACTTGGTGCTTCCTGTGCGCCTGGCTCCGCGCTGGGGGAGGGCAGAGGGCAGCCTCTGTCTAGGGCCCTGTCCGCCTGTCTGCCCGAAAGCTATTCTGTACGAAGTGGGAAGTGTGCTGGGAAGGTCACTGCAGGCGGGAGTGGGGGGACCGCAAAGGCACGGACGGCCAGGGCCTGGCACGCTGGGGACTGGAGGAAGAGCCCCAGACTGGGGGACGGGAGGCGGCCTGCGTCTCCGTCGGGGCACCGGCCTCTCAGCCTGGAGGCTCGCAGGAGTACGAATGTATTCCCGTTTCCTGTCTCCCCGCCCCTTCTCAAACCCTGACCCAGAGTGTTCTGTTTCCTTAGCTGAACTCGATGCCGAGCACACCCAGAAGGTCCTGGAAATGGAGCACGCCCAGCAAGCGAAGCTGAAGGAGCGGCAGAAGTTTTTCGAGGAGGCCTTCCAGCAGGACATGGAGCAGTACCTTTCCACAGGTTACCTGCAGATAGCGGAGAGGAGAGGCAAGTGGGGGAGAGGGTCGCTGGCAGCGGGGGACGGAGACCGTGTCACACTGCATCCCCCGGCCGGGTCATGGGGCACAGTCCCCTGCAGTCCATTCTGGTATCAGTCCCCAAAACTCAGAGTGGATGCGTCATGCCACGTCTGTCTTGTCGTGGTTTTTGCGTCTTCCTGTAGCTCTAGGCTTTAATTGGAGATACTTAGAAAACATAAAATACGTTTTATTAAAAACTAAGAAAGACAAACATTACCCTTAATTCTCCAGCACAGAATAATCTCCGTTACTATTTTCGGGGTGGTTCTTTCCCAGTCTGTGTACGTAACTGCTACCACAGCGTACCTGTGTCCAGTCACTCCACGGGCATCATTCCCCGTGTTAAGAATTCCTTAGAAGGGCGTGGGTGCAGAGGTGCGTCCTCACCAGCAGGATGTACGCCGTGCTACGTTTAACCAGTTTCCTAGCTGAACGTGTTGGTTCTTTACCTTTATAAATGGTTGTGTGAGGCACATCTAGATGCATAAATGTCTGTCTGCATCTCGATGGTTCCCAGGAACAAGCGGAGCAGGGGAGGCATCAGGGACGGAGTCCCTCATCCCACCTTTGAGAGCCGGGGGCCTACGTGGCAGCTTCCATTCCTCTCGGGCAGGAGCAGTGACGGCCAGGCCTTCTGGGCTCACCTGCCCCTCAGCGCCCCAGAGACCCCCCCGCCTCCCCAGATCTGACTGTCCTCAGCCTCCCTGGGCTCCCCCGCCCCTCACCACACCCCCCGACGTAACTCACGCTCTTCCTTCCCTTTCTATCCTGTGGCCTCCCCCAGGAGAGGCTAAAGAAATCAAAAACGAGGAAGGAAAATAATGCAGAGAAAACTGATGAGAAGTAATATCTGAATGCCTTGGAAAGCACCAGAGGACGCGTCGGGTGGCTAAGGCTTTCTTGCAGTGGGTCAGACAGGTTTGAAGATGAGCGTCTTCGTCTCTCCGGACTTGGCTTTCCCTGTTGTATGCCTCCGACCTAAAGTCTGTCTTCATCTAGGAAGGTCAGGCTGCCCGTTTCCTCAGAACACGCACGCTATTCCTTTGCTCCAGGGTTTGGGGCTGGTTATGGAGTGAGCGGCCCGTTTGCTGCAGGGATGTGGGTCCTGTCGTGCGCAGGGGTGAGGAGGAGGCCGTCTCAGCGTGAGCCCCTGTAACAAACCCCCAGACACGGGTGGCTTAAACCGCGGGCATTTATTTCCCACAGTTCTGGAGGCTCAAGTCCAAGATCAAGGTGCCGGCAGTTTCGGCTCCCAGGGGAGAAGCCCTCTTCCTGGGCTTGCATCTCGTCGCACCCCCACGTGGCAGTGAGAGCCCCCCTCGGGCATGTCTTTGCGGAGGACGCTAATCCCCTTAGGGGAGGCCCAGCCCTCCCCACCTCATCTCAGCCTGTTCGCCTCCTAAAGGCACCCCCTTGTGTGGTCTTAAAGCACTGAAGAAGAAAATTGGAAGATTTGGGCTTTTTCGCTTTCTGCTGCAGCCAGAGCTGGAAGGACATTTGCAGATAACAAGCATCTCTCCACAGAGCTGTTGGGAGCCGTCCCTTGGGCTTCCCAGCCTGGCGAGTCCCACATGCCTGTCTTCCCCAGCAGTCCTCTCCCAAGGATGAACGTGGGGAGGTCTCATGTAGGAGAATCAGTCAAGATAAAAAAATCTCCATAGTGAACATGGTATTTTAGACTCCTTCCACTAAATCAGAAATAGCAGTCTGAATTTTTCTCACTTTCCAAAGCATCATTTTTTAATGAAGACAAAGGCATGGGAAATTTTACCCAGAAAAGTATCCGAGTAAAGGGTAAAGGGACCTCGGGCGACCCTGGGTCGGGTGAGGCTGGAGAACCCGCAGAGCGTGGGGCGTCCCGCACTTGGAGACACAAGGGCACCACCAGATGTGCCAAGCCTCGGAGGGGAACTGGGAGCCACTGGCGCCCAGCGGGTCTGAGTGCAGTCCAGGCACAGCAGCCTGGTGTGGTCCAGACCCGGCTTCAGTGGTCTTCGTTGCTGAGAGCCAGGGTATGTTGAGGGTGCAGCTAGTAATGAATAGATCACCTTGGAGACGCCCTGCTCTGTATCTGTGTGTTCCTACAATGGATCTCCAGCTCCCGAGGGGGCCCTGTAGAGCTCAGCAGAGTCAAATCCTGGAGCCAGGGGTGTCCCCCTGTGCCCTGACTCAGCCCTTGGATGTTCCAGGATGGACCCAGTGCTTGGGAAAGAGAAGGAAAGGATGTGTGGGCAAGATTAGCAAAGTTAGAGGAGAATTAATAGATAAAAATGCACCAAACTAGAATTCATATAGTGTCTTACCCGCCCCCCCCAGGATACTATCTTGAGTTGGAGGAGTGTCTCAAACACAGTCATCAGCTTATGGATTTAACTTTGTATAATTACTTCCCCGTGAGGGTTTTATTTAGAAATAAAATTTTTATTGGAAATTTACTATGACCCATTACTGGCTTTCATTGAATTAGGAAGTATTTTAATATCCAGAAAAGAACTGAAAATGTCCCATACTTCTGTTTCCAGATTTAGCATTTTAATGTTTTCCCAAATTTGCTTCAGATATTTTAAAAAATGTTATGAAATATTCCAAATATACACAGAGGTATAAGGAATAACATAAACACCCATATACTGTCTCAAAACTCATCTCTTGCAGTGCATTACTTTGGAAAGTGGACTTTTGTGACTGACTTGATAAACTATTGGTATATTTTCAAAAAAAAAAAAAAAACACCCATGTACTAACCACCCAGCTCAAGAACTAACAGCACCCATACCCAGTGAAGGCCCCCCTCCAGAGGGACCAGCCGCTCTCACGGTTCCGGCCGCCTCGGCTGCGCGCAGACACAGATTGGCGCTGCACTGCATGCTGGCTTTCTGGGCACGTATTCTGACCATTGTCCATTCCGGCTCATTTCAGCCTTGTTTGTTGCTTTTCACTTTTTTTTTTTTTTTTAAAGATTTTATTTATTTATTTGAGAGAGAGAATGAGATAGAGCGAGCATGAGAGGGGGGAGGGTCAGAGGGAGAAGCAGGCTCCCCGCTGAGCAGGGAGCCTGATGCGGGACTCGATCCTGGGACTCCAGGATCATGACCTGAGCCGAAGGCAGTCGCTTAACCAACTGAGCCACCCAGGCGCCCCTGTTCCTTTTCACTCTTAAATAATTTCCAGATCTACTGAATGAATATATGGAAGTCTATTCATTGTGTCGATGGT
>NC_138376.1:9906939-9918846 GCF_054177405.1 Leptonychotes weddellii
GAAGAGCTCACAGCAGCCACGGGGGCCCCCGTTCACCGGGGGGCGGGGGGGGGGGGGTGGGGGGGTTGACCAGAGAAGAGCGACCTCGTTTCATTCATTCATCTTCCACAAGACAGACAAATATCCAAAAACTTTTTATTATTAAACCTTGTAGTACAAACCTGAAAAGTAAACAAAAAACTGGCAATAAACAACATGAAGTCCTCCCTCCCGCGGGAGGGGTGCAGAGCAGCGCTAATAAATTAATTAAATGTCAAACTGTAAGCCAGAGGCAGAGTTTACTGTCAAAAAGAGGGAAAGTACACAGCAAGGCCATAAAAACCGGACAACCACATTGGAAAACACTTGACTCTGTTTATGTAATTGTTAAATATTCCAAAAACAGTTCAGTCTTCTGCAACAACAACCAACAAAGTGTAGCACAGGACGCTCCTGACAGTCCCGCTGACAAGCTCAGTGCAACAGGGGCAGCTACGGGCTCGGTGGGTCCAATTACGAAACAAAGAACAGCTTGTGAAAACAGTTCCCTTTTTTATTCCACACATACTGTACACACAACCGGAGAAGGGCAACAGCTACTCCATTATTATTTTGTTGTTGTTGTTCAGTGATGTAAGCAGCACTTATAAATGTTACAAGAAAAACCCTGTAAGCATCCAATCCACCCGATGAAGAAACGGAAACGTAAGGCTTTTCTTCATCTTGTCTTCGCGCCCTCCCCACCCCCCCACCGAGAAAAAGGCTCAAGTATTTAAAACAATTTACAGGCGTATGTACAAAAGGGATGGGATTCTTTTTTTTTTCTTCTTTCTTTTTGTTACAACATGAAGAGAAAAAATAGACAAGATGAGCGCAAATGCATTTTCACATTCAAACAGAACTGCAGACCTCCTAGTGGCTTTGAGTGTGACCGTCAACGAGACGAACTGAAGAGAGAGATTAATGCTGACGCGTGAAGGTGGGGAACAAGCAGTGAGATGGAGACGGAATGTTAGAAAGATTGCACATCTAGGACAAAGAAGCACTTACGGCTTCGATCACTTTTTTTTTTCCTTTTTTTGTTTTTCTTAAGGATGCTATTGAAGGGTTTTTGATAAAGTAGCCAACAGCACCAAAAAATAACAGAATGGATTTCCTAATGAAATCAGGCACAGGTGTCCCTCACGTGACCCCTCCAAGGCAGGCAGTCGTCTTCTCTCGCTCTCCTCTTTCCCAAAAACAGATGCATAGTGATGTGCTGGTAAAGAGAACCTCGGCGCTCCTCTTCGCGTTTTGCCTCGGGTTAGGAAACTACGTCCGCCTTCAGCTGCCATGACCTCCCCAAGACACAACATGGGGGTTCTCCGGTTTTAAAAACTACAAACTCATTTTGCACATGACAGAAGAAAAGACAGCCAGAGTAAAGCCATTTCTTTTCAAGTTTTGTGTGTGTGTGTGTCTCCTATCCCTTTTCCTCTCTAGAAAAATCTGCTCACATGACTGATGGTTTTAAAATTTGTTCTCCAAACTTCACCCTCTTCAAAAATGGGTTAAAAAGCCTTTTTTCCCCCAAGTTACCAAAGAAAACAAAACAAAACAAAAAAAACAAAACAAAAAACCGAAAAGGCGTTTTTCAGCCACAGGGGCAATACAAATTAATACAGCCCCTCAAGGGTTTTTAAAACAGTGAATATACGGCAGTTTCAAAAATCTGACTGCAGTATCTAGGTATTCTAAGTACAAAAAAAAGTTCAACAGTTTAATGCTAAAACAAAATTAGTTCTCTAAAACCAGAAGAAAATCTTCTTTAGAGCTAGTGCAAAGACAGCTTGAATCCTACAGCAAGTACTCCAAACTAGAATATAATAATTACAAAAAAATATATATCAGTCGACACGGGTGTTGGCATCTTCACGACGAGCTTGAAGCACTTTTGGATGAACTGGAGGATGAAAGCCGGGATGGCGGCACGTCCACGGTCGCTCTCTTGCGGGGCCCTCTTTTTGGTGTAGGTTTACCGAGACAGTTCTCAATGCTGCCGTTCTTACCAGATACTTTGCCACAGATCTGGTTGACCAGACTGATGATCTGTTCCTGTTCCGGGTCGAAAGGGAGAGAGAATTAAGAAACCAGAAGACCACCGTCCCAGAACCGCCCAGGGGACGCTTGGCGCCGACTCCCCATCGCATAGCGAGCCTGGGACAGCCGAGGGGCCCCTCCAAGCGTGCTTCCTGGAAGGTGGGCGAGGCCCCAGACGGCGCGAGAACCAGTGAGAACATCGCTCGGGGACAGTGAGGCCCCCTCCCTGGCAGCTTAACATCCATGAAGTCCCGTGCCTACAGACAGCAGGGAGGACGGCGGCCCCCTCGCCGCCGAGCCACAGCCGCCCACACAAGCGTGGACAACAGCGGGCGCCGTGGGCCCTGTGAGCCCGGCTCAGCCTGCACCGCGCATTGCGGGGGCGGGGGGGGGGGGCGCTCCAGCCTGATACTCTAGCCTCCCTTCAGTGGGTCTGCTCATCGATATGCTGGTACTCCCACCCCGGCGAAGGCAGCCCGTCCACCCAGGCGCTGGCCTTGAGAATGTGCGCAAGATCCACACAACTCCCAAACCATCCAGTTTTACAAGAAACCACGCGCCAAATTATCAAAATGGCAGATGGCCTAGCCTGCATGTCATGAGCACCTGCCCTGGACCAGGGATGGAGGAAACCATGTGGACATGGGGGCGGCAGAGGCCTTTCCTTTACTCAAAGGCGTCCCAGGTTGGCCCTCCAGCACCAGGAGGCTCTCATCACAGGGGTGGAAGGTCTCAAAGGGGAAGTGAAAACCGTCTGGAAAGAAAGTGAAAAGCACCCTGGAAGGAGCAGGGCCGCCCGTGTATGGAAGCGCCGTCTCTGGCCGTTTTTAAAAGCACTTTATGGCAAACCTAATCGAGGGTAAATAGAGGAGCTTCTTTAAAACCTGGTTCCAAGTGGCTGAAGCCTCCTGGCAGCACAGGGCCAGGCAGCGCCCTCCCTGCGTCCCACCTGCGCCCCACCAGACGGCTGCCAGGAAGGCCCGGCGGCTCCCCGGGCGGCTCCCTCAGGCAGCCCAGGAGGCCTGACCAGCCTTGCGGGACGTGCAGGGTCCTCACAAGCCATTTCTAATACCCAACCCAGAGTGAGTAGCTCCCCAGGGAACAACGTGCGCGCGCACGCACACACACACACACACACACACCAGGGAACGAATGAACACACACACACACACCAACCCGAGAAGGAACGGATTCAGATTTACCAAGATGAAGCCGCTGGCAAAGGAGGCGGCTTCGAATGCCCTTCTTACTCATCAAAACCATTAAGCTTCAAGAAGAACCCGACAGACGTGATTCTCTGTCCAGTTTTCTGGTCCCACACAACACCTGGCTACCCAAGACGGGCAGAGATGGGCGAACCCACGTTCTGCAGAGCCTCACGGCCGGGTGGCGGCGCCCCGTGAGCTCACCGGCCCGGGCTCGGCATCTGCCGCCGACACGAAGCACCAGGGAGGCCAGAGTGCCTGCTGCCTTCAAGCTCCCACTTTAAAAACGAGACCCCCGTCTATTTTCAGCTTTTCCATCCCATTAGCCGAAGGCTTCCCCCCGCCAGGCCCACAGCCTGAGCCCCGCGGATGCACCATCCCCCCCGCCCAGTCCCGCCTGGGGCTCCGTCGTGTGGGATGTGAGGACAGTCACCTCCCACAGAAGCAGCTGCAGGGTGCAGGACAGAGGCTCCGTGGGGAGGGGGTCTGGGGGAGGGGGACCCCCCCCCCAAGACACAGCGCGAGGGCCTGGCGGACGGGCGTGTGCTGCCCAGGACAGGTGATAGAGCACCACTGCTGTTGGAAAGGGGGGCCCCCAGGAAGGGCTCTGGGGCCGTCACAAGGTGAGCGGTGCGTCTGAGGGGCAGGGCCGCGCACCCCGGGAGGCTGCGGGGTGAGGCGCAGAGGCGCGGGCCTGCTGCCTGTGTGGGGACAGCCCCGGGCCGGGGGCGCCCGCTTCCCCCAGAAGCACTGCTGTCTGTGGCCACAACCGAGCCACGGAGCCAGGGCTGCGGATGGTGTCCGCCCCTGACGACGGGCAGCTCTCACAGGGCCAGGGCAAGGGACGGAGAAAAGGACCACAGGGAACATGAAAGCACGCCCCTCGAACAAGGACGGAGGCACAGAAGCGA
Source organism: Leptonychotes weddellii (assembly GCF_054177405.1). Classification (NCBI taxonomy): domain Eukaryota; kingdom Metazoa; phylum Chordata; class Mammalia; order Carnivora; family Phocidae; genus Leptonychotes; species Leptonychotes weddellii. The sequence goes on from NC_138376.1 coordinate 9,911,114, forward strand.
CGGGAACCGACCGGGCCTGGGATGCATCTGGAAGGTGGACGGGACTCGTGGAGTTGGATGCCAAAGGAAAAAGGCCCCGAGTGTCCACTGAGGCCCCTGAAGAGGACAAAACCGGCTCCCAGCTTCCAGAGCTGGCCCTTGGCCTCGTGCCCTGCTGGGGGCGCACCCGGTTCTCAACTGGAGATGGGACGGAAGAGGCCAGTGCAGTCTGCAGCCCACACAAGGCAGGCGGCCCCGCAAAGCACTCCCACCGCCCCCCGACCTGGCACATGCTCATTCCCGGGGCACGGACGGACGCAGGGGAGTCTCCCGCACGCGGGCCCTGCCGGACCCCTGCAGGCCGCCCAGTGGGGGGAAGGGACACAGAGCTGGCGGAAGGACAGGGCTAATTCCCTTGTGTCTCAGGAGCTCCGCAGGGCGCAGCGAGGGAAGGCGGCCCTGTCCCCAGAGCCCCAGAATCAGGCTTCTCTTACAAAACCGAGACCAGAGACTTGGCTCTGAGGCCCCCCATGCGCCACAACCAGGCCCCCGGGTTTCGTCTGTCCTGTGATGGACGTGCACTGGTGGCCCGCGCCCCCCGCCGACCCCTCGGATCTGCACCCCAGCCCCTGCCGTGGGGGACGGCACTGTCCCTCGTTTCCTTAGCCCAGCCCACCGGGGTGAGCGGGGGCCCCGGCGGCCGCCACTGCCGAGATGCTGTACGGGGCTGGGCCAGGCCCCCACGCACGGCAGGTGGGCAGCGGGCTCGCGGCTACAGAGCTACCGTTACCAGGACGAAGAAACCCGGAACGAATGGGAGTTTGTAAAAGTAAAGACATTTCTGAGTTTAGTCCCTGGGATCCTCCAGGTCAGGTCGGACACAAGCTGGACCTACGCTACTCTCCATCCCCAAGTCGGGCCGTGGGGCGAGTGCGTCGCAGCCCAGGAGAGCAGGGGACAGTCGCCGTGCCCCGCAGGCCCCGCTCCGAAGGCGTGCCCGCAGCGCACACTGACCTCATCGTAGCGGTACATCAGCTTCAGCCCTCGACAGGACTTCTGCTTCTCCACGTGGCGCAGCGCGCACTCCAGGCAGAACACCACGTTCTCGTTCTCCTGCACGACCTGCGGGAAGAGCGCCAGGCCTGAGGGGCGGGGCGTCGGAGCTCTGCCGCGGTCTGTCCCCGCGCTGTCGCCCAGGCCGACGGGGTGCCCGGGACGTGTAACTGCCGGGCAACGATGAAAAGCCGGAAGCAGGCACCTGGAGCAGCACTTCCAACTAGGAAGTGAATAAACGCCCATCTCTGAGGTGCAGCGACGGGCGCCCGACGGGCGCGGTGGCCTCCCATCCGCCGGGTTTCTGCCACCCACAGGCCGGAGAGAACCCAAGAAGAACGCGACACCTGTGAGTGCTCGGCTTCTGGGGCTTCCGAGACGGCGACTACACGAACCAGGGCGGGACGCAACGTGGCAGCGTGGGTCTGGAGTGCTGTGCAGGGACGCCCCCCGGACGTTGTCCCCCTGCGGCTCCGTGCCCCATCAGCTCCGCTGGTTACCCAGCTCCCCGACACTCCAACCACGCGTTCCACACCATCTGCAGCCCCGACGTGCGCGGTGTGGACGCGCATGCCCACGGCACACAGGAGCCCGGACGGCCAGCAGGGTGGTGTGGGGGTTCTCGCCCCTCGCCCTGGCCCCTAGTCCTGCTCTCCCGAGCAGAGAAAGGGAATATGCTGCCTTAACACAGGACATGCAAGAGGCTGACAAGCCTTTTCATAAAGATGCAGGGGAAGCAGCTATACCACGAGCTGCAGGAGGGAGGCACTAACACAGGAAGAAAGCCCTCACCTTTTAAAGACACTCAGGCCAAGCACAGAAATAGACAAAAACAGGAAACCGTAAACAAAAACACAAAGCTTCTGACTAATCCAAGCAATGAAAATTGTAAAATAAAACCTGTTTTTACGTACAAATTCAGGTGGATCTATGCTTTCTTGAAACAACACTGGGGCTGCTAGGAAATGCCTGGCGACATCTCTCAGGGCCCGCCCGTCCGCACAACAGCCTGAGCACAAACCCACGGGAACCAGCCGGCCCCACATGGAGGTCGTGACCGGGCCACTGGGGCTCGTGGGAAATAACGGGGCTGTCTCCCACGGGAGCGGCTCCGGCCGACACAACAGGATGCGCTCGGGGGCGCCGCGGCTTTCCCAAGTGCCGCTCACCCAACGGTTTTAAGACCTGGGGAAATGCTTAGCACTTTCTCTGGGAGAGCATGACCCTGGATTTTATCTTTCTAGACGGACCTTGGAAAAGACGGACCAGACAGAAGAAAATACAGATGTTTCTTGACTTACGAGAGGATCACGTCCTGATAAACCCACCGAGTTCAAAGTATCCTCAAGCGGAAAGTGCACGGAATGCTGCGGCCCCCGGACGCCGCCGCCCGGCCTGGCCTACCCCGCTCGCGCAGGGCCCGGCGTGTCGCAGGCCCCCGAATGCTGCACTGAACCCGAGGGCAGAGTGGTGGTCGGAGCGCACGCCGCGGCCGCGGCCGCACGGCTGGAGCGGGGGCGGGGGGGGGAGGGGAGGCGGCCTCAAAACTAAAACCTGGAGTCCAGTTTCTAGTGCGTGCGTACCACTTTGGGGCTGTCGTAAGACAGAAAAATCGGAAGAGCAGCCCCCTTAAGTCGGGAGCGCGCGGAGGTAAAACGGGCGGTGTGGTTGCTGTGGACGCGGCCGTCCCGGCCCCGCCCGGCCCGCTAGTCCTAAGCCTGCGGACGCCGGGCCTTTCGGGAGGCACCTGAGGTCCCAGGGCGGGGGCAGAGGAGCCCCAAGGGCCTGCGGTCGTCGGCCCAGAAGCGGCTCCCGCCAGAGACCAGGAGCTGCGCTGCTGCTCAGAGACCGGTCTTCCCCAGACACGTTTCTGAGTCGTTAGGCTGGAACCTGACAGGAGCCGAGGCCGCGAACGCGCCCCACGAGCCCTCCCGAGCAGCAGCTGGGGCCGGCCGCGCAGGGGCGGCGCGAGGGGGCAGGGCGGGGACCGAGCCCCCGGCCGCGGCCACAGCAGAGCCCTGCAGGCCCGAGGCCAGGCCCCCCCCGGGCTCACCATGGACAGGTAGCACAGGTGCTGGCAGACCTGACACCTCCTCTCCGACGTCTCCAACTGCAGCCACTTTCGAGGCTTTTTCTTGCCATCCGCCATGGCGCCGTTGCCGTCGTGGCTGCCGTAGCGCGCGGACGAGTGGAGGCCGGCCTCGAACAGCTGCCGCCGCTGCCGCAGCTCCGTATCCCTGCGCGCACAGAGGGGCGGGCCGTCAGGGCGCCGCGGCGCAGACCCGCGGGCTAGCGGGCGCACGGGAGGGCGCGGGGCTCCGGAAGCCCCGGGGGGAGCCCAAGAAGGGCCTTCCGGAGGAGGCAGAGCCCTGGCGCCGTGTCTACCGCAGGGGCTCCGGAGACCGGAGCCAGGGGAAGGCCGCCAGCCAGGCCCGGCGCGGGGACAGCGCGTGGGGGGCACCCGCCGTGGCGGCATCTCGAGGCCCGGGTCGCATCTCTCCACGGCCGCACACTGCTGGGATCCGGGCAGTCCGCCCAGGGCCCGCCTCCACCCCTCCCGCCGGCGGACTAAGCTCCCGTAGCTGCCGACCCCAAACATCAAGCCTCAGGCCGGAGGAGGCAGAGGAAAGAGAACCCACCACGCTCCCAAAGCCTCCCTGGCCGGCCGGGGATTCCCGCGCGGGACCTGCCTCCGTCTGCAGCCCTCGGGCGCACCGCCACCGCCCGCCCGCATCAGGGGCTCCCGGAAGCCAGACCCCAAGTTACCTGAGCTCATCCAGAAGGGCGGAGATGGTACTGAGAGTGGGGCCGTTTTCCTTTTTCGCTTCCGCTTGTGCAATCTGGTAGAGTAACTTCTCCATGGAGAATGGCTTAGCTATATGGCGACGCTTCATTTCCTGCAAGAGGCGACACAGCCCCTCAGGGGACGCGCGGGCTATCTGAATCCCCGAACTGTGAATTCCAGGTGGATTCAAAGCAACTGAAAGTCCTGCGACAATCCTGTCCATCCGCCCGCCCCGGGGAACGGCAGCAGAGAGCGGGAAAAGTCCTCAGTGTGGGCGGCCGCCGCAAGGCACGTGCCACCACTTTAAAATGGGTGCAGATTTTCTACCCATTTTAAGTTTGACCTTAAACTTCTTTTGTACCGTCTTCCCGATACTGTGTGTGGGTCAATAACAACTCAAAACCGTTCACGATACTCACTCCCCTCTCCTACAGGAACCCCGCCCCCCCAGCTGCCAGTTAAAGGTCTCAAAGGGATCCTCTGCAGCTCCCCCTTCCCTGGCCGGTGTGCACTCCCGCACGGTCCACGCGCAGCGACGCAGCGACGCAGCGGGGTGCCCAGGGGGCTCGGCCAGCCTCACCTTGGCCGTCTCGAAGCCCATACTCGTCCACTGGGTGGTGGCAAAGTGCACGGTCTCCGAGACGCTGTAGCCGCAGCAGACTTTGGACACAAAGGAGCCCGGGAAGCAGACGACGAACTGGCCACTCTGCTGCACGGTCCTGTGCACCTTGATCCCCTCTTTACACAGCACCTCCGGGGAGATCTAGGGAGACAGGCTGGGCTGGGGCGCACTCCCTGCAGCTGCCCCCAACCATGACCCGCTGCTCACGGCGCCCCCGCCCCGGGACATGGCCTCAGCCCAGCAGGTGTGTTAACACGCACCCCTGCGTGTGTGGGGCTGGGGGAGGGGGGGGGGGATCAGGGCTTCAAAGGGGCCTGCGTGCCAGGAGATAGATTCTGTTTTGTATTAAGGGTTTGCTTCTCCTTTAGGGAACACACGTAATTCCTCAAAGAAGAACAAAGTTCTAAATGGGTACTGGCTGGCGAGTGACACTGCGTTCACACAGGGGTGCGGCCACTGGGAGTACACAGCCCTGTCCCGGGCAGCACCTCCACGTGGGAACGGGATACATATACACCGCCGGGGGCTACCCACGTGGCCTCTGGAACCAGGTGGGCGCAGCGGTGCGGGCTGGGGGGCTTGGGCCCAGCACCCCCAGAGGGGCTGATGCTCCCCTTCTCTGCGCCGCACCCAGAGTGAGGTGGGCCCAGCAGTGACAGCAGACGGAGGCAGAGGTCAGCAGAGGCCAGAGAACACAGCTCAAGGCTGAAGTTAGATTCCCAGGAACTCAAAAGGCCCAAGACCTTCCTGAAAACGGGGTCAAAAGCCTCACGACCAGCAGCCCAGTCACCTAGGTGGCCCGCAGGGGGGCCCGATGCGAGCCCGGGACCCTGCCCCCCAGAACACCCTGTTCTGCACTTACAACACAAGCAGGCCCTGAACCAGAGTCCAAGGGCCCGTGGACGTCCGCCTGGAGTTCTGTGCAATCTGAGGAAAACACTTCCCTAGTTTGGTTTTCATAAAAGAGGACATTTGGGCTGGGGCAGATCCCTGGAGGGTTGACTTTTCAATGTCGTCTTTGCCTCTGAGGGGCAGCTCAGCAAAGAAAGTGACTTTATCCAACTACCCCGAATCCCCGTTGCGCCCAAACATCCGCGGCCCGGGTCTGCAGGCCCAGGCGGAGGGGCCTACCATGACGTTGCTTTCCAGCATCTGCAGCCCGGGGGTACCGTTGGCCTGCAGAAGGGTGTGGACCACGTCCTCGAGCTTGTTCTCCTCCTCAGCAGGAATGCAATACCTGGGGTGTTTGGAAACACGGGCAGAGCAGAGCCTTGACAAGGACCCTCCGCCTGGGGAGCACAGCGGGCCCCACCCCACACCCTCCCTCGGGGAACGGAGCGAACACAGGCCTGCAGAGCGACCTCGGAGTACAGGAGGAGGGACGCGCTCCGGGGACCAGGGACTGGCGCCCCACTTCCCAGGGCCACACAGCGGCCGCGGTGGGCGAACATGCTCCTCTTACGCAGAGCTGACCTATGGGTGAGCCAAAAACCCTTCAAACCCAAAGCGGACGTTTAAAGCCCCCTATAAATCAGATCCAGACACACGTGCAGAGCCCACCGGCCTCCGGTGCGTGCCCTACGCCTGCAGAAGGCGCCGTGGGACAAGGGCGCCGGTCCCCCAGGCAGGGGAGGGCTGCGGCAGCCGAACTCCGCCGTCCTCCAAACACAGGAAAGGAGTCGAGCCTGTCCGTGCGCAGCCTCACGGCCCACGCTACAAGGACACCTCAGCGGTGTGAAGTTCTGAAATGGGGGAGCAGGCCCGGCCCCACCGAGGGCGCCGTGTGCCAGAACCCAGCAAGCCCGGGGCCTGGCCCGGCCAGCTTGGCGCCCAGGAGAGCAGCGCCAGAGGGCCGCATCGGGCAAGCCTCGCAGGCAGGTGGGGGGCGCCTGGCCAAGGGCAGGGGACAGCGCGGACCCTTCTGGCTGCAGCTGAGGAGCTGACCGGGATGGCGAGGGGGAGAGAAGGCTGGAGACGTAGGCAGAACTGAACCGACAGGAGACTCCAGACCCTCACTGCGTCATGGGGGAGCAGGGCACGGGTCACCAGTATCCGAGGAGGGCCCACCAGGAACACACTCCCGGAATGGTCCGACCAGGCCACGGGCCAACGAAAACCTCCAGTAAAAATCAAAGCAGGGTGACAGTCGGGAGGCTCACATCAGCAGTCCCTGCCCCCGGCACAACCAGCTCCAAACTTGCAGCATCCCCCAGGGCCCCGGCCGGCCCTCAGCACGGGTGTCTGTGGGGAAATCCTGCACTCAGAGGCCAGATCCTGGTTCAGAATGGGGGTGCCATCCCCACATTCACATTTTCTACAAATGCTTAGGTTGTTTCAATGTCAACATACCCTGTTCCTGATTTGTGCCTTAATTCCGGGGTTTCCAACCTGTATCACATGCTTTCAGAAAAAGTGCACGCCATCAAGTTCTCTGATCCTATCCCGGCCTCCTCTTTACTCCCCAGCAGTGGGGTTTCCAGGAATTGGTCTTCCGAAGGCCCACAGAGTCTGACGCTTGCCCACCTCTCATTCATGGTCAGGCCGTGAGGACGGATGCCCGAACACACCCATCTCACCCACCCCCCACCCTGTGGGGCGAGGCGGGTCAGGTTGCAGGCCTGCGTGGAGCCCCGTGCACCCCAGCCCTGGGGCAGCCACAAGCTCGTCCGTGGGCAACAGCAGGCCCGACGCGGCCGGCACGCACTCTGTCCTGGGCCTCCAGCCCACTCGGCCTCCCCGGCCCGGCAGCCCCTCACTAGCTCCCCACAGGACACTGAGGACCCCCTTCCTGGGGAGGGAGGCCCCACAGGGGTCCCTCCCTCCCAGCCGGCCTCAACACGAAGCACGCTTGTGGGCACGTGGCCCGAGAGCAGGGAAGCCATCATGACGAGGCTGCTGCACTCACGGGCTCCTCGGGGGGAGGACGTTAGTTGTAAGACTTTATTTTAGTAAAGAATGCCTAATCACCCCATTAGGACAATAAAAGCAGTTAGTGGGGGACGGATGTGCTGTTGCTGGCCTGTCAGACAAGACAGCTGATTATGTGCTGTCACCTGCCATCTGGCTCCGTGAGGCAAGGGCCCGGAGAGCCAGCCGCGGACCGGGCCGGGAGGGCTGACCTGCGAGGGTCACGGGTGGGCACCCGGGCCTCTCCCACAGCAGGGACCCCTCCCACGGACCCCTACTCTCTGTAGCATGCTGGATCAGAGACACGGGCAGTGGGGACGCTGAAAATGGCCTCACATGAGGCTCGAGAGGGACAGGTTCACACGGGGGGGGGGGGGGGGCTTGGGG
>NC_138376.1:9918946-9935919 GCF_054177405.1 Leptonychotes weddellii
GCGGACCAACCGACACACAGGCAAGCTCCCCAGGGCTGTCGACTGCCTGGGGAGAGGTGGCATCAGAACGTTCCAGAATCGTGGTTCCCCGCCCCACCCAAGTGCCCCAGTGACAGACGTACTCACCAAATGCAGTCAGCACCAGTGTGTAAGTAGTCAATATAGGGAAGGTGGTTTTGGTCTCGAGACCAGCATGAGGTAGAAAAGACCATGCCAATGTTTAGCCAGGGAATTGTCACTCCTGCAGAGGAAGAAAAAGGTGTTACAGAGAACCGCGCCGGGGCCTCTGAGTCAGGGCAATGCGAAATCCGTCTTCTTCCCAAACGGGGAGGAAAAAAAGAAAAAGGATTCAAAATCCGACACCACCAGTGAGAACAAGGTACCTGTGCTCCTTGCTACACAGAGAAGCCAAGAAGGTAGACGCGGTTACAAAACAGTATTAAAAAACATCTTAGGGGCGCCCGGGTGGCTCAGTCGTTAAGTGTCTGCCTTTGGCTCAGGTCATGATCCCGGGGGTCCTGGGATCGAGCCCCGCATCGGGCTCCCTGCTCAGCGGGGAGCCTGCTTCTCCCTCTCCCACTCCCCCAGCTCGGGCTCTGTCTTCTAATAAATAAATAAAATCTAAAAAAAAAAAAACAAAACACCACACATCTGAATCTGGGAGTCAAGTCGGGAAGCAAGATGGCCCAAGGAGCAGGACCACGATGACTGTTGTCCGTTAACCACCTGCCACGTGCCAGGGCCCGCTGAACCTCAGGACAGAGAACGGACAGCAGACGTGCCAAGCCGAACCGCTTGCAGAGGCCCTGAGGACCCACCCGCCCCCACCAGTGTGTGGAGGGCCCCGGGGCCGCCTTTTCCAGGGGGCCCAGCCCTCAGTGACCACAACCCCCAGGGACACCTGCTGTCCCTACTATCCACAATCAATCACTTAGGAGCCTGGACGAGCCCTATGGAGTCAGGAAATTAGCTTCGAAAATACCAATTTCGAGATGAAAAGCTGGCCACTATGTGTCTGCCCAGCTTCTAGATTCTATCATTTGGTTCGCCTTCCCACCTTTTGATGGACTTCAACGGTCCTTTTCCTCTCTTTTTCTAAAGACCAAAGTTTCTACTCTGCACGGTAACTTGTCCCATCTGGTCATGTGGGGTGACGCCCGCTCTGCAAGATCCCGGAGGCAGAGGCCTCAGGACCCTAGAGACAGCGACCACTTCGGGGTGCCTGGGGGGGTGGGGCACAATCTCGGGGTGGGTGGGTGGTCGTGGGATCGAGCCCCGGGTCGGGCTCTCCCTCTGCCCGCCACCCCGCTCTCTCTCTCTCAAAAACAACAAGGACAGCGGCCACGTCAGGCTTACCAGGCACAGCACCGAGGTGACGCAGGATGGACCCTGTGTTATTGGGGAGGACGGTGAGGTTCCATCCATGCCTGCAGAGGAAAAGCAGAGCGGCATCACAGACTGGCGGGGAAGAACACCGTCTGGTCCCCAAAACACAAATGAGCGTGCCCCCCGTTACCTTGAGAACGGTTCTGACTTCCCCACTGGGAACCCGCTGCCGTGGGTGTTGGTGTCCACCTTGCCGCAGTGGACGGCCACGTGGCAGTCCTTCTCTTCCACTAGCCTCCAGTACTCTTGCTGCGGGGAGAGGAGAGGCCTGGTGAGCGGCCCCGCTGTGCACACGCCACGGGGACGTCCACGGGCCATGGAGGGCCCAGCCACGCGACCGCCGCCAAGAGCCCCCGGCAGAGCTCAGAGAAGGACAGCGAGGGTCGGGTCCCCAGAACCGAGGAGGGGCTCGAGCAGACCTGTACCCCGTGTTCACAGCAGCTAAGTGGGAGCAGCCAGGGTGCACAGGCGCACAAAATCCGTACGACAGAGGACTCGGCCTTCAAGGCGAAGGTCATTCTCACACAGGCTACGACCGTGAACTTGAAGGCATCACACCGAGTGAAATGAACCAACCGCAAAAGGACAAGCGCCATAGGATTCCACGTGCGCGGAGGCACTCAGCATCGTCAGGGTCAGAGGGAAAAAATGCTGGCGTCCGGGGACCGGGGCCGGGGTGTTAGTGTTCAATGGGGAAGGAGATTCAGTGTGGGAAGATGAAAACTTCTGGAGACGGATGGTGGCGATGCCTAAGTAACAACGTGAAGGCACTTAACGTCACTCAGCCATACGCTCAGAAATGGCGACGGTGGAAGTCATTTGTGGGGGGTAGGGGGCGCAGCGGCAGGAGCGAAGCGAAGACGTGCCCCCATCCTCAGACTGATGAACACGGCCTCCGGGTCCGGCACCTCGACGACGCACACCTCACGCCCTCACCCCCCCCACCAGGGATCCTGACCTCTCTGCGGGGCCGTGGGCCCCGGCCGCAGGCTAGAATCACCAGCAGTGAGGACGACATCCAGCCGGGCCGCGGACCAGGCCAACCAGATCAGACAGGGTGTTGGGGATGTCACACCGTCAGCTTTAAACGCCTATCAGGTGACAGCAGCGAGTCCTACCCACACAGCAGGGGTGCAGGGCTCAGGAACGAGTTTTGCCAACAGGTCCAGTTGCCTGAACGAGTTGCTCAGGCAACTCCCCCAACTCAGAAGCACTTTTGTCATTAAATTTTCATTCCGGGAGCAGAGCCTCACCTTCCCTGATCTGGGCACACTTGGAGGAGGACGCCGAGCCAACAAGCACCAGCTGTCACGGCGTACGGTTCGGCTCAAAGAGGTGCTCCTGGCTTTTCAAAGGGGGGGGCCGGCCTGGAGAGGTCGAAGGCCCCAAGAATAAATCCCACCCCGTTAAGTGTCTGGGCTCCTTAAGCACGTCTCCCCGAAGGAGACTCTGGGGTCGCAGCCTGTGTGAGGGGACGCACCCTGCCGCCAGGCGCACAGACCGACGGCAACGCCCCGCGGACGGGGACCCGCCGCCGAGCTGATGACCACCCGCTGAGAGGAAGACCCGGCCCTCTTCGCAGGATCCAGAAGCCACACAGACTCAGGCCGGAGGTCTGCATCTGAGCAGACCTTCCCCTCGCGTTCAGATACCACGCACGTGCTGAACACCGAAGACAAAGCGGGACGTTCTGAGAGAAGGAATACTCCTGAGCAGACGACTAGAACAAGCTGGGTGTCCTTCGTGCCACACGCAGTGGCAAACCCTGTACTCTCGGAGGCTCCCACGGGGACCTGTGCTGGACAGCTGGGGCCTCCCTCTGCAGCTCAGCTGTTCACCCCAAAGGGTCCCACCCCTTTCTTCGGACGTCTCTCCCACAGATGCCACGAGCCCTCTGGAAGCAACGGTGACAGCCACACGTGTCCCAGAATCAGGGCCCGTCGTGGCTGACGGGACTTGGCTTCGGTGGGGCCAAAGCTGGGGGGTGGGCCGGGGTCCAGCCATGGTGAGGTGTTCAAAGGCGGCGCCCAGGGTACAGAGCTGGGGCGGCCCGTGGCGACCGGCGGAGACCTAAGGCCTGAGGGAAAGACAACACTCGGGGCCAAACCGGGACACAGAGTTCCCCTAGCTGGGAAGCCAAGCAGCAGGGCGGCTTCCAACGGGTGCTGTCCGAGGGGTGGCTCCACACGGCCGCAGTGTGGGGACCGGGCGTCCTGCTCTGACCTGGCCTGTCCGGCGACTGTCCTCAAGTCCCCGCCCAGGAAGCGGGGCCCCTCGCGGCCAGCACGGGCGTATCCAGGGAGGTGGCACACCCTGTGCTGGACGACAGAAAGACGCGGTCTGCACCCCGTCCACTCGCGGCGGCCCCGGACCAGCCACAGAAGCCCGGCGACCTGCCCCCAACAGGCCCGAGCGCTGGGCAGGGCCCGGCTCCAGCAGCAAGACCCCGGCCGGGGGAGGTGAACAAACAGATCGGGTCCCTGTCCTGCCGCAGCGGCTCACCCAGAAACCCCCCCTAATTGGTCTGGGCACAGAAGTGCTCCCTGTCTTTCCAACCTCACACGAACCCAAAGAACAGAGTTGGCAGAAGCACAAAAATGGCAATCTGCCAATCCCATTAAACAAAAAACAGAGGAGAAAACGCACAACTGTGGTTTCCAGGGATTCCAAACATTCTCTTGCATAACAGACACACAGAGGACGGGGTGAGGAGCGGCCACCGGGCAGGGGACGCGCCTGGAGCTCACCCCCGACTCGGCGTCTCACGGACCCCGCCGAGTCCGGGAGAAGCAGGGGAGGCACGCCCCCTTCCGTACACATCCTCTGGGTCTGAACGAGGGCAGACTCAGGGGCGGCTTGCCTGCCCCCGGCAGCAGACCCCCCCCGACGACGGCCCATTGGTCCATCAGGCACTGGGAGGCCTGGGGCCCGGCCCGGCGTCCTCCCCGCCACGTCCAAGACCCCCCTACTCACCTCGATTTCAGCTGGTGCGGGCTCCTTGCTGAAGCACATGTTCATGATATTTCTTGCTGTTCGATAAAAAGTCGTTAAAGAAACAGACCTTCCCTGAAAACAAAGAGAGTAAAGCGTAAGAAACTTAGCGGAGCCCCCACCCCAAATGAGGCCGCACCGCGTCCCAGCGCCTCCCCATGACCGCAGGCCGCTTTGCGACCTGAGCTGACGTGAGCAGAGAAGGCAGAAAAACCTGTGCCAACCGAAGGGGACGGAGGACCCGCCTCCCTCGCCGTGCCGGCAGCAGACAGACCTCTGAGCCGGCAGAAATGGGGGCTGCACACCAGGCAGCCTCAGACAGGTGCCCCCGTGATGCGTGGGAGCACCCTTTGTTTTATGGGGAGGCAGGCAGAACCCCTCGGTTTACCCCACCTGAGGGGCAGGACAAGGGGCTCGGGGCAGGGGAGAGACTGACGGCATCCAGACGGGCTGGACCAGGGATGGGGGAGGGCCTAGAAGAAACGTGGGGTGCCCTCCACACCCCGAGGGTCCCCCTCCTGAAAGCCAGCCAGGTGAGCAGCCTCCCCTCACGGAGGCGAGACGGCAGACACACTCTGGCGGTTCTCTGCCACAGAGACCACGCTGCCCCCCGCACACCGCACGGGAAAAGCACCCAGCACCCTGGCCCCTGCCCAGGAACATGCACGAGGATGTGCTCGCCGCCGTCTCGGTCAGCGAATCCCACTTTCGATCCCGTGCTCCCCGACCAGAGGGGAGGCATCATTTTACAGAGGCTTCGTGAGAGCTGTGCTTTTCTTGTCCCTCGACTGCAAAGGTGCTCTCGGAGCACCTACTGTCTACCAGGCGGCGTTCTAGGGGCCGGAGATGGAGCAGTGCTCAAGTGGACAAGGTCTCTGGCCTGTGGGACACAGCCCCTGGGAAGGTGGTGAGGGCCGCTGAGGAGGCAGGGAGTGACCGCAGTGGCAGGAGAAGGTGGCTGCTACCTGAGGTGCTCAGGGAAGGTCCCCCTCACGAGGGGACACGGGGGCACCGCCTTGGAAAGTAACAGGTTTAGAATGGGAAGCAGACCCTCTTGCCTTTGGAAGGACGATCAACACCATCAGCACACGAGTTCTGGCAGCTACAGGGACTGCGTGGGGTTCTACCTACACAAAGTACTTCCCTCCGACCCCAAACTCCTCCAGATATGCTGTTCCTGACAAGGTAAGAACCCAACTACCAGGAGGGGCGGGATATTACATCAACTAAAAAGCACAGCGCCTGTAACTCGAGAAGGGGACACCTGCACGCAAGGGTCAACACCCACCCGGCGGATGGGCCCGCAGAACCAGGAGCTCCCCCCCAAGCTGGGGCGGGCTGCCAACATCACCGCGGCCACCTCACCCACCGCCAGATGGTGATGAACTCTACAATGGTCGGTGACGGGGCCCGATTCCAGAAAAACCCTACTGAGATTCGCCTCGTTCTCACTGAGCTGTCCTTAAGTAACGGAAGTAAAAAACATGTCATTTCCCGAGTTGGCGGTTCAGTCACCGGACTTAACGAGTGGCTTCAATTGACAAGAGCTTCTCCTGCACACATCCAGGAAACACCCAAAAAGTGCTCCGGGATTTATTCCACGCACCTCACCTCTGTTTCTCTTATCATGCAATATTTAGGTATAAAAGAGGCTCCTGCCCACCCCCAGTGCCCCTGAGGGGGACCGGGGTGAAGGAGACGGAGTCCCGCTCGGGCTAGGAGGACAGAGTCGGTGGAGGCAAGCCCGGTCTGCCTTCCAGAGAGGAGCAGAGAACGGAAGCCGAGGGCAAAGAGAAGCGTGGCCGAAGGCAGCCAGAGTGGTGACTTCCCGAGTGCTCCGAATCCACAGCCAGCCGGCCTCCCCAGGCTTCCGCGCGGGAACGCGGCATCGGAAGCCCACGGCCTCGCCACCAGGCAGGGACAGAGCTGGCCGCCGCAGCCACATGCCCCGGGCCCGCGTCCTGCCCCCCACCCCCCAGCCCCGCCCGGGGCCCACCTTGTATATGCACTTGTGGAAGTCACTGAGGACGCCTTTGTCCTCCTCCTCCTCTCGCGCCACTTCCTTTTCCTGAGCAAAGAGTCGCCGCCGGCCCGTCTTGAGCTGGGCCTGGCCCACCTCTTTGAGCTTGCTGCGGAAGCCGTTCCTGTGGGCCACGCCGTTGATGAGCCCGTTCTTGGGCTCGAAGCGGGGCAGGGGATGGAACTTGTTGTAGTCGTGCTCCGTGTGGCCCTCGAGGGGCCCCTTCCGCTTCTCCAGGATCTCCTTCTCCATCAGCACCTCCTTCTCCAGCCGCCGGTGCTCCTCGGGGGACAGGGAGTCATAGGACAGCAAGTACTGGCAGTAGGCTTCCTGGAGCTTGGCCAGCCGGTCCTGGGCAGTTTTGGGGATGCGCAGCATGTCTGCTAGTTTGTTCCATTTTTTGAGGTCAGTCACTTGCTGCATGCCGCCCATCTCGTTAATCAGCCGGAAAAAGCAGGCCAGGTCGAGCTCACAGCCTCCTGGGACGGTGAGGGGACAAAGCACAGGGCAGTCAGTGAAAAGGACCGTGCGCAAGACCTTTTTCGTCTACCGGTAAGCCCGGGGACGCCCACTCTGTGCCACAGACGCCACTAGGCTCCGGGGCCAGAGCGACGAATGGAATCCCCCCTGGCCCTCGGGGAGCTCAGTCTGCAGAGACGGGCGAGGACAGTCTGGGGCACCGCGGGGGTAACGACAGTCGGCAGAGGGGCTGGGGAGCTGCGGGGTCTGCCGGCTCAGGTGCGACGCTTGGACAAGGTGTCCCCAGGGAGTTGGGTGTAAGCAGAGGCCTGAATGGAAGGAGGGCAGGCCCCCCTCCCCAGCAGGGGCAGCTCATACGTTGCACCCCCCTCTCGCACCCCAGGAGGCGGGTGCAACCAGATCAGAAGCGGCGCTCATCCCGAGATGGAGGCAGGGGCTGGGTTGTGCCACCCTGAGGCACCTGTGTCCCAACGTCACCCACAACAGCAGTGAGGTCACAAAGCGGACATGTGCGGCACGTGCCGTCTGTCCCCAGGCCCTCCGAGCACGCGCGCGCGCACACACACACACACACACACACACACACACACACACTAACTGGTTTTCAATCCCAGTGGATCTCCAGGGCCAGGGGCAGAATCTGAGAGGGCAGAGAGCAGTCCTGTCTGTCCCTCCGCTCTCGTGGTCCGTGCCCACCAAGACACTGCTTACCTTGGAAGCTAGTGTTCACCACACCCCTTGACCAAATCACAGACCTGTACACATGCACGTCCAAACCAAATATGCCTGAATGCTCACAGAGGGGCTGTCTACGCGGGACCTGGAAGGCAACCTCCCTCTAGACAATCAAGGAGGACAAAATCTTCCAGAATAACCATCCACTGACTATTGGGAGGTAAATACCTAACAAAATGCTAGGTGAGAAAAGTAAAAATTAAGTTTTAGGTCATTGGAGGGTGGGGACTGATTTCTATCCAAAGTAAAAGAAGCCAAACTCTTGTGGTGTCTGAGGGCTGCCTGAGAACAGCATCCCAGTGCAGGGCAAGCCGGGCATTGCGTGACCGCCGGGGGGGAGGGGGGGACAGGCGGGGATGCATGGGGGAACAGGTCCCCCAGCCCCTCTGTGACACCAGGGGACAGGAGTGTGGCAGCCTGCACGTCAAGGAGCTCTGCCTGGTGACAGGCTGCACACATGAGAGGAAGCTCGCCCTGCCCTTGGCCAGGAGAGGCCAAAGGCCGAGCGCCCCTCCCTCACTCCAGGTCTGCAGCTCAGACCTGGGAGGGCGGAGGCTGGTGGCACGCTGTGGACTAGCAGAGGTGGACAGGGACGTGAGCCACCCCAGCCACTCTCGGCACAGACGGATTAGAAAAGCAATCCATAACTTTCGTATTTTTCTCTTTGTAGATCGTTAGAATCCAGGAGCACCTGAAAATGCACACACTGCTTGGAAATGCATCATTTCGTGGACCCCTCACCCGCTCCCATCGGCCCATTTGCAGGGCTGCTGGGCTGCCAAGTGGCAAAGCGCCTCCCGCACCCCTGCTCCCCAAGGGGCTGACGCAGGAGGAGCAGATTCTGCGAGGTGGCCACAAAACCATGTAGTCCCTTGCTCAGTGGGGAGGCCAAGCTCAGACGAGGGCCCGAGGCCTCTACAGTAACAGGCTGGCCCAGCACCCCTTTCACAGATGGTGACAGACCAGGGGCTACACCTGCATGCATCAGGAAACCAGGCACACACACACCATGGGGACACGTCCACCTGGCCTTGGGGGGCACGGGAAGGGCTCGAGGTTAAGAAAACCTACTCTGGGGGCGCCTAGGTGGCTCAGTTGGTTAAGTGACTGCCTTCGGCTCAGGTCATGATCCTGGAGTCCCGGGATCGAGTCCCGCATCAGGCTCCCGGTTCGGCAGGGAGCCTGCTTCTCCCTCTCCCACTCCCCCTGCTTGTGTTCCCTCTCTCCCTGTGTCTCTCTCTGTCAAATAAAATCTTTCAGGGGCGCCTGGGTGGCTCAGTCGGTTAAGCGACTGCCTTCGGCTCAGGTCATGATCCTGGAGTCCCGGGATCGAGTCCCGCATCGGGCTCCCTGCTCGGCAGGGAGTCTGCTTCTCCCTCTGACCCTCCTCCCTCTCCTGCTCTCTGTCTCTCATTCTCTCTCAAATAAATAAATAAAATCTTTAAAAAAAAAAAAAAAAACTTTCAAAAAAAAAAAGAAAAGAAAACCTACTCTGAACCAACGGTTACCGGCTGCCATTATGACATCACCCGGTTGCCTCACCTGTCCCCAGAAGGCCCACGGTCCCCCAGCATGGTGGGGGGAGGGGGCCCTCAGACCTCTCACCACGACCGGGAGGGCCTAGGGCTGCTCTGAGGACACCCAGGGCACAGCCCGCACGGACTGCTCACACCTGCTCAGCCCGTTCCCACAGCCCCATGCCGTCAGCTGACACCGTGCCATCCTGGAGCGCGGACCCCAAAACCAAGGACTTTTTCAAATTAAGTGATTCCCACTCAGGCATTAGCCGTGGCAGGCACCTGCTGAGAGAATAATGAGACCTCCATCTTGCAGGGAGCCTGAGCTTCCTGCCAACTCCTGACACTTGGGTGGCTAAAATGGCTCTTTTCCTCCCCGCTTCTGCACACTCGGGACCTCGGAAATGAGGCAACAACAAGCCCCACTTCACAGGTCTGGAGCTGAACCAGGGAGGCTGTGCGCGACCTCCCTTAACCTGGCTGTCCCCAAAGGAAGCCCCCACTCTGCAGACCCAGCTCATCCCACCAGACAGACGAGGGATGCTCGAGGAGCAAGCAGCAGCACCGAGGAGGACAACGGACACGTGGGCTCTGCCTGTGGCCGGGGCCCCCACATCTGCCGGGATGCTCACTCACACAGGGGCCCCCGAGATGAGCTCTGGAGTGGTCCCAGCTCTTGAGAGAAACTTAAACCCGTCCCCTGATCTGGGGTCTCTCAAAGGGCCCCGCTGGTCACTAGAAAAAGTGATGGGCAAGGAAAAGCGAGGAGGACACAGAGAGAAGTGGGCTGGCCTGTGTCACCCACGTATTCAAGTATTCAAGCCCTATCTCCCAGTGCCTCAGGAGTGACTGGACTGGGAAACGGTCTTTATAAAGAGATGACGAAGATAAAGCGAGTATCTCAGATGCTCCCCCCCACTCCCTCGCCACAGGGATAGCACCTACCCCACTGTGACTTCATGAAGTCCTTAAGACACGGGAAAGTGATGCCAAAATAAGCTCAGGACGGAGACCCACGTGAGGACACAGGGCAGAGACAAGCATCTACAGGCCTCCAGAGAAACAACCCCGCCCAGAGCGGGGCTCCCGGGCTCCAGGCTGGAAGCCACCAACTAACTTCCCGTGTGGAGGGGGAGGCCCCGGCCTGCGGCACTGGGGGGCCCGGGGCGAGCTCCTCCCCGTCTCAGCCTGGGGGGCCGGGGGGGGCGCTCACCTATGAGCGGGAGCTCGTCCATGGTGATGCCCTGAGATCTGAGGTGCTTCTTGATGCAGGCCAGCCGCTGCACGTTGGGGCCCCAGCGCCGGCCCAGCTTGTGGATGTGCTGAATCTGCGTCACGAACCGCATCTCGTCGTTGAGCTTGCACTCGGGCCGCCAGTCCGGAGGGGGGATCACCCTGCACATGCCGTACTTCTCCACCTGAGCGCGGACCGACTCGATGTAGACGAGCGGGTCGTGGAACTCCTTGGCGGACGGCCTGAGCACGGGGATCTCGTCCATGGCCGCCCAGCCGGCCCGGCCGCCCCCCTTGTCGGGCTTGGCCGCCGCCTCGTGCGCCTTGTGCAAGGGCTCCGTTTGCGAGGTAGAACGATTTTCACAGGAGGCGCCGTCCGTCTTGCCGTGTGCTTGTCTGCCCGGCGCGCTCTTGCCGGCCGTGGCCCGCTTCGGCCGGCTCCTTTCCGGGCTCCGCTCGGGCACTTCCTTCTTCACGGGCCCATGCAGCAGAGTCTTCTCCGCGGGGGCGAGCGCCGTGGGGGCCGCCTTCCTGCCGGGGGCTTCGGCAGAGCCGGCCAGCCCTTTCATCTTCTTGGGCGGGGACTGCGGCTTCTCGGCCTGCTGTGCCTCTTCCAGTCTCCTCTTGGAGTTCCGCAGCCCCTCCCTCAGCTGCCGCCCCCCCACCTCCTTAGTGCATGACTTTGGGTTCAACCTGCCACTGACCTTGAGGCCATTGACGGCGTGCCCGGTGGACCTGGACGCCCCCCCGAGGGATAGCACCTGTTTGCGGGTTTTTGCATTGCTACTTTCAGTTTTCCCTGAGATTGTGTGGTTGACAGCGGAACTGGGCTTGTGGTGATTGGGTTTGGTTTCCTTGACCAGTTCTCTCTTGGCTTTGGTGTATGTGACAGTCCCCTTCGTCACCGTTGCAGTGTACTTCACAGTTTTGGACGGTGAAGGTCTGACTTCGCGCATCTTTTTGGCACTGGTTGCACTTGTACCCAGAGATGACATTCGAGTGACTCCATTTACCTTCGAAACCTGGGAGGGACAAGAGAAGCAGAATTAGTACCTTCCAAGAGGGCGACCCCTCCCCGCGGGGGGCCCAGCAGAGCCGGCCGCAGCGGCCACACGGGCTCCCTGACGAGGGCGCACCGTGAACTCAGGTCTCAGACACTCGCTTTCGGGATCTTCGGACAAACACGTGCCTATCCTGCCGCACAAAAACATGGCGCCTGCCCGCGTGCCCGCAGCATGGTTTCCTGGGTGGCTTTCACGTCCCTGCTAAGGGCACTTCCAGGAAATCAATGTTTCACGATGACGACCTGTGCACTCACCTGCCGTCACCTGTCACAGATTAATAAGGACATTTACAGCGGCAAGCCCCTGTGCCCATTTAGGGATGGACGGACGGACACACGCACACACACACACCCCGTTCCAAGAAAAGATGAGTCTACTGTTCTGCGTGCTCCACAGAGCAGCAGGCTCTGCCCACAGAATTTTTAAATCTAGGTGCTAAAAAGGGAAGGAAACGAAAATACCACAAGAGAAAAGAGCAAGCGCAATCACGTGGCCCGGCTCCCATGCAGGTCACAGGGCAGGCCCAGGCACGTGGCTGCCAGTGGCTGGCCTCGGACTGCCCTGTGGTCGTGCAGACGGGGCCCCGGGGAACAGGGATGCGCCTCGTCTCTCGGCCAAGCAGAGGGTGCCCGCCCGCCCGCCCTCTCGGGCACGGACAGCTCCTGTGTTCCCACCCCCGACAAACTCCACGTTCGGTTCTATGGGAACCGGGTGAGCCAAGCAGCCCCTCTGCACGGCTTGGACGCGGCGGTAATTCTGGGACACACAGAAGTCACCCTTGTTTATAAAGCGAAACCGGAGAGTGAAGGGAGGACACCGGAAACGCGTCACTTCCAAAGGATGAGGAAGGGCCCAGCCCAGAGCTGCTGTGGGGGACGCGGCTTTGGGGTGGACGTCCCGTCCCAGCTCTACCTGTCGGTGGCCTCTGACAGGTCGTTTGCATCTTGGGCTTCAGTATGTCATCTGCAACATGAATTCCGAACACGGACTCCAAGGTTCCATGAGCACCACCACCTCCAAAAGAGGCTGACTAAAAATTACACAATCCCCGGGAAGAGATCTCCTCTCACCAATCAGTAACCCCTGTGAGGAGGTGACTGGGTCGAAGGAGCCTATGCTCCCAAGTCAGGGAAGCTGACCAACCAGCTGCAGTCACACACAAGCACCCTGTCCTGCCAGGCGGAGACATGCGGCTCCCATGGGCCCCGAAGCTGCCTCGCCAGAGTCAGGTTCCCCAGGACACGGCCTAAGTCCAAGTGACCTCTGCCCAAGGCCTGGGCCCAGCCCAGGAAAATGCACTTCGCCCACATGGGGAAAAACAAAAACAAAACCAGAACTTTCCCATCAGTATCCAAACCAGGGCTGTCAGAATCCACTGGAGGGCCTGTCCCCAAAACAGATCACTGGGCCCCACACCCGAGCTTTCTCAGCCACTAGGTCTGGGATGGGGCCCGAGAACCCGAATTTCTAACGAGGTCCCGGGCAATGCCGGGGCCGATTCAGAACATACTCTGAGAACCACGGAGGCAAACTATCAGTAGGCAATTCTGGAAATGGAGCAAGAAGCGTATTTCTTCATATGTCACTGACTCTACACAGTCCAATGAAAGCCCTAACTTCCTGGGATGAGGCTGTGTTCCGTAAGCCAACCCCAGGGCGTCTAGAGTCAGGTTTCTGGGGAGCCAGTGTGGACTCAGTGAGGGGCCGGGGCAACCCTGGGGAGACCACAGGGCAGGCCCGGGGGGTACACTGCTCATCGCCCCTACAGAGAAGCAGGACTGACCAGATCAGCTGGGGGGCAGAGGAATCTGGAATAACGAACGGTAAATTAAAACAAAACAACTAGCAGCCCGGCAACAGTAGGTGAAAAATACATTCATACAACCTGCGGGTGGGGCAGACAAACTTCCCATGGTGAGTACCACTGATCTGAGTACCACTGATTAGTGAGTACCACTGATCGGGAAGAGGAGGTAAAGCGGGGAATACAAAGATCTCTTTTTTTTTAAATGCTTCCATTAACTAAACACAAAACAAACCATTTAGAAAAACAGAAACAGTGAAATCCTGCTGTGGCTCAGAGAGATTTTTTTCCATCATCAAGAGACAGAGAGGCCTCAGGGATCCAGGATCCTCGAAGCGGAATAAGCGCCCTTTAGGCCTTCGGTCTTTGCTTAACCATAGAGAGGACAGCCTATTGCAAGTCTTCGCCAAGCCCCAACAGTGCGGATTCCACAGCCTAACCACCCCCACCGCGGATGCTGACCTGGTCCTCGAGGGTGGGAGCCCGCGCCCCGCCTCCCAGAGCACCCGCGGGAGATTGGCCAGCCAGAGGGGGAACTCTCAGACCCCACCTCAAAGAAGAGCGCAGAGGCCTTCAGTCCATCCATCTGCCATCTTGGGGGCACATGATGACCTCTCCCGGCGTGCTAGGGGCAGGTCAATCCCCTGCATGGCAGAATTCTAGAGGATTCTGCCACCTTCAATGGCAAAAAGATCCCCCCTCTTCTTTACCTATTTCTGTCACCTTGAATACCAGTGGTTACTGCCAAGATGTGCAGCCAAATGCCCAGCTCTACCAGAAAGAGTTCCTCTAGTCCTTTCCTTCCTCGCCGTCCTTACAAAGCCCTCTTCAAGAGCAGCTAGCTACCCAAATTCTATACTGCATGTCCACATCACAAGCTCAGAGTCTAAAGCCATCTCCCTCGGGACTCATCAGAACAATGACCTTGATTTCAAAAAGTAAGTTATGGAGCCTGGAAAAGGCATATTTCATGGATCGTATTCCTTCTTCCTGCACCCCACGGCCCACCCAGCAGAGGCTGGATGCAGCTGACAAGCTGGCCCAACCCGGACACCCATCTGTCCATTCCATCCACGGTGCCGTGTGTCCTTAGGTAGGGACCGAACAGGACCAGCAACCTCAGACTCACCTGTCTGCAGGCAACCTTGCCTACTCCTTGGCCTGTCCTTGTCTTCAGGGGTCCAATGCTCAACTGGAATTGCGGACAGCACTGTGTCACCTGGCCACTGAGGGCCTCACCCCCACCCACTGCCTTATCAAGCAGCAGCAAACCCTGAGTTTCAGCTTAACAAAACGCCCGGGCCAGCCAGCCAGCGCGCGAAGCGGCGGGTCTGGTTCACTGGCGCGGGCCCTGGGGAAGTCCTTGCCCAGCCTTGCCCGGGGCACGAGAGGTCACTTAATTCACTGAGGACTAACGCGAAGGTAGTGTGTGTCGCAGAACCTCTGCTGTGCAATCACACACTGGACTGAGAAACTCCCTCTCTCCAAGCTGCTCCTTCTCTTGGCTCTGGCAGGGGTTTGGGCCTTTGCCTCCCACGCCCCCACAACCGCCTAGCTCCGCAGGAGGTGGGGCGTCTGCAGCTTCTTCTTCGCCCACCACCACCCACCCATCACCTGTAGCCCCGTTCCCCCAGACACATGGCCATGAGGCGGTTCGAGGCGGAGAAGCCGTCCTCCCTTCACAACCGGAAATCCCATCGTCAGCTCTGGTCTCCCACCAGAGGGAGCTGCTGAGTCGGGAGCCCCGGCCCATCCTTTCAGACCCCAGAAGAGCTGGGGAGGGGCTCAGGGGGTGCTCAGGAGAAACATGTGCTGGTTGGGCAGAGCCCGCTTGAACTTTAAAACTTGGATTGAAAACCAAAGAGCCTGAGATGAACAACTGCACCAGAAGGGCAGTGAGTTCCGGGGGCGAAGGCCTGCTGGGATGGCAGGCTCCCGCATTATTAGAGAAAGGGTGAGACCCAAATTCATGAGCGCAGGCTTCAGGTGGGAGTCCCTAAACCTTTGAAAGCACCTGCTCCCACTACAGGCAACTGAGTCACAAATAACACGCCACCAACACGTACAATTCCACCTAGAAGCGTGACCTGATGAGCACAGTTAAAACCCTGAACATTCTTAACAGTGGAGGTGATTTTCTGACCTTTTTTTTTCTTTCTGGATGTTCCTATTTCATTTTCCACAACTTTAAAACAAAACAAAACTACTCCCAATTCTTTGATCAGTTTAAACCTCCTCTTTGAATCCTTGAGGCCAAGACATTTTCGGCAACCCGGGTACAGCTGATTGTGAGGACCTTCCCACCAAGCGAGTCTGCGCGAGGCGATCATCCTCCACGGTGCGGGCTCAGCCTCAGCACGATACGGAAGATCAGGAAG
Source organism: Leptonychotes weddellii (assembly GCF_054177405.1). Taxonomy (NCBI): domain Eukaryota; kingdom Metazoa; phylum Chordata; class Mammalia; order Carnivora; family Phocidae; genus Leptonychotes; species Leptonychotes weddellii. Next base: position 9,934,555 of record NC_138376.1, read on the forward strand.
GGGGCTGCGTTTGCTGCAGGCTTACTGACCGCACAAACTTCCGAAGAGTAAAGACCTCCTCGGGACGCTCTTGGAAACCAACACTTCAAAACCCTCTCCCGGGGCCTAAGGTCATCGGTCTTACCATCCTGAACGTGTTACGGTCTTTTAGTGCATTTAAACTGAAGAGGTAGGTTAAGGACACGGAGCTCCTGTCCACGTTACCTGCCACCGCCCCCCGACAAGCCCAGGGCGGCACACACGCGTGACGGGGACAGCGCCACCGCCATCATGCAAGCGCGAGGCTGGCAAGGTGAAGTGCACGGGCCCAGGCTCGGAGGCTCTGTCTCGGGCTCTAACAAAGCACAGCCAGGACACACGGCCTCATGCAAGGTAACAGGGAAGGGGCTCTCGTAGTAAAAAGAGCGGCGATTAGTGCCTCCGAGTGCATCAGCGCAAACAGGGCAAAGCCCCTTCTGAGAGCACCCCCTGGACACTGTACCCCCTACCGCCCACCCACCCTCAATACGATGCACGTCCATCCTTCGGTTTCAGGCAGACCCAGATAAATTAATCCTATTTGAAGTTAAAAATCAACATACCCTCTGGCCCCCATCTTTGATGCGGGTGAAGGATGAAAGGTCAGATTCTAGTCATTTCCATCAGGCAGTTACAAAGGAATCTGCAATTTACCTTTACTGACCTTATTTTCTCAGTCTTTAAATAACGGGATTTGGTGGTTTCTAAATTGTCCTTTCATTTCTCCCAATCTTGCTGAGAAGAGAGTGGGCGTGACTGCCTCCAAATGAACAACAGGGCCCAGGAAGATCAGGTATCTTACGATTCCCGGAAGGTCGCGGTCAGCACCAAACGAGAGCTGGAGCCCTGGGCCGGCCCTTCTGGGGCGAGGGGACAGGGGAGGTAGGAGGAAAGACCTGACACGTTGACACCCCACCTGCAAAGGCGGTCACCTGAACAAAAGCACGCAAGCCAGGCTCCTGCAGTTACTCGGGGACAGAAGGCTGCTCTACGAGGAGCACCCCGGATTTCTCCTCTAACTCCAGGCTGCACACGTGGGAAACGGGCCGCATGTGCATGCCAGGGAGCAAGGGGGTGGAGGGGTCATCCCTACGCCCTCAACTCTTCCCTCCAGCGCTCAGTCACAAAGGGACATCCCGAGCTGAGGGGCCGGGCTGACGGCTGAGGGGGCGCTCTGACCAACTGACACCAGAGCTTTACTCAATTAGGACTCACCTGTGAGGGTCAAAGTACATGTGTGCGTGTGGGGGGGGGGTGCGTGTGTGTGGGTGTGCGTGTGTGTGGGTGTGCGTGTGTGTGGGAGTGCGTGCGGGGGTATGCGTGTGTACGTGTGCGTGCGTGGGTGTG
>NC_138376.1:9936019-9958182 GCF_054177405.1 Leptonychotes weddellii
TGTGCGTACGTGTGTGCGTGCGCGTGGGTGGGTGTGCATGCGTGTGCATGTGTGGGTGTGCGTGGGGTGTGTGCGTGCGTGGGGGTGTGCGTGTGTGGGGGTATGCGTGTGTGCATGTGGGTGGGTGCACGTGCGTGTGGGTGGGTGTGTGTGTGTGCGTGCACGTGCGCGATCATGATTCCGCCTGAACATCAAGTCCTATTCATCCCTTACTCCGGCCACTTGCAAGCCCGTCAGTCCTGCCCCACAGATGCAAGCTCCCCTTACTCTGGAGGTCCCTTCTTGATTCTTCTCTTTCATGAGCAGAACACCTGTAGGAGGACTGTGCGCAAGTGTCTTTCAGGCCAACTCTCTGGAAAGGGAGCAGGGATGATTTGCCAAAAACACACAGGTGTGGTGCCTCCTGGTCCCGAGAACTGGGCCTCCAGCAGGGACCCGGGAGGCCAGTTAATCCCACAATCACTCGCGGTTGTGCTCTCTAGGAAAACCGTGAGGCCTGTGTTACGGGAATACGCTGCAACTACTTACTCGATCTCAAGATAACAGGGCTGAGGATGAAGAGGTATGTGAGGACCCTGGAAACGCCAACATGAGGACTCTTGCCTTGTTCACCCCACCCCACCCGAACAGCTGAATCACCTCTAAACACTAAGGGTAAAACTAGTAACGTATATGTGTACACACACGCGCACTCCCATGCGTATGCACACGAATACACAATACGAATACACATATTCAGGGAGAAATCGTGCTATCACCAAGAACAAGAAAGGCCGTACGTAAAGAGCAGCTCCACAAAGGGAGAAATTCCACTGTGTCCCCGCCATCTCGTAGTCTTTCTAGAACACTGCCGCTCAGGAAATCTCCTCCGTCCTTGCCCTGACTCGATCTTTAAAGATTACAGTCAGTCTCTGGTCTATTCTGGGGAAAAGGTTAGCTCTGGGTCATAAATACCCCGTGAGGAGAGCTCATCTGCGATCCCTAAGGCTACGTGACTTTAAAATGAGGCAAGAAAGGAGCAGAGGGGTCAGTGGAAATGCCACCGGCCGGGGAACACAGCCCTTCCACTGTGTGCCTCCAGACACCTGCCTGTCTCCTGACCAAGCCTCCCGGGGCTCTGAGAAATCACTGCCCAAAGATGGGAACAGGAGTGGCTGAGCCTGAGGCCATTCTTGAGAGTTTCCCGACAGGATCCGTGTTACCTAGTGCGACCCCGAAAGGGGGACAGGGGGAGGTGGGGCTGGAGAGCTAGATGTAGCTGCACCGGGCTGATCCGGCAGGGGGCTGCTCAGCGGTGAGCACCCAGGCTCATCCTCTGCTCCTCAGTCCCGGAAGAGATGCTAACCTGTCACGTTACGAAGAACAGGGAAGCGGTCCAGGATTGTCCCCGGACAGCGCTGGGCAGTCTGCTGGCCCGTTTCCAAGGTGTAGCTTCTCTGGGCTCAACCGGAGAGCAAGAGGACTCTAACTCATCTGGCGCCCGGGACACGGGGGTGGAAGCGGGGTAATGCAGGAGGCAAGTTCCCTTTGTCCATCGCCAACCACAGGACCCCAGGGTGAGCTCCAGGGCTGAATGTGAACATACCACCAGACCAGCCGACGGACGTTCAGAGGAGGGGCACGCACACAAACCCCTCTCTGCAAAGGCAAGCTTTCCCTCCCCGTCCTACCTCTGAGCACCACCCTCCTGCGGTGTGAGCCCTCTCATTACGGAGTTCGTGAGGCTCCAGCTCCCATGTCCCCTTCAGTTACGCTGGTGACATGGGAGGTGGCATCTGGCAGGCAGCCTGGGGGCCAGAGCGGGGTCACCTGCGTAGCAGGGCCGGGCTTTACCTGTTTCCGTAAGTCCTGAGCCGACCGATGCAGAGGGGGGTGGTGGTGGTTAGCAGCGAGCCCCTTGGCCGAGGAGCCCGTGGACGGGGCTGCTGGGGGGGGGGCCGCTGAGCCCTGTTCCCTCCGGCTGTCAGCCCGGTGATCGCTGTGCTTCTCCTTCCCGGGAGTGGCCTCTTTGCTTTTGTGTTTTTGAACAGGTTCTTTCTCCCGTGATGACCTGCTGGAACCATTGAAAACTAGAAAGGAAGGAGAGAGAACGAGGTCACTACATCAGGGATTGTTACCATCGAGTGAGTGCCAAAGGCCCTGATGTCAAAGGGAAAGAAAGCATTCTGGACGGCCTTCGAGTCCCATCCACGCCCGAGGGCGACCCCAAGTCAAAACACCACCTTCCCCCCCACCCCCAACGTAAAAACCGGGAATAATCCCAGGCCCTGAGACAAAAACCATTTGAAGCATATCCAAAGAATTATTTGCTGTGGTTGAAACGCTTGAAAAATCTATTTTTAACAACCCCTACCGAAACAAAACAAAACCCAGCAGCCCTCAGAATATCAACATCACACCTTAAACAAAAAGAGAAATTAAATCGAAGAAATGAACACAAACGGGCACATCCCGAGAAAAGGACCGCCCCGCGTATGAAGACGCAGGAGATCTGGATTGTATCTTCTCAGATGTAAAGTCATGCATCGGGAGACTGAGGATCTGCCCAAAGATACGGGTCAGAGACGCAGCTCCTGTACGCGCCCTGAAGGCGACCAGAGGGGAGAGAGCCGGTCAGTGGCAGCCAGACCCGATTCTATTCCAGAAGAATCGGCTAACTCGCTCAAGCAGTGGACCACGCCCAGCCTTAGAATCCGAAGGGGCCGGCAGGATGTGGTCAACATGCCCATTTTACAGATGAAGCCAACAGAACAGGGGGAGAAGGGGAGTGCTTGCTGAAGTCGGCTGCCCGCCTCCCAGGCCCACCCCCTCCCCGACCCCCTGGAGGCCACCCACCAAGGCAGTTCAGAAGAGGACGGCACTATGCTCAGCATCTTTACAGGAAACGCCGATTCGGTTCCTGTCGTGAGTCCCCTCCTCTGCGTTACAGCTGAGGCTGACGATCACAGACCCATAGGTCCGGCCACTCTCCCCGGAACCTGTGAGCCGTTCCCACCTGTTCTTCCCTCAGCACAGGGCTCCCCTCCCCTCAACCATCCCAGCGGTGGTGGTGGCTGGTCTCTTCCTTCAGGGGAAGGAGAAAGGTGGGACAGGCAGGGACGCTCCGTGGAGCCCTCACACCTGTCCTTTGTGAAGGGCTTGACAAAGGCCAGCTTTACAGGTCCCCCCACCGCCCTCGGGCACCTGCTCTCTGCCCCGACTGGGCTGTGCAGAATTCCAGACACAGGGTACCACGGGCCTGGCCACTCCTCTCAGTGGGAGCCTCCTCCTGCTGGCGTGAAGAAGCCTCTTGCCCCTCCACCCCCGGCCCCCTTCCGTGAACTCAAAACCAACGAAGCCTCTCTTCTGAGGACAGCCACCTCCAGCTCCCTGAACTTTCTCTTTCACCTCCGTTGTGTCCTTTAAAGGACTGTGATGCCTCAGAGGTTGCAAGTATTTTCCTTTTCTCTGTCATTTGCTTTCCCATCTATTGTGAGGCTAAATCTGCTAACCTATTTTTAAATTTAAGATTTATTTGTGAGAGAGAGAGAGAGAATGCACAAGCAGGGAGAGAGGCAGAGGGAGAGGGAGAAGCAGACTCCCCGCTGAGCAGGGAGCCCGATGCGGGCCTCGATCCCAGGACCCCAGGATCATGACCTGAGCTGAAGGCAGACGCTTAACCCGCTGAGCCACCCAGGCATCCCCTAACCCATTTTTTTTTTAAAAAAAATCTGTCTTTGTGTTTATGCTTAGAAAGCCCACCCGTATTTCCAAATGCTAAGAGAGCCCTCCACGTTTCCTCCTGATTGTTTTCTGATCCCAATATTTACACGGTCTTTAGTCCACTTAGTTACAAGCAGGCAGATGACAGAACAGACGTTTATGTTTCTCCTGCCCGGACTGGCTGAGAACCTCGATCTCGGAAGTTCCTCCCAGCACCAGTGACTGCCTATTCTAAACAGAGTTTCAATCCTGCAGTGAAAGACCCTGCGCATCAAAAATACGGTGTATGATAGAGCATTGTGGGAGGTGCTCCTGGATGCTCTCTATTACAGGGAAACTGGAGAGCCGCGAATGACAGGCATTTATTCTAAGTGTCAGTAACTGCGCTTTGTCAGAGCCCATCGATCACGCCGACAGCGTCTGTGCTTACTTTCAAGACAAATTAAAAGCAACATCCGTAAGAAGCCATAGTTCGGTGTGATTAAAACTCAAGCTAAGGAACATGGATCTAGGCAATTCTTGACCGTTCACCCATTTTCTAGAGCAGTGAACATGGCTTCTTTACTGAAAACAGCACGGGAAGCTGGCTCGTTTGGGTTTTTCTTTTTTTTTTTTAATCTCAAATATTCCATACTCCTCTGCGCTTTGTCAGTTCTGTAATTACTTCCCTTCATTCGGTTAAAGAGATGTGCTCCGATGGGTCTGTTCTCATTTGTAACACTGTGTTATGTAGCAGCTCAATTCCCTTGCAACCTGGCAAGTTTATTTGCTCCTCAGTAGAATGGGGAGAACGCATGCTCCATGCATGGAGGTTTGGGAAACTTCCTCAGTGTGCGTTCAGAAGGACCGGCTCAGACAACTAAGGAGTCAGACCACCTGGCAAGCCCTCCTCTTGCTTTCTGTCCTCCCTGCCCGGAGAAGCATGAAGAAGGGCTTTGATATGGACAAGGGGCTGGCCTGGGCAGAGCTCTGTTTCATGGGAAAAAGACGTGTTGCTGATGCCCAGCCCGGGCAAGAAGAAATCAATGCTGAAAACACATCTGGTATTTTTCTACTGGTTTAATGAGCAACTTGACCCCCTGGGGGGATAAGAGACCCTTTCGGAGGATTCCCTGGGTCAAAATTATTTTTGTCATTGTACCAAGATCCTTATTTGCCTTTCTCACCGTGATGATTTCAGGAATGGTACAAAGAGAAAGTGGATCAGCATCAGGGGAATGCTGATCAAAACCACCATGAGACACCAGCCACTTCACAACCACTAGGATAGCCGTCCTCCAAAGACAGATAATGGGGAGTGCTGGTGAGGACTCAGAGAAATTCTAACCCTCATTCACCGGTGGGGATGTAGGATGTTGCAGCCACTTTGGAAAACAGGCCAGAAGTTCCAAAAGTTAAACAGAGTTACCATGTGACCCAGCAATTCCACTCCCTGGTATGTACACAGGAGAAATGAAATATATGTCCACACTGAGGTGCCTGACTCTTGGTTCTGGCTCAGGTCATGATCTAAGGATCTTGAGATGGAGCCGGGCGTCGGGCTCTGTGCTGAGTGGGGAGCTGGCTCAAGATTCTCTCTCCGGGGGGCGCCTGGGTGGCTCAGTCGGGTAAGCGCTGCCTTCAGCTCAGGTCATGATCCCAGGGTCCTGGGATCGAGTCCTGCATCGGGCTCCCTGCTCAGCTGGTAGTCGGCTTCTCCCTCTGCCTCCTCCCCTCCTCCAACTTGTGCTCTCTTCTCTCCCGCCCAGTCTCTCAAATAAAATCTCAAAAAAGATTCTCTGTCTGCCCCTCCCCCAATCGTGTACCCATGCTCTCTTTAAAATAAACAAATCTTCAAATATTTATCTCCACATAAAAACTTGTCTATAAATGTTTGAGGCACAATTAATAATTAAAAACTGGGGGGAAACCCAAAGGTTTCGTCAACTGGTATTTAGATAAACAAAACAGGGTATTATCCATCCTTAAAAAAAGGAATCAAGGACTCACACGTGCACCAGTGTGAAGGGTCTAGAAAACACTATAGTAAGTGAAAGAAGTTAATGACAGGGCGCCTGGGTGGCTCAGTTGGTTAAGCGACTGCTTTCGGCTCAGGTCATGATCCTGGAGTCCCTGGATCGAGTCCCGCATCGGGCTCCCTGCTCGGCAGGGAGTCTGCTTCTCCCTCTGACCCTCCTCCCTCTCATGCTCTCTCTCATTCTCTCTCTCGCAAATAAATAAATAAAATCTTTATAAAAAGAAAAAAAAAAAAAGAAAGAAGTTAATGACAAAAGGTCACATATCGTAGGAGCTCGTTCATATGAAATCACCAGACAGACCCAAACAGAGAGCCGGGAAGCAGATGCATGGTCGCCAGTGGCTGGGGAGGTTTCAGGAAACTGGGAATGACTGCTGATGGGAACAAGGTTTTCCAGGGGGAACGTGATGAAACACCCCCCAAAGTTGACTGTGGGGATGTCTGCACAACTCAATATACGAAAAACTACTGAACTGTACATTTTAGATAAATGCTAGGATTTGTGAATCGTATCTCAATACAACTATTAGTTTTTTAAAGGGGGGGGCACTTGGCATGGGGGGGGGCTCGGGGTTAAGCGTCCAACTCCTGATTTCGGCTCAGGTCATGATCTCAGGGTCGTGAGATTGAGCCCTGCAGGGAGCTCTGTGCTGAGCTCCATGCTGGGCGTGGAGCCTGCTTAAGATTCTCTCTCTCCCTCTGCCCCTCCACCCCTCACCCTCTCACGACGCTCACTCTTAAAAACAACAACCACCGGGCAAAACTGCTGGTGCCTGAGCACAAATCAGTGCAGACACAGCAAACCACACTCCTAAGTATTGTATACATCCTTACCAGTTACTACCAGTTAAAAAGAAGGCAGGAAAGGAAAGCCAGTTCTCATCTCTGGGAGCAATAAAGCAGGTACTAAAATGGTTACAGGTACTAAATCCTGACCCCTGGGTGTCCATGCTTTGTGTGACAAAATGGCAAATACACGTGAAGCACTTCTGGTGCACATCAACGGAGCTTATTTCCAGGGAAAGGCGACGCAGTGTGATGGTTTAGGATGCAAAGCTAGCTGTCTGCATGGAACACTGTTTTCATCGGAAAGGACTGATGTAGTGGTTTGGCCACTGTTTTTCTCAAAGATGAATCTAATGATCCTGCCACGAAAAATAACAAATAGCTTTTGCTGCCAGGAATGGAATTCAGTGGATTTTGGGCAAAAATTACAGCCGTGGGACAGCTTTCTCTGCCACCGAGTTCCAGCGCCTTTCCACATGGAAAGCCTTCTCTGGCGAGGCCAGGGGACATGCAGGACTATTCGACCATGTTTAGTGAAGGTGCTGACAACTGGAAGAGGTACTTGGTGAAGCATTATTTTCAAATGATCAACACGAAATGTGACAAAATTGTGCAAGGGTAAGAGATCCATTCAAAGCCCAAGGCAAACTGATGGATTTTCATGTAACAGAGCATGAAAGGTTCACTGGACCGGTTCAGACTGCTGTACCAACCAACCTTCAGGAAACTACCACTGGTTGAGTCTGGGTGTGATACCAAAGGATAAAATCATCCCCCCAAATTCCTCCCTTTTCCGACTATATTTTCGTCTGGGACGGATTTTCTTCGTAGACATCACCTGAAACTAGGTACTGCAGGAGACGGCTTACAAAAACAGTAGAACCTAGTTGTCTTCTACTAAGCCAGATCTTAAAGAGATTTGCAAAAATGCAAAACAATACAACTCTTCCCAGCTGTAACTTCTGGGGTTTGGAATATAGTTACTTTTTATAAAAATAATAAATACTTTAGGGGAGCCTGGCTGGCTCAGTCACAAGAGCATATGACTCTTGATCTCGGGGTCGGGAATTCAAGCCCCATGTTGGGTGTAGAGATTACTAAACATAAGCTTTAAAAAATAAACAGAAGCCTTAAAAATATTTTAAAATCTCCTCACTTTCAATTTTCATATGGTAAATACCCATAAATACAATCCTTTGGGGGTCCCTGAGTAGAAAGGGGTCTCAAAACCAAGAACCCAGACATCGCTAGGCTGGAGCATCTTTCTCCATCGTTAGCTCCATCATGGTTTCCAGAGATTTGGTGGACCCTGTACTTAGGTCTAGATCTCCGAACCCCCAAAAATCTCAGGCTCTGAGAGGAAGCTGCCTAAATTTGAGTCCAAGAATCATGTGCTATGTGACCTTGGGCTAGCACCTGTCCAAGCTTTAGTTCCCCATTTACTACCTCGTGGGGCTGCTTGGAGGAATCAGAGAGAGAGAAGATTCATCGAGAAAGGGGCGAGCAGGCCGTGAAGCCAGCACTGGCCAAACGCTGGCTTGTCAGGATCACCACACTGGCATGGGCCAGAGATGTAGTTCATTCCACTCCTTTCCATACGAACCACGGACAACCCAGCTGCTCCACGGGGACCTCAAGGAAAATGCGTGAAGAGCGGCACCATTAGGTTAGCCAGCGAGCGCTTTCTGAGATCTGGAAAAAACCAGATCCCGCATCAGCATTATCTGCACCTGACTCGGGATGCACTTCTCTGGCACTATCCAGCTGCCAAGGAGCGTGAAAGCGGCTCCTTTGGGAAAACGGTTCTGGAAGCGGGGTGGGGGGTACCAGGATCCCAGGCAGGAAGGCATGAGCCATGGACCTCCTAAGCCAGACGGCTGCCCTGGGAACCGCAGAACAGCATCCTTCTGCAGACTGTTTTGATCAGATCATTGGAAGAAGAGAAAGCGTTCAGAAGTACAAAAATTAAAAACTGGATGAAATTAAGGTTGAAACGCAAACAAAGAGATGGCTTTGCAATGAATCCACTTTCTGTAACCACTCGCTATTTTACAGCAGCCGTATACCCAAATGGCAAACACAGCCAAAAAGTCAAATCATGTGTTAAATGGGAAGAAAGGGGGGGATGGGGCGGGGAGTGGGGGACAACGGAGCCAGAGACAAGGTATATTTTGTCCTCAACAGCTCATTAATTTTAAGTGTCGTGGGAACCTGCCAGTTTTACCCCTCCAAGTAATTATCTTTTGTCTTAATCTGTAAGATTCTCGAGAAGGAGAAAGGAAAAAAAAAAACATTCACTCTCACAGGGAAAGACTAAACACTGTGAACATAAGAGACAGAAAGAGAAAGAGAGAGAGAGACGGATGGAGGACTACGCACGCTCTCCCTAATTAAAAGGAATAATTGGACTCGTTTCTTCAAGGGGAGAAAAAAAAAGCATTTATCACGGTGAACTGTATTAGGAAATTGTATTGTACTCAGATACAAATAGCTTTATGTTAATGAACAGAGACAAATATATTGATTTGTATACACATACTCTGAAGGTTAAATGGCCTATAGACAAGTGTTTTCACACCACGGCAAGCAAAATCTTTATATCCAAAGGCTGATATTTTGATTTAGGGTCACTTCGTGCCTGAAAAGCGCAGAGTTGCTCCCAATAAGGGATGAAAAGGAAATCAGGCAAGGCAAGTTACTTCAGAAACCTCTCTCCAGCAATCCCACAATCGTGGGGAAGCTGGAAAAAGCTATACGTCCCGAGGAGGAGGCTCACATTTATAGCTTCAGGGAGCTCATACTTAACGCCGTGCCCCACAGAAGCCCAATGCCCACAGCTGCTCACGAGCAGGTTCCTGGGGGAGGTCCAGAAGGCAGCCCATGGAAAGCGGACCATAAGGTCTTTAAAACCCTCCCCACATCCACGGCCTCTCATAGGGGATGTGCTCAGCTTCGTTTTGACTTTTCGTTCCCAGATCACCAAACACATCTGTGCCCCCATTCCCTGAACCACAAAACCAGCTGCCTCCTCTTATCTGCCCTCCAGGAAAAGCTCAAGTATTTACAATAAAGTACATAAAATGCTGTGCGTTCTTCAGAGGAAGGAGGTCGGCAAAGAGGCGCCGGCTCGGCTTCTTCGAAGGTCCTGCTGTAATAGCGAAGACAAGGGCCACATATGAAAGCAGTAATGCCCCCTGGAACAGAGCCGGCGAGGACGTACGTCCATGTGGGCCCGTCTCCGTGCCCGTCCCAGAACCAGATGCCCCAACCCTGATTATTTGTGCAAATGAAGGCACCTCATCAGAACACCAGCATGTCATCCAGATGTGGTTTATTTTTTATAAAGGGACTAGGAGAGAGAAGTCCCCACGTGGCATCGGACAGAAGTTCCAGGACCCCCTGAGATGCCTCCGTGTCGGACCTGAGCTAAGGGGGTTCTGAAGCCTTCGCTTCCTTGAAAGACAGAAATACGAACAGCAGCCATCACGGGAAGCTGGGCTGCAAGGTCTGCTAGCAGACGCACAAAGACAAGGAGGCAGGAATGAACCCAAGGCCCAAAGGCTGGACCGACCCCAAAATTCCATAAAATAAGACCCGCTCCCTGTCCCACCCCCAAAACAAATCGAAGGGACAAAAAGAGAATCCCTGTAAATAAAGAAGAGTGTGTGACGGAGAGGAAAAGAGAAGCGCGCCAAGTTTCTGATCTGGAGCCAGTTATTTAAATGTAAGCGTCATGTCATTACAAGGCGTCCCGACTTGGGGAAGACAGACTCCATCAACTGGCTGGCATTAAATCCTTGTTACTGTACAAAAGCTGCGCTCGCTCCCTGGAGCCAGTTCAACTTTGAGTCACTATTGTCTGAAAACAATGGAATGTCTGCCAACCTTGTACCAACAGTTCAAAAGGATTTTCATGCAGCGTGTGTGAGTGCTGTGACCCGGTTTGCCCTGGGCAGAAACCGCTCCCCGGGCTTAGCGGCGGGCACTGGTCCGCCAGGGAAGGCAGAGAGGACACGTTTGGGTCAGCGCAAGTCCCATTATAATAACCTCACGGCATGGCTCACGCACACCAGGACCCAGTGCCCGGCCGCAACACGAGGTGGGACACCTACCGCAGCCTCCGTGCACCCCGACCTGCAGCATCGCGAGCAAGCTCTACGGGTTTACAAGGTGTTTGCGAAACCCCTCTGGCATTTCTACACACTGAAATCCTACCACTTTGATTATACATATAAAACAGGGAAGAGGGGCACCTGGGTGGCTCAGCTGGCTAAGCGTCTGCCTTCGGCTCAGGTCATGATCGTGGGATCCTGGGATCCAGCCCCGCATTGGGCTCCCTGCTCAGCGGGGAGTCTGCTTCTCCCTCTCCCTCTGCCCCTCCCACCCTGCTCCCTGCTCTCTCTATAGAGCTCTCTCAAATAAATAAAATATGTAACAGGAAAAAAATGCATTAAAAAGGATTAATAAAAAGGCAAATTAATTTTCTACGTGTGAACTTAACAGAATTTCAGTCCTAGAACATTTTTCTATCATCGAAATTTGGTTGCCACTGTCCCAGGATCTAAAAATGTAAATACATGTTATGTGCAGTGATGTACAATAACGGGGCTGGACGGATTTGCCATTTAAACATGTTTCTTGCATATGTTCCTAGTAACTTCAGATACCGGAGTTTAAAAGGGCACAGGACCTTTTAACAACAAAAAGACCGTAAGTCAAGATGAATGGCTTTTGTCACTGAAAAATGGTTTCTTGGCCTGCTCGGCCCCCAACGGAGCTGAAGACAGGACGAGACGGAGTAGGACGGTGACCAGCTCCCCGGGCCTGTGCCCACATTAGTGGGCTCTAAGATATTTGCATTCTCGAATGTGCCAGAGCAGGGCCTGGGGAGGGACATCTGGGCAAGTGGCCTTTTGGGCCAGTAGGCAGTGGGCCGAGAGGGATTTCATGCTTTATCACTCTCAAGAAACAAGACAAAGGGCACAGAACTATGGGTTATGCTCAGAAGGGGTGTGCATTAACTCTTGAAAAACAAATGACTGCAGTGTTTTTGCCGTCTGGGGTTTCAAAAAAAAATCTATATTCAAGGGGATGAATTCTAAAAGGCCGACCACATGTGAAGTAAATTGTAAGATTTCTGGCCCACGTTTGGATCTGAACAAGGCATCTGTAAGTATTCACAGTGCACTGGGAGAAACACACGTTGGAAATGTGCACAGGAGTGCATTTGGAAGGCTCCCCACATAATCAAGTGCACAAGTTACAGAACTGGTAATTTTCAGAATAAAAATATCAGTACAGAGAAACTAAATATAGGAATATTGGCACTGTGATAAGGACCGCTTTCAACACTCTCCAAATAAATATCATGGGGCGGCTACTACATCACAAACACCTCCACCTGCCCTCCAGCCAGGAAACAAAGGGCTGTCAAAAATCCTACGTGCACATTTTGCAGTATCTGGACACAGCACATCTTCCCAACTAAAGGCTCCCCTGAAGACAGGCCAGATGAAATTAATGGAAAGTATTAAATACTGGGCAGTTTGGCAAAGAGCTCAGCAATTCAATTTACAATGCGTAGCATATAAACACATGCCAGACAATTTTGGGACAACAAAACTGATTAAAGACTCTGAAAATCTAATAGAATATATTCCTTTTTTCAGAACTGCAGGGTGTTCTAATTCTTTAGAAGCGTCATGGGGTGTGACTCCAGTTAGAGGACAGCAGCCAGCATCCACTTTTTAAGAAAAACGTCAGGCACAGCGCTAAGGGCATCTGTCATTCAGCCCTAACAGATTTTTATCTTTAATAAGCTATAATTCATACGTCGTGTAATTTGCCCATTTGAAGCGTACCTACCAATCGCGGGGATCTTTGCATATTCAGACCATGGCCACAATTCAAGTTTAAAATGTTTTCATCGCCCCAAGATGAAACACTACGTGCCCATCGGCGGCCACTTCACAACCTCCCCTCTCCGACCCCAACTGAAAAAGCCACTTGTTATCAGCTGTTTACAAATGGGGGAAAGGGAGGTTTCGGGGGTTTAAGTAACTGGCCCACGGACAGCTGATTAGGAAGGCATCTGAGCCAGAAGCCGGTCCCAATCGACTGTCACTGAAATCTGTGTAAGCCCCTCAGCCCGGAGCGGAGCGGCTCTACCATGACCAGGAAGAGACATCCCCACACTGAATTAGAAGAGGGGTCAGCCCACCGTCCTAAGCGTGTGTGTGTGGGTGGGGGTCCCCTAAGGCCCTGCGTGGAATACTGCACTTTGTACCAGCCACACAGACACATGCACGCTCATAAAATCTTTGAAAAGGGTACCCAATTCTTCCGTTGTTGTTAAGATTTTATTTATTTATTTGACAAAGAGCACAAGCAGGGGAAGAAGCAGAGAGAGGGAGAAGCAGACTCCCCGCTGAGCAGGGAGCCCGATGCGGGACTTGATCCCAGGACTCCGGGATCATGACCTGAGCTGAAGGCAGACGCTTTACCAACGGAGCCACCCAGGCGCCCCGCACTCCTGTTCTTCTTTAGGGATAAGAAAACAAGAACAAAGAAAAGGTTGCAACCATCATGGGGAAGACAAGAGCCCGTGTGGTGCTTGCAAATCACTACACCAAGTGGCCCCAAATACAGAAGTGGAGGACGGCGAGCCAACAGATCTCCTGACCCAACATTACATGTACTACTTCTTTTCAAAAACATACTCCCAGCCCACAGTCCAACTTTTGGGAAAATTCACTTGCCTCAAGAGGAGAAAAACAAAACAAAACAAAAAAATGAAGCTGCCAGAGGTGGGAAAAAGGTGAAGAGGAGACCCCACGAAGGAAGAAGCATCTGTGGGCTGGAGAGAACATCTCCCGGCTTCCCACGGCTGCGGTGAGACCCCCACCCTGCCCTGCGCACACACAGAGCAAGCGGGGTGCACCTCCAAGGCAGAACTCTGGTAAACTCATCCAAATGACTGTGTTCTGGCCCTCGCACAACAGGCCCCCGGTGTGAATCCAAAAGCAATTAAATCTTTCCAGCTGGGAGTCCAATGACACGTCGTTTAAAACGTCTTCTGAGAAATGTCCCTCTTCACGAAAAGGAAGGACGCTCTGCGCAGTCCTCCCGTTTTTCAAAAGTGCAAAAAACCCTGTGAAAAATCGACCATACGGGGCTGATGCGAACACGGACTCTCCCCACGTTCCCCTCTGCAGAGGATGAGGGACGCCTGGCCACAGCGGCAAGGCTGAGGAAAACCAACGGCAAATTCATTCCAAATGAATGTATTCATGCCTCTAAGCCTACCGCACTCACCCCACTGGAAGAAAACCAACCAGTTAGGAGAACTTTTCAAAAACGAAGCCATTTCAAGTATCAACTTGTAACATCAATAATCCCCAGAGCGTGTTTTGATGGTGTTGTTTTGCTTCCAAATAGGGATTACTTAAGGGCGCTCTTGTTTGGATCATATGAGGTCCTGGAGATGGAAGAGTGTTCTGGAAACTCCGGGGTAGGAGCCGCTGGAGGCGTCATTACTGTGACCCTGGAGCGTGACCCCCGGGCTGCAGATGCACGTGACGCGGTCCACGTCACATCAGATTATGCATTTTCATAAACAAATGCATTTCCATGAGGATGCTCAGCGGACTGGAAATGAGAACATCAGAGTCCGGGAGCATGTCTACAAAACGAAATATCTGCCTGGGGACATTGGGCCCTCGCAGGAGGTGGCTGGGCACAGGGCTGTGTGCCCATGGAGGAGGAGTGCGGTCACAGGCAAGCCCAATCGGACACTGACGGCAGCCCGGTGTCACGGGGAGAGCCCAGGGACCTTCCGTGGGGTCACTCGCCGCGCCTTGCCTCCACACCCTGAGCCACACACCCTGACCCTTACGCGGCAGCCTACTCCATAGGGAACCCCTTCTGCTTCACTCGGGAAGGAAGGGAGGGAGGGTCCAAATTTTGGGGAGAAACAAGTTAAAGCAGGACACCATCAGCAGTCTGCTTCCTGGTTTCTTTGAGCTAAAACCGCCCAAATATAACGGTTCTCCTGGACACGCAGCCCCATCAGGGCTTTTGGCCAAGCTACCCCAATACTAAAGTGCTCACGTTCCACATTTTGTTTTCCGCACATTAACTTCCCCGCATTTCAGGGAGGGTTACCGTCCCAGGGGAGGATACAGATGTTGCCGGCCGTCCCCACACACCTGCACGTCCCTGGCACACAAAGTAGGGAGAAGCACCACGTCGACACTAGGAACCACGAGAAAGCAGCTTGCTCTCTGTGTTCTCGTGTGAAAATGGTCAACGGTTCTGCAGACCTGCCTGACCACACGGTAAGGATGCCCTCGCCCAGGTCCGAATTTTAGTTAGGGATCTTCACCTGGCTCAACAGGGGATCTTGGAAAAGTCCTTTGGCTGACACACACAGCAATGCCCATCGGCCACTGTAAGAGATCCCACTGGTGGCTAGTCCTGTCCACAAGACACGTGCGGTAAATTGTTCCTTGCGCTGGGACAGAAATGAACAAACGAATGCTAAGCTACTCTATCCTGCTCGTTTCATGGAAGAGGAAATTAGGAATCAGAGAAGTCACACGCCTACCCCAGGAACACACAGCCCATGCAGAGCTTTACAAGAGGCACGACACGGAGCTCCTGGTGACTATTTGATGCTGATAAGGACCTTTGTAGGAACTGGACCAAAAAAAAAACAACAACCCAGAACAAACATGTGATGGGCAAGCTGGTATTATAATTCCAATTATCTAGAAATGGCTGGGTAAGTTGTGCAATGCTGTTTATTCCATTTCCAAAGATCACTACATTTTACTTGTACCACTTTTGGGTGATGAGCTTCAAGGACCGAGGGCTCCTTTCTCTACTGTGGAAAATCATGCCTGCAGGACTATCCTCACTTCCAGGATCCTGCCTGGGGCCTGACTCCCAATCATCACTGGGACTTGCTTTAATAAACTCCCGGCAGAGGTTTGTTTCCTTATCACCTGCCTCCTTTTAGACCAGAGGCTACAGATCGGACAGGGTGAGGCAGCTCACCTAACCAGGTAACGAGAGCGCCCCGCGTTCCTCTGCAATTCTGGTTGAAACTGGCCTTCTCCAAAGAGGACTCCCCTCGCCCCCCCCTTTTTTTTTTAACATTATGGGCCCTTCGGACTTCTCTTTTTTCAACAAAACCACTCCTCTCTCTGGGTCACCTGAAGTTGGAGGAGCACTGCTAACGGCGGGGACGTTTCTGAGCTGGCTTCAACGCCCTCCCTTCCCCTGGCCTCGCAGAGAAGCACTGCCATCCTGTATGTTTTCGTTATTTGGCGGCCAAGCACGTGAAGGCCAGGCGGGCAACAGCGCAAGCGGAGACCCAAGCGGACCCTTACACCGCAGGCCATGGCTGGGGCAGCCGGCTTTTAGACGCTAACTCCACCACCACATCACAGACTGCCCCTCACAAAACCCAGTGTTCGTCCACCCTCTCCCCCAGACGCAGAATCCTGTGCAGGGCAAGCGGGTTCCCAAACCTTGACTCTTGGCTGCAACCTGCCTGTCACCTTCGGTGATGGGCCTAAGAGCTCAGATCCTCCATGTCCCCCACCGTAAGCAAGACCACCACCTGCCCCAACCCCTTCACAGTCACTCTTGTACAGGAGACAGAATCGAGAGATAATGTAGGCAAACACGTCCTGAAAACTCTAGTGTTTTGGGTTTTTTTTAGAAAATTTTATTCATGTATTAGAGAGAGACAGAGGCCACCTGCGCACCAGAGCAGGGGGAGCTGCAGAGGGAGAGGGAGAAGCAGGCCCCCCCACGGAGCAGGGAGCCCGACGCGGGGCTCGATCCCAGGAGCCCGCGATCATGACCTGAGCCGAAGGCAGACGCTTAATCAACTGAGCCACCCGGGCGCCCCCAAAAAGTTTTGTGTTCTTATTGTCATGCGTGGAAAACAGCCCTCAAATCACACCTTCACACAAAAAAGCGGGTGTCAGACCATCTACCAAAACAAGTTAGAGAAATCACCCTCTAACTAGGACCATTTCTACATACGCAACTAACAGAGAGCCTCCAGACCTTTCGCTTCGTGCCCACCTTCCGGATGAGGAGCCTGAGGCTCAGAAATAGTAAGACACTTGCTCTGAGGCAGTTATCAACTGTGGCCAGAGGACGGGTAGACATGAGAGCCGGGCGGGTCAGAGTCCGAAGCCCGGGCTTGGAAGCACTGTGCTCAGCTCTCTTCCTGCCGCATCTCCTGGTTTCATCAACACAAAAGGTCAAAGGCAGCAGTCCCTTAAGGGGTCTCTTTTTATTTTTGCCTCTAAGCTGTCACACTCCATCCCTCAAAATGCTGTCCTAGTTCATCTTCCCAAAATGCAAATGTGATCACAGAATACCCTTTGCCAAGGAAAGTGCTTTACTTCAGGAAGGAGAGGGCCAGGGAGAGAAAGAACACCCCGCTCTCCGCATTAGAGGACTCCCGGACATGGAATCTCAGGTTATATTTTCTTTCCATGTGACCTTACAAAAGATTTGGTACTCAGATGTCTGAAAAGGGAAAACAAATTCACAAAGTCTGGTGAACATACACTAGAAACTACAAACACCGCTTTTCATAGAGTCCAAACACTCGAGTATCTTGGCTGCTTGTTCCCTAGGCCCCTTCCTATCGTGGATGTTTGAATGTGGGTGTGAGGAAAGGTTATCAAAGTCATAGGACAGAGGGCCACACCAGGAGCGACAGGAAGAGAGTGAGAAACACACAGTGATGGGGGGAAGGCACCCATGAACCAGACATTAAGCCTGTGTGCTCGGGAAAACACGCGGAGAGAGCCTGAATGTCTCAGTTTCTGATGGATTCTCCACAGGGAGTGTCCCATACCATCAGCCCCTTGGGGGGGAAGGTCGTATCCCTTATTCATCTGGGTTATCTTCCAAAAGCACAAAAATTAGCACAAGGTCTTATGCATGTTTTCCATCCGCTCCTAAGTTAAACTTATTTTATGTAGGACACAAAAATTAACTCCATAAAATTCCGAAAAAATGGTTAACGTGGCAAGATCCTGCCCTCTGTAAGGCTCTGTGTTTCAGCACTTCCCCAGAAAAATGATTTCCAGAACTCCCTTCCAAGTCCTCCACAAATACATTTTCAGGAATAAGCAAACAAAATCTTTGTCCAACTCACGGGTGTTAACATTTGCCAAAAACTCACAAACTAATTTTGCAGAACATATTATAGTGGAGTTGATTTGGTACTTCTATGTGATGTGTGTGGTCTTCTGAACACCTCACAGTAGAACAACTTTACTAACAACCATGTTGGTTTAGGATATGGAAGGACGTGGAAGGTCTCCATGTCCATGGCAACATTACCAGCTCAGACATAATACAAATTCCTACTTTTCTACGGGGCTACTAAAGAGCAGGTGAACGGAATCCCAGAGGAAAATGCCCACGGGGGATCAGTGCCTGGTGTGGGAATGGGCAACCCCACAGACTGAGAGACTGCATAAATAAGGCCGGGTCTCAGACAATATGACACTGCAGGAGGGACTGGTGTCTGGCAGACACCCACACACAAGGACCAATCACCTGGGCCTGCAGTGGTCTCTCCATCACCCTCCCCCAAGTTTAGGTGGGTACATAGCCCCATGGGTTCTCACTAGGATCGGTTCTGGGACTCTACTGGGGTTGAATCCAAATGCAAACCTTTGAAACTGCATCCAATCCCTTCCCAGCTCAAAAACTGACATAACCAAAAAGACAAAGGACTGGAGGTGGTGGGGGTTGAGTTAATCACAGATGAACTCAATCTAACCAAAACTGTAAGTCAATGACTTCAGGAGACATCAGAGTGGGGCCCCACCCCTAAAAGAAACTTCACTCCCTGGACAGCAAATATATATACTATGGATTATAGCATACTGTCATACACAACATGGGAAATACACTTTAAAGACAAGACAGATGTATGGAGGACCCAGAATGAAGAAAACAGTCATTAGAGGTAGACCCGCAGAACGAGCATTTTTAGAATTAGCACAGATAGGAAATAAAGGGCCTTGCAACTTTTAGTTTCTACAAGCCTCATCAAGGAAAGCTTGGGAAGTGGCTTTAAGTAAGGGTAGAGTCAGCGCTCTGATGAAGCCCAGTGGGTTTGGGCGTGCTCCTTGTTCCCCTTTACCTTGCACTGTATCCCCCAGAGAAGCCAGCACAGTCGGGGAGGAAGCGAGGAGCATGTACAAGAACAGAAAAGCAGAAAAGACAGTGAGAGGGGCATGTGGGTCCTCAGCTCAGGCACCCCACAGTGCATCTAATGACACACACCGTCCCCCCACCGCCCCTGTCCAAGAGCCCTAAAACTCACGACTCTACAAAAAGAACCCCAGAATATTTCAACAAGTGAATCCCCAAAGTGAGCACTTAAAACCCTTTTACAGATGCCACAATATCATTTTCACTCACATGTTAACTATTTAAAACGGTAAAATCTCCTGACATTTTAAACAATTAAGTCTCCCTGTGTGTATCTGTGCAGGGATGTGCACCTGTAGATACAGACACATCTTCCTTGACTCCTAATGGCAGTGACCGTGGTCAGTGCAAAACTGTTACCCTCTCCCCTCAGATAGGGAGGGAGGGTCAGCCAATTCCCTCACCCCCACCCTTCACGAAACTTCGTAACATGACACCAGACAGCGGCTGCCCCTTCACCACTCTGCAGCTCAGGTGAAAAGAGAATTAAAGAGACTGAGCCCCACACACAGTGAAGGAGGGTAACTCTGGACACTGGAAGGCGGATCAATCAGAAGACTGCCTAGTGAACCAGCAAGTTCAAACAAGCTGAAAAGTAGGAGGTGGGGACCCAACCACACGTGCAAAAGCAGACATGGGACTAATTCACCAGATCCACGTGATTGGACTGTCATAGTCTGATTTATAAGAAATATATATTTGGTCATTAAGATATGGATTTGAGGGGCTCCTGGGTGGCTCAGTCGGATGAGCATCCGACTCTTGGTTTCAGCTCAGGTCCTGATCTCAGGGTCGTGAGATCGAGCCCCACGTCTGGCTCCACACTCAGAGTCTATTTGGATATCCTCTCCTGCTGCCCCTTCCCCCACTCATGCTGTCTTCTCTCTCAAATAAACAAAATCTTAAACAAAAAACAAACAATATGTATTTGGTCCACGATTCCTGGCTCTATCTCCCCAAGCCCTGGAATTTCCAAAGCGCCAAGAGTGATACAGAGATCTTTTATTATTTTAGTGAAGGGACCTTTGGGAAGTACTTAAAGATGGGGGCTGGTTGCCAGCAGAACCAACCATGGAAGCAATGGACTGGAACTTTCAGCCCACCCCCGCCCCCGACCTCTGGGAAGGTAAGAGGTTCTGGAGGGGGAATCAGGTGATCTGTCCTTGTGTGTGGGTGTCTGCCAGACGCCAGGGTCAATGACTTGGTCAATCCTATGTAATGACACCTGCATAAAAACCCCAAAATGACGGGGTTCTAAGAGCTTCTGGGCTGGCAGACCTACAGAGATGCAGAGAGCAGGCGGGCATGGAGCTCCAATGCCCTTTCCCCATACCTCACCCTCCAGATCTCTCCATAGGGCTGCTGATCTGTATCCTTTATCTTATCCTTTACCAAACTAGTGAAGGTAAGTGTCTCCCTGAGTTCTGTGAGCCACTCTAACAAGCTAATCAAACCTGAGGGGGAGAGGTTGTTGGAACCTGCAATGTGTAGCTGGTGCGTAAGAAGCCCATGTAACAGGCGGTTCATCTGAGGTGGGGGATGAGGAGCAGTCTTACAGGACTGAGCCCTTAACCTGTGGAATCCGATGTGATCTCCATGCAGGTAGTGTTGGAATGGAGTTAAATTCTCAGAACCCTGCTGGTGACCCAGAATTGCTGGGTATTGTGGGGGAAAGGGGGGCACTCACCCCCATGCTGGAATTGGGTCCAGAAACCCTAAAAGACTGATAAATTCACCCACCCCACACAGTGAGACAATGAAAAATTATATCAAGGAACCATTTTGATGCTATCCTAATGAAATATATTTCTATCCCATGGACACAGAGACCAACTGAGAGGAGTTTAATTTCATGTTTTGTTCATTTACTCTCGACTCCTATTAAACCAAAAGCGCAACTAGAAAACACCTCCTCCAGAATTCGAACAAACAAAAAAATCCCCACAAGTCTGCTTTGCGGCTTCATTCTACCTCAGAAAGCTCACCCCTTCTGGTTGCATCAGTGAGCAGCTCCAGGATGATAAATTCCCAGTCTGTTCTCTGGAGTTCTGTCTCTCACCATCCCTGCAAACTCAGCAGATAATAAAGTTCTTAACTACCCCCAAATCACCTCCCTTCTTAATTCCTGTTCTATTACCTCCAGCCTTGGCTCTCCAGGCAGCAGTGAAAACCTGCTCAGCTTTGCTTCAAATCACCCTTGTGCTCACGTGGACCACACTCTGCTCCCACGTCCAGCCCCCCCCAGAGGTGATTTCCTGGCTGGGCTCCTTGGACGCTCGTCACCTCTTTCCATTTCAGACAGTTCAGCGGCTGGAGGCATCATTCTGAACTTGATCTATTTTATCTCATTTCCACATCTAAAATCATCAACCATTTCCCATTCTCCACACTGGAACTGTTCCTCCTGCCCAGCAGGGCATGTTACCAACTCCATTCGGTCACTCCCAGGCACCCTGAAGAACAACAACCCCCCCCACACACACACACACAGTTGGGACAACCGTCCCACAACCAGGCCACGCACCACGGGTCATGAACGTCCACGGCAAGTTCAGCTCTCTGCCAACATCCGTATTCCGACTCCTATACAGAGCTCTCTTCCAACTGTCAAGATTTCCTGAGGACCACAGCTGCAGGGGGAAACCTCGCTCCTCTGAGGTTTAAAATCAAGTCAGCATTTTGTAGTCTGCACTAGGAGAGTATTAAGCCCCTCGCCCCAACTCTAAGTTCTTAAAAAGAGGGTTGCATCCCTCCACTATGTCTGCATGCCCCCTAAACACAGTCCTAATCAAGAAGCAGGACAAATAATCGTTACAGTGACAAGGCAGAAATGCTCAACAATGGTGAAAACCAGGCACGTCCCCATCACATCTAGCCTGTGCTGGACCCGAGCCTCTACTGAAGGGGTCCAGAAAGACAACGGTAGCTCTGTGCAAAGCCATGGAGAGGAAAAAAGAGAAATATGCCTTTGCCTCAATCACTGACAGACAGACAGGGGCTGGCTAGCTCACAGGGTCTCTGAGCCCTGAATGCAACAGGATGCCTAGCATCCCGGTAGGGGCGCAACAGGAAAGGGGCCGGAATACCTCCCCACCCCCATCCTCCGTGCCTGACTCCGGGCCTGACTCTCTGCCTCTCCTAGCCTATTTTTCTTGCCTACCTTCCCCGTTGGTCCAAGTCCTCCTCCCAACCCTGCCCCTGCCACAGTTCTCACCCCACCCCCTCATCCTCCCAGCTGCAGTGCCTCGAGGAACGCTCCATCCCTGGTTACCTCTGGCCAGGTGACCATCCACAATTCCAGTCTTCTGAGGCGAACCCCCCCCCCCCGCCCTCGGGTCCCTTCCTTTCATGCAATCCTCACAACCAATGCCAACTCCATCTTTACAGAGCACAACTCCAA
>NC_138376.1:9958682-9971264 GCF_054177405.1 Leptonychotes weddellii
GATCTTCTTGGCCCATCCCTGTTTAGAGATCATCTCTTCCTCTTCCGAATCCCATTATCTGCAGCTCACTCGGGACTGATCATCGCCTCCACCATGCAAGAATATCCATACCCGTGCCTTAACAATCTGTTCATCTAGAACACACTGGGCTGCACCCACCTCTTTGCCCTGCAAATGCCCAACACCTAGAGAAGTCCCCAGAACTAGCTCTGCCACCCAAAAGCTATGCAGCCTTCATCTTCATCTTCTACCTCGACAGATGACCTACAGCAGCTCTCTCGGCCAGAGCTATGGATTCCAGCATTTTCTACCCCAAATCGAGAGTGGACCTACCATGCCCGTTGTGAACATGCTTGTGGGTTTTTCCTTTCCTGGGGGTTGACTGGCATGAAGATGAAGCATTATTGGCGGCTGCTTTGACGTCTTCCGTCTCATCGTCTTCCTCCTCAACGTCCTCCTCGTCCTGAGAGCTTCCGAAATACACCATGCTGTTGGGCAGCGCAGGAGAACCTGGGGGGTTTGAACGAAGAGGGCTCATCACCACAGGCCTTGGCCCTCGCCCCTTCCAAAGGGGCGCTACACAGGGAGACATTTATTAAGGGACGAACCTAATCTGCCCGAGCAGATAAAACAAAGCTGTTCATCTCTACTGCCACTTTTATTTTTCAAATATCCCCCAGGAAATAAAACTCCATTTGTGTCCTTTCAATGGATTTCATGCAACCCCCCCCCCCCAGTAGGGGGATGATGCCATTCACCAAAAACAACAAATCAAAAATTTTAAATCTCATATGAATAGTCGGGGGGGCGGGGGGGGATGACAACCACCAAGAACTGAATTGAGCAAAGGGGTGGGGCAGGCAGGAATCAGTAAAATTAAAGACAACTAGTTACAATGTCAAGGAGGAGAGAAAGAAACTATTCTGGGTTATGCATTTAACTTACTAGACTTGACATGAATTTAAGGAAATGAATTTAAATATGGAAGACAAACCAAGCAGTAATAACAGGAATATGACACTTCCAGATATAAGGTAACGTTGGTCTTGTATTCACAAAGAGATGAATGACAGACATGGATTCCCCCATTTTTAGTATATGTGCTGCCAAAGCGAGCACAGACATGGATTCCCCCAAATCACAATATATTTGGAAGCTACTTCGATATTATGATCAGGTTAGTAGCACGTATAATTACTAAAATAAATTCCAGCACAAGACTAAACTAACCCACACCCCTCACTCCTTTTACACCTTAACCTTCTGCTCATGTTTTCATTTCTGAATTTAAGATAAAGCAGTAACACCAGAAGATAAGCTCAATATTAAAAAGAAGCACAATATAGTTCTTCTTTATCAGACAATGACAATTTAGAAGATCCCTCAACTCATGGTTTATTGTTTAGGACCAGAGGCTGCTTAAAATCCAAAGAAAATCCCCCAAATTAATTTCCGGCCACAACTTCAAGCTTCTTAACCGTGAAGTATTTTGGGGAGAGCTACCACCAAGTAGCAGAAGAACTATTAAGCATGAAATATCATTCCTTCTCTCGCCTGCTTTCTGGTGAATGAGCTAACACTCCAGTGTATCAACGATAACACAGGTGACCAATCTGTTCTCCCTCCCAATGGAGATCTCGAACTTCAGACACAAAGGTTAAAATCATCCCTGTCGGGCTGCCAAGCCACATGATCCAACAAGGTTATGGAAATAAATGGGCAACATCAGGGAGAAGTGGTAATCCCAATACCCATCTTGCAGAAATGCAAAGACCACACAGACACCTCCAAGCCCCCTGCTTCCTTCTATTCTTCCTTCCTTCTACTGCATTTTAAAAACCCCAAAAGTTAGGTGGGTCACACCACTGGGTAGAAATGAAACTCCAAAGGGATGTACGTGGCAGAACAGACTTGGCTATGGTCTGAAAAGCCATTACCCTTGCTCGTTTCCTCCCCTTTGATCATTTCCAATTAGAAGCAGGTTTTCAATGGAAGGAAGGTTCTTATAAACCAGGAGCTACAGATGAAGAAAGAAAGGAAAAAAGAAAATGGCTAGCCCTGGGCGCCTGGGTGACTCAGTTGGTTAAGCGACTGCCTTCGGCTCAGGTCATGATCCTGGTGGAGTCCCGGGATCGAGTTCCGCATTGGGCTCCCTGCTTAGCAGGAAGTCTGCTTCTCCCTCTCCCCCCTCTTGTGCTCTCTTTCTCTCTCATTCTCTCAAATAAATAAATAAAATCTTTAAAAAAAAAAAATGGCTAGCCCTATTTCCCCTGGAACAACCTATCTATACTTGTTCTAAAGTGGTTTTAGGATTAGTACAAGAGTGACTAGGAAGAGGGGACCAGCACCCTTCCCAGTTCCCAACTTGGAACCCGCAGTTAGGATTCTCCATTCACAGGTGGGCACAGGGCACGTGCCTCCATCCTCAGTCCAATGACCAATCCTGCTGGATCTTTCATTCCCAAATCTAACTGTATATATTTTAGAAAACTCAGGGCAAACTGTATTTTAGCACTCATGAGGCAGACGGACAGACACAGACATTTCACCAAAGGCTCCAACTCATCCTGGCACAGACCATGACAGAAGGCAACACGTTACGTGTTGTCGGACAGACCTAGCAAGGAACTTCAACGCTTGGAAGTGTGGGGCTCGGTCATCAGATTTCCCTCTTCTGTGAAATGAGAGGTAATGAGGGAAGCATCTCTTCAAGTGCCTCCCAGATAAAATTACCCATGTTGGATTTCTTCTAAAGAAGAGCCTGGGCTCGATCTTGGACTCGTGGACCAGCCCGGGGCAGGGGGAGGGGAGATATGGAGAGAGAGAGAGAGAGTGTGTGTGTGTCAGCAGGGGAAGGGATGTGCTGGTAGGGGATTCACCCCAGCCCCTCCAGCCTTCCAGCCTTCCTGGGTCTCCTTTCCCAACAGGAAACGTAGCAAACTCTGCAACCAAGACCACTGGAGAGTCATATTTTTGGGGGGCATGGTGGTGTAAGACTGATAAAAATGGTCTAGGTTTCAAAGAGAATCTGCTAAAAAAAAAACAGGTACAACTATGAAAAACAAAGAGTTAACTTCCATTTAACAGCATCTGTTGAGGTTTTTTTTTTTTTTTTTTTTTTTAAAGATTCAGACCTTGGATAAGCAGCACAAAGCAACTATCCCATTCCTCATACTCAAGATTTTGAGAATGGGGTGAACATTATGTTCCAGAGAACTAAAATGGAGGAAATGTCTAGACGCATCCAAGCGTTAATATTCCTAAAAGAAAGCACACAGGGTAATTTCTTCCACAACGGCAGCAAATAACCAATCTTTTGAACGTATCTGTTCTAACAGCTTCTCCCCAAATACAAGTAAACTGCTCTAACCTCCCCGGTATTCTAGAAGAAAGTCAGAGGCTAACTAACACAAGGGACAGGTAAGATGTGAAGAACGGAGATGGGGTGTCTCTGAGGGGCATTCTCAAAATCAAACTCCAAACACCACCAAGTCCTGGGGGAGCCGGCTCTGCAGTCGGGGCCGGGAAGGAGGTGATGTGCCTTAAGTTTGGGGGCACAGGGATAAGCGCCCTCACACTAAGAGGCGACTGAGCTTCTAGTCAGGACCACTGACCTCTGGTCTGGACCCAAAGGCGAGCATCATCAAAAAAAGGTAACGAAGCGTTCTCAAACCAGATGGGGAACGGAGAGGCCAGGATGATAAAGAGAAGGAGTACTTCTGAGAGAAGGGTTAAGTGGCTGAAAAAGGCTCAATATTCAATAATAATGAACCTGGGAGTGGGGGCAGGTAATTACTCCAAGGCAAGATGATGCCCTTAGCTCACATCCTCGGCTTGTACCAATTCTCCTCTCTGGCAGGTGCCACTCATTACAAACAACCCGGCTCCTCCTGGGTATGGCCCTTACCATCCTTTAGCCTATGTTCACGAAGCCACTGCCAATCAGTAACCCCGTCCACCAGGAGTGGCCTCGTGAACTGTTAGCTTCTGCCCCAGAAGAACAGACCTCCAGAATTTTTCTCATACCCTTACATTTCACTCACTTTATAGTCCAACTGAAGCAAGCAGAAAACATTAAATCCAACAGGGCCTGGTACTCTGTCACCAGGTGGCTACTGTATGTAATCCCTCCAAGCCCCCTGCTGCTGGCGTGTCCGCTGGCAAAGCTAGCATTCAGATCGAGACAAACCAGGGAAGTGCCAAGAGCAGAAGCTGCGTTTCATTCTCGCAGAGATAAAACCAGTAAAATCATCCCATTACTTCATGCCACACTAAAAATAATCAAGGTGACAGGGAAGAACTGTTATATACTAATACCTGGAGAATAACTATGTAACAACTTCAAATATATAAAAGGAAGCAAAAAGCCTGTAAGGAACCACAACTAGTTAAAGGCATTCACACAGAGCACGTTCATTTCTTAGCCTAGATTCAAGCTCGATTATCTAATTTACAGATTAGTTAAGAGGAAGAGGAATCTGCTAGACAGACAGACAGACACACACACACAAAAGGTGAAGGAAAGGGCATTTTATAAACCCTAAAGCAATCTGGGTTATTTATCGATAGTGAAAACTACCCCACATTCCTCAGGTTAAAAGGGGTGAATGGGTGTATTACATAATCATTCACTACTGATGAAGAGGCCACAAAAAGCTCAATCAGTGTTTAGTATGTGAAAACAGTAGAGCACATACGCTTTTAAAGTTTTCACCAGAAACAGTATGCACCTTATAGATCCTAGTACATAAGCAAGCTTCATCTCTAGACAATTTATTAGGGAAAATTCTTTACTCCAAACAGCCAAGGAGGCAGACTTTGGGAAAGCTCACTGTGGGGCTAACACTCAGGAAAACAGGAACGGAGCTACAGGG
Source organism: Leptonychotes weddellii (assembly GCF_054177405.1). NCBI lineage: Eukaryota > Metazoa > Chordata > Mammalia > Carnivora > Phocidae > Leptonychotes > Leptonychotes weddellii. The sequence continues at coordinate 9,963,557 of NC_138376.1, forward strand.
AAAGGGAAAACCAGGGACAGGGGGTTGTGTGGTCTCACAACATGAAAAAGCTTCCTCAGAGAGATCCTCCCCTTCCCACAGCAGGACTCACCTACCACCTGCTGCACACCAGTGAAGACTGGGAAAACGAGGGGTCTCCGAGGGGGCTCACAGCCTCCCATTCCGAGCTCTTTCCCCCGGTGTTCTCAGGGTGGTCTCCCCACGCTAAGGGACAAGCGCCATTCACGACGTTAATTAACAACAGAGCGAGGCTGACTCACCACGCAGAATTACATCCTGTCTCCGTTGCAAACTGTAGCTCTAGAGATGTAATCAATGAAAGGTGACAGTTTCGAAAAGACTTACGGAACGTGTGGGGTGTTTGGGGAGGAGCAAGGGAGTTTTTATACCCAGTAAATTATAAAAGTGTATTTAGCGTATACAGTTTTCTCCTAAAATCACAGGCAGATTTTTCTCTTCTGATTATTCAAGTGCATTAGCAAATGTGGAAAAAAAAAAATCTGAACTTGGATCAGATAAGTGGAATCCGGAGTACAGAATGCCTGTGCGCTTTGCCAAAGCCGTATTTCATTACTTTTCAGAATTAGCTGGCAATGTCTCCACAATATTTACTGAAGTGAAAACCAAATGTTTTCATCTGGACAAAAATCAAACTGTGGTATGTTACAACCACAACAGAAATCATTTTAATCCAAAAGCTTGCTTTCTCTAATTTGGGCTGTGGTTTCTATAAAATTGGATTCTTCTCTATGAATCATAATCATGAACACATACATACAAGCCCTCCTTCCCATTATCTTCCCTCCCCCAACCAGTTCTTTATCTTAACAAGCTAAACATAGCTCCATTCTATTTTGGGAAGACCCTACAGGGATTCCCTGCATGCGGTCATTGAGCAGGGGAGTCCACTTCTGTAGCTTGACCTAATAAACCCAGCCGGCCCACCGGGTTGGCATTTTCACGATTGGCCTTTCAGGTTATACAAACAGAATGAAAAGCAGTCGGGCCCTACTATCCTACGAGGAAATTTTAAAACAAAAGAGTGAACTGGTAGGGGCCAGGCTGGGGGCTAGAGGGATAGCTGTCTGCGGATTTCCTGAGTTAGCGGAAAGCTCCAATCGTTGACACGGGAGAGTCACAGAAAAATGCAGCTGCCAACTGCCTTGGGTCATTCACCTAACTATGGACGTACCACATACTCATCTTACCCCCCCCCCCCACAGGGAAACACAAAGTGCCCTGTAAGGCTGTGGGACAGCTAGGACACAGCGAACGGCGGGGTCTCCTGGTCTCTTCCAGGTCGGCCTTTATAATTTACCTGGGAAGAAGAACTGACAAAAGGAGTTCCCCAACTTCATCCACCTCCGTGGGCCCTAAGATTATTTGCCATACCCAGCCTCTCTGTGTGTTTTCTTTAGAGTGATCCACATTCGTGCCTTTAATGATTTATCTGCATAACATCAAGAGAAAATTAGTATCACCTGTTCTAAAGGAACGGTAATTAAAATTATGGTAAAATTTAAAGACGCTCAGCTAAAGCCATCTCTGGCACCACCAGGTGTACGTGCAGGAGGTCGTGGGGAATAGCCCGCCAGGCCAGAGGCCAAATTCAAAGGCAGCCCCTAATTCCTTATGGGATAAGGAGCTGCCTGTGCGACCCCTGCCCCATCCTGGGACTGCTCCTTCTTTATGTATGTGCCAATCCAAATCACTGAACGAGACCCTCCATGGAATCCCAAAATCTAGAAGGAAGCGTCAGCAGTCACGTGCTTCTTTGTTGTGAGACTCGTCTGCCTGTCTGTACAGTGAGGATGAGGTCTTCAGCTGTAACAACTGTGATGACCCCAAAGGGTGTAAGGTCATGTACGCAAAAGCACCGTAAGTTAGCTCTCACTGGAGCGGTATTAGGTTAACACTTGGTTTCAGTGACAAAGACTCAGGACTATAACATCAGCCTGTCAGGTAACTTCACACAGGTAGGAGCAAAAGCAATTTCCCATCTGCTTTCCTAAACGGGGAAGGCAAGCAGGTTGAGAAGAAGAATGGGGGGGTGGCGGGGAAGAGAGGAGAAGACCCTCCCCTTACAGTCTTTCCCAGGTTTCTTATCTATACCCATGGCTTAAAACATACACAAATACACACCCAGTCGAATGCAACGAGGGCTCTCTGGCTCTTCCTCAAAAACCACACGATCACACCACAGAACAGCTAGGATGGCCTCCTCTGAACCTCACTTCTACCCATCAAGCTCAGAAGTGGAAACAAGTTAGAAAGTAGCTTTATCAAGCTCACAGGCCACTCTGTGAACATGGCCAAAGTCTGTGCTCTCTTCATCATGCAAAGCGTCCACAAATCCTAACAGACGCTGAACGCTGAAGGCAGGGTCACCTTGCCTGGGGGACACGCATACTGTGAAAATTAATAAAGGGAGACCGCATTAGAGTTGGGAGGCTAGAGAGGGGAGCCAGGACACCATCAATGCAAATTACAGGAAGAAGTGTCCATTTTCAGGCCCCAACAGAAGAACGGGCAACGGGAAAGAGTCATCAATTATAGGCCCCAACAGGGAAAGAGACACACTGCATCTCCTGGAAGAAATCGACCACCCCTGCTACTCAGCCCCTGAGAAATGGTCAGCACCCTGAACTCTTCACTTTTCTCCAATGCACTCTGACTCACAATAACCCCTTCCTGACTCCCTCCTCCACAAAACGTTCCTCTTTGTTGGGTTTGCCAGATGGCATGCTGTGCTCTGTATGCCCAAACTGCAATTTCCTGCTGTCCCCCAAAGAAGTCCATTTTTGCTGGTAAAATAACTGAGTTTTATTTTTAAGGTTAACAATACCAAGGACTTTAGTGGTCTCAGAATAATGCTGCCCCAGCAGCCAGCAACATGCTCACCAGCAATCAAAACAGGATTGTCCCGACTAAAAGTACCCCCGCCCCCCATCTACCTTCTCTAAATGGATTTCAGAATCTCTAGAAACTAAGAAGGCCAGAGACCATTGTGAGGAATACCACGGACTCTGTGCCAGGCGCAGGTGGTGGGGGAAGAGGGAGCCTGCTTTATCTTCAGGGAGGGCAAAGCCTGGTCAGAGGCTGGTTGGCCTGGAACAGGGTCAGTCCTCGGAGCAAAAGGTCTTGGAATCTTAACAACTGATCAAGGTCACAGAGCAATTAAAAGGGATCCATCCTTCCCCTCCCTCAGCGCTGAAGAACTCCATGGTTTCATATTTCTTCCTAACTAGCCTGTTAAACTATCCTGGCAAATAAATCGCTTGCCCAGCAGAACTCAGCCACGTAACACAGACTCAATTGGAAAACCAAGCATATAAAGGCTGGTCTATCTGGAGAAAAGAGAAGGTGGTCCCTTTGGCCCTCGAGGCGGTGAGAGTATAATTTTGGATCCTACTTCTCTCTGCTACCACTCTCAAAAATTAAGATGCAACACCTCTCAGAAGGAGCCATCAAAAAAAAGAGTTGTGTACCACTGTGGCATTGGCCTTTCTCCCCAAAGATCCCATCTAATGTAACAGCATTCCCATTTTGCTCAACGAAGTTCATTATTAGCGCTGAAGTGTTCCTTGCAATCGGAGGATTGCTTAATTGCTTTCTAGCAGGTTAATCCCCTTTCATTCTGTGACCTCTAAACCACCCCAGGCTTTCTGCATTTGCCCTACTTACAAATGATCGTCCTCAATACCCAAAGTCAGTCCTCTATCTATGTATGCTCTCCTTGTCAATAAGGAGGGCAAAGGGCTTTAGACAATCAGCTCCCCGGCAGGCAGGCTACCTGCAATCTTGGCTATTCTGCTGGTCTTTTGGAAGGTTCCTTCCTAAATCTCAAATCCTGCCTTATCTCTGGGATGACCACCAAGGGCACTGGGGGGGCCTACTGAATGCCCAGGAGCTTTAGTTTGACCCCGCAGCAAGCGGCGGGGGCGGGGAGCGGCACAGACACCCCCTACGCATCTTACAAATGAGGAAACAGGCTTATTGCAGATTGAGTCACCTGCCAGAGATAGGAGATTCTAGGCCTTGGGCCTGGATGCTTCAATAACCGACCCCCACCCGGGGGGGTGGAGGGAGGGGGGCCTTTCTGCAGCCTCAAGCCATTTTCCACCGAGCCGCCAGCCAGGATCACCTTTTGAATGGCCCGGGCATGGTAAATCACCTTGTCAGCTGCAGAACCCCAGTGGGGCCCAAGTATCTAGCCCAAGGCCCGCAGGAGTGGACAACACAGCTCACTTCCCCGCTGCATCCACTTGGGGCCTCCCAAACAACACACCAACCCATACCTCGGCAGGGGCCTGCCCCCCTCCCCTTCCACAAAGCCAGCTCAAGTGCTCCTTCCTTTGCATGGCTGTCCCAGGCACTTCCTTCCGGCTTGTGTGCCGTGCACACATACCTCTACCCTGGCACCTTCCACATGTTTGCTGTGAGCCTCTCAACTTTCCTGTTCCTCATCTCTGTCTTCTAGGTGTCTAGCATATAAAAAGGGTTCCACAGAGGCCTGCCGAATTAATTAGCAACTGAATGACAGCTGATCACTGAAGATTCTCTAAGACTCTAGAAACAAAAGGCAGGCAAATCCCCAAACAGAAAGCCCTGCTTTGCACAAAGGCGGACAGTGCTGTTCCTTTACCGAGAATACCGCCCCCCGCCGCCCCCCAAAGAGTTCGCTGTAATCCGCAGGTCTGTGGCACCCACCATCATGAGAACCGAAAGCATGTGTGTGTGTGTGTGTGTGAACCTAAAGCGTGTATGTGTGTGTGTGTGTGTGTGTTTTTCAGGAATCCCCTCTGGGAATCCCCCTTGTTTGCAGTGCCCCATAAAGAGAAAAATGTAAATAAGACAATCATTTAACCTGCCACTGCTCTACTGTGCTGAGCTTTTTAATCTGTTAATAATCACAGTCAGAACAAAGGGAGGAAGACCCAGCTCATTAAGAATAACGAGAACAGGGGCGCCTGGGTGGCTCAGTCATTAGGCGTCTGCCTTCGGCTCAGGTCATGATCCCAGGGTCCTGGGATCGAGCCCCACATCGGCCTCCCGGCTCGGCGGGGAGTCTGCTTCTCCCTCTGACCCTCCCCACTCTCATGTGCTCTCTCTCTCTCATTCTCTCTCTGTCAAATAAATAAATCTTAAAAAAAAAAAAAAAAAAGAAGAATGAGAACAGTGACAGAGCAACAGTACCAGCCACTGGGCGCAGCTTATTGACACACGGCCCCCTCGGAGGGGACCAGGCAAAGATACTAATTACGCCTCCGGCAGGAGACATGTGGACCCCCTTCAAAGTAGCTACTTAAAGATAAATACACTGCAGGCAAACACTTCAAGCCCCGCTGCACTATTCTTTCCATGTTCTGTTCCTTTAGAAATTTTAGGTCATGATCTTAAATAGGGAAGGAGAGCGAGCGCGTCCCTTGCCGAGCCGAACTGAAAGGTCTCTGAGGGCCCGGAAGCAGATTTTTTAAACCACTAAGGTTTCTGAACCCTGACTGGCTGGCTGGTATGTTTACATATATACACTAATCCCAGTGTTATTAATGGCACGGAGACTCCCCACCCCCCCCATCCCCCCCATCCCCCAAGGTTTTCGTTCAAACTACCTGATGGAAGTGTGGGGAGAAGGCAATGGTCTTGGGATCTCGGGATGCTGTGAATGGATAATCCATTTGATGTGACTCATTACTTCTGCAACCAGACTCTCCTCCTCTAAATAAGAAGCTTTTTAAAGGCTGATTTTTACCCCTAACAGCGCCCGCCGTCACCCAAGACGGACGGGGGGACGGGGCTCTTTATGCAGAACCTAGAGTGTGGCGGGGGGGGGGACGGGGGGGGGGACGGACTCTGACAAGCTGTGGTTTGGAATCCGCAACCCAAGAAGAAAGCGCTAGAATGCAGGTGTAAGGATGTTACAGTTGTTACCGTCGCATTCCCGGCTGCCAACTTTGGAGAAGATGGGGAGGCAAGGCAAAGACGTAACCAGGGACGTGCGTCAGCAGCAGCTGATACCAGAAAGTCAGAAATACGTCTGAGCACAAACAAGGAATCTGCTAAGTGATGAGGCACCCACAAAATGGAACTGGTGTTTATGGGATACTGCTAGGCAAGAAAACCAGACTACACGAATAAACATCAAATGCAGTGACTTTGGGAGAGAGGTGGGGTTCGCGGAGGGGGCGGGGGGGGGGGACACACGTATAACACATACACACACACACGGAAGGCTTGGGAATATTTTCATCACAGAGGTGGTTACCAGTGGTCGTCTCTGGGAGACCAGGGGGAAGGTATTTTGGATTATTATTTTGCCTACTAGCCCCATCTTTTCTGCTGGCGTTCCCTAGAGAAACATGGAATACTTTCCTGACCAAAAAAAAGTTGAACACTGTATTTTTCTTAATTTCAAATACTAAGAAAATTACTGAAGTACCACCACAGCAGGATCTGTTTAACCCTTGTCCACATCAAACTAGGAGTTTTAATTGGCTCAGGCAACAACGTTTTCAACTACGCCATCCCCATGCCCCCAGATCCACCCCATTTCCAGGACTGGGAAGGTACCATAGAGGAATCACCTATCATTTGGGGCTTTTGTAGCCAAATCAGGTTAAGCATTTCTGACCTCACAAAAACATGATTTTTTAGAAAATAAAGCTAAAGATGACACAGACTTTTTTTTAATGCCTCCGGTCAAAAAATTACAGGAAAAAGAGTGCAATATTGTGTGTCAAACCCATCCTGTTTATCAGCTAAAACCAAATAACAAAACCTATTTTATTGCCTGGCTCATAAACACAGAAATAAATTTCCAAAGCTCAGAGCATTTTTACACAATTGCTTTAAACACCTCCTGGACTTCACTTAATTCAAACCTTTGTTCCATCTGACAATGCAAAGTAAATTGTGGTGACCTTCAGACATGGTTCTCTTTTATCAGGAGCCTTGAAACGTCCATTACAGCCGGGGACTGGGTAACGTTTCCCCTAGATGCCATTTACCTAAGCAATCAGCATGCCTCTCTCAGCAAGGTCCTTCTCAATCTCCCAAACCACAGAGGGATTTTAAAAAAAATAATGCATATACAGGTACACACGGCACAAATCCCGCTCTAAAAAATGAGTCGTATCCACTCCACGGTAAAGACATTCCTAACTAAATTCAGTTCTCAACAGCCAATTTTCTGGCATCCTAATGGAACAAGATCAGTGAAGCCTTTCCCTAAAGAAAAGTAAATAGGAGTCATGGCTCCAGGTTAAATCTGGCTTCGAATGCACTAAGATGCCACGTGTGACCAAAGGCACAAAAGCGGAGCTCCCCCACCCCTGAACTTTATTTACCTGAACCACCTTGCTGCTGAGGGCCCAGTTAACCCTTTCAGAGACTGCTTTAATTCAAATTCCTTCCTCCCAGCACCTCGTCCCACGGTCTCTCCATTACGGATGACAGCCCAGCACGGCTCACTGGTCATGCTCCCCACTCTTTCCTTCACAGACACCCCAGTGTGCAAGCCTCTCGTGTTGGTCTCTCACACATTCCTCTCTCTCTTCACCCTCGACCCCTGGGATCCCTAGAATCTCAGCAGGGAGCTCTGCAAAACCTAATGGAGATGAGCCACCTGCCTCATCTCCCCTCGGTCCAGGCCAAGCGATGTCCGGCTGCTAGGCTGCTAACTGAAATTACTCCCCTTCGTGTCTCGAGA
>NC_138376.1:9971364-9981912 GCF_054177405.1 Leptonychotes weddellii
TCAGAGCCAAAAAAAAAAAGGGGGGGGCGCCTGAGTGGCTCAGTTGGTTGGGCAGCTGCCTTCGGCTCAGGTCGTGATCCTGGAGTCCCAGGATCGAGTCCCGCATCGGAGTCCTGCATCGGGCTCCCTGCTCGGCAGGGAGTCTGCTTCTCCCTCTGACCCTCCCCGCTCTCATGTGCTCTCTCATTCTCTCTCTCTCAAATAAATAAATAAAATCTTTAAAAAAAAAAAAAAAAGAGTGTCAGAGCCAAGCAAGTTCACAAGGGTCCCACATGGTGAAGGAAGGGGTGGGAGCAGACACTGGGTGGGGAGAGGGGGGTTTACGCTGGAAAACACTGATCAAATGAACAAACCCAGTAGGGATAACAAGAGCCAGGTTTCTCAGTCTGTAACGTGAAAAGGACGAAAACCAGATTGAACCCACAGATGTTAAACTGGAATCGGAGAACGGGGCGCCTGGGTGGCTCAGTCGTTAAGTTTCTGCCTTTGGCTCAGGTCATGATCCCAGGATTCTGGGATCGAGCCCCGCATCGGGCTCCCTGCTCAGCGGGAAGCCTGGTTCTCCCTCTTCCACTCCCCCTGCTTGTGTTCCCTCTCTCGCTATGTCTCTCCCTGTCAAAGAAATAAATAAAATCTTTTTTAAAAAATGTACTGATTAGGGGCGCCTGGGTGGCTCAGTCGTTAAGCGTCTGCCTTCGGCTCAGGTCATGATCCCAGGGTCCTGGGATCGAGCCCCGCATCAGGCTCCCTGCTCCGCGGGAAGCCTGCTTCTCCCTCTCCCACTCCCCCTGCTTGTGTTCCCTCTCTCGCTGTGTCTCTCCCTGTCAAATAAATAAATAAAATCTTTAAAAAAAAACTGAAATTGGAGGTATCGGTGCTAATTCATGGATTTCGATACACACACAGACGTGGACCTACATCTAGATATACTGAGCACATGTGTATGTATGTACACACACGTGTCCCTGTGCATGCACACACAACACTGCACACATTCACAAAGCACCTAAGAGAAAGGACCCTCCAGCTAGGAGCACACCTCAGGCCCAGCCGCTGCAACACCAAACAGGGCTCCTTGGAGAAGTGGCTGGTTCCAGAACTGAGGAAGGGAAATGAGGATGAGCCTGGAGCAGTGATGGGCCCAAAAGCAAGGCCAGAAAGAGGACAGGGACAGGGCAAAAAGGACAAAGAAGCCAGCATGGAGGGGCTCCACTGAGGAAACCTGGGACAATCTAAACATCAAAATATAGCAAGAAAGAGGCGTCTGGCTGGCTCAGTCGGTAGGACATGCGACTCAATCTTGAAGTTGTGAGCCCCACTCGGGGGATAGGCAGACTGTACTTAAAATTTTTAAAAATCTATCAATGAAGATATATACAGATATATAGAGATATATAGATATACACACACACTTATATATATATATGTATTTTTTAACTGGCTCCATGCCCAGTGCAAAGCCCAAGGTGGGGCTCGAAACCAGAACTGTGAGATCAAGACCTGAGCCAGTACCAAGACTCGGACACTTAACTGACTGAGCCATCCAGGTGCCCCAAAATATATTTTTTTTAAAAATGGATTATGATCCTTTGAATGAAATAAGAATTGAGCCCATACAGATTTTTTTAAAAATGAATAGTGTTTGATGAGAAATGGAATATGGAGTTTCAAAGAACCTCCCAACAAAACACTTATAAGTGCTATTCCGGCCAAAAATGGAAAACGTGAATCTAATGATGAGGAAACGCTCGACAACCGCAATGGAGGGCCATTCCACAAAACAACTGGCCTGTAATCTTGAAGAGTCAAGATCACGAAAGACACAGACTGAGGTGGACATGCTCCAGAGTAAGACCATTAAAAATGCCCAACTAGGACCTGGATCCTCCGGCTCCAAACTGGAGCCTCTCTCTAGGGCATCTGAAGCCAATCTAAGATGAGGGTTTGTAAGTGGTAGTGATGGATCATTGTCAATGTCCTAATTTGGTTCAGTAAAGGAGAATGTCCTTAATTTAAAAAAAAAATACAAACTAATGTGTTAAGGAGTGATGGGGTACAAGGTGGAAATTCTCAAATAGTTGATGAAAAAATTCTACCATACTGAAATCTTGCTGTAACTTATTTCATAAAACTATTTTTTTAAGTACAGAACTCTAAATCTCAAGCCCCGCCCCCACCAAAATGACCAACAGCAAAGACCTCGACCTCCTGCTCACTTTCTGTCAACCAACCCCACCAGAGGAAAGCTCCACATTCATGGCTTCCTCTATTCTAACACTCCTCTGCACCTCCCATGGCCATTAGAGGCTCTCTGACAATCTTTTACATTCCTCATCAACAACCGTGATGAACTTAGTTCCTACAGTAGCCAGTTTCCCAAGACAGACCATGCAAATCCAAACTCAACCTTCACTGCAAAATTTTATCCTCGACCTTGCACTCGGCTCCTCAGTCCTGTTCATGTAAATGGACCATTATTTTCACCATTTATATACAGTTGACCCTTGAACAATGTGGAGGTTACTTAGGGGTGTTGGAATCCATTTGTAACTTATGAACCCCCAAAACTTAACTAGTAATAGCCGACTGTTGACCACAACACTTACCCATAACATAAACAGGCGATTAACACGTATTTTGCAAGCCGCATGGATTAGATATTGTATTCTTAAAGTAAGCTAGAGAAATGAAAACGCTATTGAGAAAATTGTAAGGAAGAGAAAATACACACACCCATGTATTTAATGAAAAACAAAACAAAACAAAAAAACCACCCTTGTAGAAGTGGTCCTGTGCTGTTCAAGGGTCAACTGTACTTGGAAAGTATTGCTTAAATTCTTCCCAAAGTAGTACAGTGAAAAGTGTGAACTCACTCGATGTGACTTAAGACAGACTTTACAAAACTTGAGCAAAGGAGACGATCTCCACTCACAACACCCGGGGCGGGGTGGGGGGGGGGGCCCACAAGACAAAGCACAGCGTTGGTAAAGCCCCCGTGTGGTGGTGATGGTGGGGTTCAGGAAGGGGCATCATCGGGAAAAGTCAGGCTGTAAAATTAAAGCTATAGCAACGACGATCTGTGAGACAGTGTGGAGAAGCCAAGAAAGGGGACTTATGTGTCAAATGAGAATAGAAGGAGAAATAGGAAGATTCCAATACCCCCTTCCCCTCCATGGCACTGGGCACTTCAAACATCCCCCAAACCAGGCTGGGAAATGGAAAGCCGTTTGCAACATGGAGCCCGGCTGCTAACTCTACTCCTGGGAACAGGGTCCTCCTCCCCACCTGGCGGGGAACGCAGTCTCACCTCGAAGGCAGAGAAAGGTAAGAAAGTCTTCTGTCTTGGGCTTCCTTTTAGAGAGGTCAGAGATTTGAGTAACTGGAGGGGGCAGCAATGGTTCCACTATTTTTACCGGAGTTGTGCTGGGACTGTTCGGCTGAGACTGCGCAAACTTCCTTTGTGCTTGCAGCCTGGGCCTGGAAAAGCAAAGGAAAATTAAAAATGAATTAGGCAGAGATCGGAGGATATAGATCTACATGCGGCCATAAAGTCAGGACACGAGAGGAGGAAAAAAAGACCCTAATTCAAGCAAACTCTTTCTAATTAAGGTTCTCTATCTCTCACGCTCTCATAAACCACAGGCGTGATGCAGAGGGCCATCAATTTCGTTAAAAGGCTGTGTTTTGTACACGGATTGTTGTACATTGGGCATTGCCAACACCGCATGTGGCCTCTGAGGACACGGGATTAATGAATGGCTTTTCTAGTTTTAAATTAAGTCCAGAGTAATGACAAAACACGCAAATCTTCCTGCCACACGTATCCAGCACTGTCCGCTTCAACGGGGTACTGTCACGAACACATACGTGATTCCCTTCATTTGTGCCCTGACACCTGGCGCCCGCCCCGGCCCCCACCCGCCTGCACATTGCTGACTCTTTCCGCACATCCCCTGGAGGAAGCAGTCTCCCCACCTCCAATCCCTTCTGGCCCCAATCCAGCCACACAAACTCACTACAAGAATGAAAGCTTATAATGCAGAAAAATCCATTTCTCTAGTCCATCTGAAATACAAATTCTGGGCACCCTCTGCTTATAGGTGAAGTCCAAACTTCTCTGTCAGGGATTCGAAAACTGGCCTGAATATCTTACCTGTTGGGCTTCTTTCCTGACACAATCCTACATACATATCGACCCCTCATTTATCCACGGTGTCTACAAATCACAACACTTCTCTCCTTGGCTAGGCACCTTTCCTTTACAAAATCTTACGTGCAAGACACTCCTTTCTATCACTGGAATCCTGATGAGTCTTGGCAAGCCTTCTTTACTTCCTTCCGAACACTGTAGCTGTTAATTTTCCTGCTTCCACATAAGAATACTACCTTATTTTTAGTTTACATGTAACTAACGGACATTTATCACGAATGACCTCATATCAGCTCTTTCTTCATTGTAAATATCTCCATTCGCAAGGGGAGTGGTAGGCACCTCCAAGGGCAAGAACCTGCAGGGGTAACCGCTGAGACTGTCTAGCCAGCCCTGCTCATAAAGACACTCAACATACAGGATTTGAGGGCCGGGGAAAAAAAAAACAAAACCGAAGGAACCACAAGCAGCCCGATGGCACAGGGATGGGTCAGAATCTAAATCTGAATCAATCACTGTGTGAAATTGATAACTGCCCTCTCCCTGGAAAAACCGCTTCGAGTACTGAGTAATAAAAGAAAACCAGGGGGCACCTGGGTGGCTCAGTTGGTTGAGCGACTGCCTTCGGCTCAGGTCATGATCCTGGAGTCCCGGGATCGAGTTCCGCATCGGGCTCCCTGCTCGGCAGGGAGTCTGCTCCTCCCTCTGACCCTCCCCCTCGCTCATGCTCTCTCTCTCATTCTCTCTCTCTCTCAAATAAATAAAATAAAAAATCTTAAAAAAAAAACAAACCTGCTAGATTACTAAAGCACAAATAAGTCTTCCTTTAACTATTGCTGGAATTACATAAAATAGTAATCATAGTATCTTAAACGGCTGATGACCACAATTCTTTCACACGTTAAATCAACATTCTGGTATTTGACAAACTAGTACAGCAAAATACACACACACACACACACACCCCTCTCAGTTTTCTACTAAAAAACTAAAAAAACTTGAAACACCCCTTGTCCAGACCAGTCTCTACTCTTGCCTCCGTTCCCAAACCCACGAGAAACACCGCCGTACAGATGACGTGCCCAGTACCAATGACATTTGCTCAAAAGGGAGACAGCACCCCCCTCCTTACTTACAGGGCAACCTTTGGTCCTTGAATCGTACAAACATTACGGCTCATCACAAGCGCTTGCAAACCCAGGAGTAACCACAGTGAAGCCGCCACATTCGAAAGCTATCAGCAGAAAGCTAAACAACTTAAAGGAAAACTCCCAAATATTAAAATGGTAAGAGAAAGGCAACACCACTGTCCCCGTGTTACGGAGAACGAAGAGTTTTGTAACCAACTGACTGCCCGTATACAAGACGAGACACACCAGAAGTGTGAGCAGGGGAAGCCACTAAGTCCAGAGGGGGAGCCTTCCAGGGAGAGATGCTGAAGGACCCGATGAAGGTGGGGGTGAGACTGAGCTAGGACAGGTGATTCTCAAACTGCGACGAGGATCACAGTTGTGAGTTTGGTGATGTTCCGTCCTGCCCTTTACAGTTTCTATCGGTTACAAATAGGAATCTTTATAATAGGACTAAACTGGGGCGGGGGTATGAAAAAAAGGACAAGCTAAGCAACGCAATGCCACCATCGGGGTGGATGGGCCCCACAGAACTACCTGGCTGTTCCAGCAAAGTCCCCTCCCTGTGAAAATAAAAACCCCAGTCATCGGATTCCAGCTGAAAAGTTTATCTTTTTTTTTTTTTAAAGATTTTATTTATTTATTTATTGGAGAGCGAGTGAGAGAGAAACAGCATGAGAGAGGAGAGGGTCAGAGGGAGAAGCAGGCTCCCCGCTGAGCCGGGAGCCCGATGCGGGACTCGACCCCAGGAGCCTGGGATCATGACCTGAGCCGAAGGCAGTCGCTTAACCAACTGAGCCACCCAGGCGCCCGAAAAGTTTATCTTTTTAAATCGGCAATCATACGAACACGTACATCTTCATCTGAACGGACCCAACTCTCACGCTGAGCATTCAAGAAACTGGACAGAAACACTGCCGGCCACCAAGCGGGCTGATGCTTAGGGCTTTTTTTTTTTTTTTAAAAAAAAAACAAATGCCACACACCATGAGCCCAAACGGAAGTCCAACACGCAAACACGGATGGGGCAAGACGAACGACCGCTCGGGATGCAGGAAGATACTCCACACTTTCGGGACCCGAAAGATAAACTGCTCCCACCATTGTTCACCTTTTGCCTGATGACTTGTTCGGTGAGACCATGAAAAATAAAGCCATTAACAGATTAAAAAATGGCAGGCAAATAAATGACCCCTTAGAGGACTAAGCCAAGCTCTCAAGTAATTATTTGTGAGACCCAGATGAAAGCAGAGACTGAGCCACGAAACAAACCAGTATCTTTTTTTTTTTAAAGGGCAGCCAGAAGACTCTTTATTTTGCATGAAGTGCAGGTCTGTGGTTTGGCTTCTCATCCTGCAGAGTCCTGGGAGGATTACAGAGGTGTTGGCTGGGCTTTGCTGGCCCCACACAATAGAAGAGTTTGGATGACACAACTTAGAGGCCACATCCATGGGGGTAAGCACTCTCGGCACGCTCGGCTGTGCAGGTAATGTTTGAGGGGACTCATTCCAGAATTCCGGATACAAGGAAATGAGTGCTTGTTATTTTCAGTCAGTAAAGAAGGGGTAGGTGGGAGGTTCCCACGTGCTGAAGAACCAGAATATCTGCACCTGGAGAGGCCTGGGGAGGAAAGGTGCTCTGTGGAGCTGAGGCGCAGGCCACACAGGACACCTACCAAACGCTGAAGAGGGAGATGGAGGGCCAGTCTCTGGCAGCATCAAGCAGGGGTACCCACCTCCTGAGGCATTTACTTCACCCACCCCCTTCTATCAGCTGACATTTCACCCAGAACCACATGCACCGTCCTATCCATTCCTTAGAGTGAAGATGCCTGAAAAGGAAAACACCTCTGGATGAAGACGGTTCCGAATCATCATGGGGGTGGAAAGAGAATGGGGTCCCTGGGGTCAAGTGGAGAACACTACGTGGGGCCTTGAGGGATAGCCAGATGGCCCTCCACTGCCCACTGGTGGTCCACAGAAACACCAGCATATAGAAAGCACAGAGGGCCTGTGTTCCTCAGCCAAACCACAGAAGGGATCAACCAGAGCATGATGCAGTCTCATGTTTGTTTTATTAACTGATCAAGGAAGGAGTTTCCCCTTAGAGAAGGTTTCATTCTAGAACGCTAGGTACATCCTTAGGTCAAGAAAACCCAATTAAAGCAAACTTCCCCGCCAGCCAAGTTACACAGATGAGACCGACTGAAACCAGCAGAGGAAAACATGAATAAATGTATTTATAGATGAATAAATACATGGAGGGTTACATTTTATTTACCGTGTGCTACAGTCAAGGGTTGGGGGCTGTGGGGTGAGGGAAGAGAAGTGCTCTCGGGTCAAACCACGCCATCACTGCCCGTCCATGGTGTGAATGAGTGAGAGTGTGTGTGTGCTTTTTTCTGTGTGTGCGCATGCGCGCCAAGTAAAAGACTAAAAAATTCAAAACAGCAGGCTCAGAGAATATAGATACAGGCTGCTATCTGTTTGGTGTTCAAGACAAATGTTAAAAGCTAAAGGCTTTCATTTTTTTTTGGAAGGATCTTGCCAAGATCACCCTCACTACACAGATCAACCAACTGAGCGGGGGAGACCTGCCTAAGGCCAAACACAGCTTGGGTGCAGGACAAACAAGACCAAAAGGCAAATGCTGGTTGCTCGGGTCAGAGTTTTCTCGGTCACATCATGCTGCGTCCATGTGGGACGCCTTGTCACAGGCAAGGCCATCTGGTGTGCCTTTTCTCTAGAAGCTCCCAGGTCTGGGAGTCCCATTCCAATTCACTCATTTAAAAAAAAAACAAAAAACTCAACCCTGCTGGGGTGAATCCCGTTTAAGCTAAAGTGTCCCAAAAGGGAGGAAAGAAAATGTGTTGAGATGAATGTCAACTCACTGATCTGATCTCTGAATGTCATTCTACGTAGAAATAAATGCCCTAAGACAGAGGCAAATATCCCAAGGGATCTTGCTTACTTGAGACTGCACTCTCCATCTGGAATGCCCTTCCCCTTTCTCTTGCCATGGCTGGCTTCAGAAGACACGCCCTCCATCGACGTGGGGAGGGCACGGCAGGAACGCGGCATGCTGTACCACAGATAAACACGCACCATCCATTCCTGAGGAATCACAGCGTTAAACACACCATGTTTTCGGAGCAGAGGGGCAGACTGAATGCTATCCAGAGGTGCCGGGGAGAGGTGGGTGGCCCTCAAAGAGACCCAACAGGAACGGGAGAGGGAGAGGCGTGTCGTTCTGCCCCAGGGAAAGTGACCAGCCATCCCTAAGTCTACCCAAAGGTCAACCGGGAACCAGTGTCATTGTGGATCCATTTCATAGGAATCTACAAAGCACCTGCCCACACGATCCCCTTTCTACCATGTCCACCGTCATCACTTAGTTAAGAATTCACTGAGCCATGTGCCCACCAGCAGCATCGTGCGATAGAAGCCAAGTGATGGCTTCTCGACCACCGTGATACACAAGAGGCCATCCCACCACAAGGCATAATGCCCTTGTGGTCCATGCGTCACAATGACCCCGGGCCACAACCCGCCGGACCCAGGAGGACGGTCCGGCCGCAGGCCCGTTCATGCGGGACAGGCACACAGAGACGGTGCATGCTGCGGGATCACGCTGCGGGAGCTCCCAGGGGGAGGTTCCATCCTCCCCCTTCTCCCTTCCACTCCCTGAGCTGCACGCAAAAGCTGCCATTTTTCTCCGGAGACTTCTCACATTTGGGGTTTAGCTGGCATGGCCAAGAGCCAAAAGAATGTTCTGCTTGATCACTTAAAATTTTACCCAAATAAATCTTGAAGTATGTTTCATGTTTAGGTTAAAAAAAAAAAAAAAAGGTACAGTACCTTTACAGGAACAAAGAAACACACCACAACTTAACACTGGCACTATTTTGAAAGTTAACAAACTGCAAGACAACACTTGTAAAGAAACACCACTGATGAGCCAACTAAGGTCTACGCGAAATATTTTGTGTTTTGTAGTTAAGCCTCCCTATGCCCCCCGACCCCCGCCGTCCTCTGATCACGCACGAGGACACCGCCCGCCATCAGAAGACTCACAAGGGGGTGGCCGTGGTATTCCCAGGTTCCGTGGGCCTTATCTACAGGACCGAGTTATTCCAGCTTAGTGCTATCTGCGCGCTCCACCTCTAGGGTAGCCCCAAATATGGCACAACAGCAATTTCTAGGTTAATTACATTCCAGTTCTGTCCGGGATTTCTGAAAGTTTACAAACCCGAGTAGGACACAGCGCAGGGGCACGATTAGGCTAGAGAAGGCAGGAGCAAGGGACACCGGGTGATTTAAAGAAATGCCCAGCTGGTCCCCCCTGGAGGGGCGTGTCTGCCAAAACACCGTTTTATTAACTCAATTTTCCAATATTAACAACGTAAGCTGGTAAAATCCAATTACTTAGATTACATCTCAATTCTAAACAAAGAGCAAGGAATGGGTGGGAGGGGAGGGTCTGTAGATTAAAAAAAAAAAAAAAAAAAAAGACACATCGTGTCTGGCAAATGCAAAATGACCAGCATGGCTGTGCTCTTTGTGCCGGGGTGGGAGCGGGGTCTGAAGCTTTGCCAACTTGCTGAAAGGCCTATTCAAAAAAAAAAAAAAAAAAAAATCCTGTGTTTCCATCCCCAAAATAATTACCCACTCTATTCTACCCCCAGACACACACACTACAAACCTGGCAGCGACTCAAAGAAATCAGGATTGTATGTGTGCGCGCGTGTGCATGTGTGTGATGGAGATTGTGGGGGGTCGAGCAGGGGATAGCCCCTGCCCAGGGCAAGCTGCCCACCAAATTCAAATGCAAGTGCAGTTGTGGGCAAACCACACAGGATGGTTGTAAACATCCTGTATAGTAGAGAGAAAATAAACATATCCTCAAGTGAACCAGGAGGCTACCAGAGACTGACTCATCCCCAACTGTAACAAGAAGCCCTACCAATGGACGACCCCCTTCTTTGCTCACCTCCCACCCTGCTCTGAGCTGCCCACCAGGGTTTGCTTTACCCGGGTGTGAGGATGTCTCAGGACAGGAAAGGGAGGTCGGGGGCTCCAGGAGGAGAGGTACACTACGGAGAATGCTCGCCTTATGGGGTTTCTCGAGTTCCTGTCACACTGGTTTTCAGAGGCCTCGTTCCTTGCTTGAACTCATAAACTGATGGAAGAGGCTATGGATGCTCAAAACCACAGGATGGGAAATATCCACAGCATTTGTCTTCATGAAGTTACATAGACAGCTATTTAG
>NC_138376.1:9982012-9997185 GCF_054177405.1 Leptonychotes weddellii
AGGGGCGGGGGGCGGGGGGGGGGGGTGGGGGGGAGGGGCGGGGAGCCGACAGCACACTATGAAAAGGAAAATAATACTGCGGCCCCTTCTAGCTCCATCTTGTCTGACCTCATCTATAAAACTTGAATACAGTAATTCCTATAATAAATTCCCCTTAGATCTGTGACTTCCTAATTCCACATGAGAAATACCAGACTTTCTGCCTGTGCCCAGTGGGAAGTCAGAACCTCAATCTTCCAGATGCCTGCCGGGACTACGCTCAAGATTCTGAGCACCAAGTTTCTAACCACAGGTTGTCCTGCAAATCAGCCAACGGGGTAACTTCTCGATTCTGAGATAAATATCCTGCCTAGCACTTCAGAAGGTAGGAGTAGAAAAGTTAAAATATATACACTTTTAAATGGCACAATTCCAGGAGCCGTTCCACAATTCCTTTATAAGATCCTACACTCTGCTTAAGATTCCATCTTTCCAACTACGAATAAATCCCTCATTTAGGGCAACACACCAACTTCCTTCAGAACTCAAAAACACCCTGAGGAATACCAACATGACACAAATATGTGTGTTCATCAGCTCCACCCATCAAAACACCGGACGCCCAAGGAGAAGGCAAGCCCAAACCCAAATATCACCCAACTGCTCACACACACCACACTCCCTCAGAACACAGGCACTGGAAAGCAGATAGAGGAAAGAAAGGTGTGGGGTGCCTGAGTAGCTTAGTTGGGTTAAGCGTCTGACCCTTGACCTCAGCTTATATCTTGACCTGAGGGTCCTGAGTTCAAGCCCTGCACTGGGCACCATGCTGGGCGTGGAGCCTACTTAAAAAAAAGAGGGAGAGGGGCGCCTGGGTGGCTCAGATGGTTAAGTGTCTGCCTTCGGCTCAGGTCATGATCTCAGGGTCTTGGGATCGAGCCCCATGTCAGGCTCCCTACTCAGCGGGAAGCCTGCTTCTCTCTCTCCCTCTACTCCTCCCTGCTTGTACTTTCTCACTCTGTCGAATAAATAAATAAAATCTTTAAAAAAAAAAAAAAGAAGGAGAGGGGTGAGCCTTTGCGTTCTTTTACTCAGAGGAAAGGACTAGGGAAGAGGAAGGAGAGTATCAAAATTTAATAATAGCACCAAATACCAATAAGCCAATGTAGCACAGCATCTTCCTAAGAAAAAGATTACTTGGGCACATAAATCTCAGGTGGATGGGGACAGCCCAGCCCACAAAAAATGGTATGCAGAGTAACATGCAGTAAAGCTTTTGATTCAATTAATTAAAAATTATGCAATTATGCTTTAAAAAAAAAATCTTCTGCGGCACCCTAAAATGTCAAAGAACCAAGGACAGCCTGGAAATCATGACTCTGTCATGATCAAGGAAATATTTGACACTGACTTCTTTTGTGAGCTAGAAAGCAACCATGTCAAATTTGAGAGGGATCATCATTAATCAACAATTAAAGCGGCAACAAAGCCCTTTTGTTCTGTCAGTCACAAATGTCACACATGTTATGGTTTACCGCCTATGGAAAACTGCCTGTTTTTGCCACGCCAGGCACCAGAACCCTCTTTTTATCGAGGGGGACCCCAACCTCAACCGCAGGATCCAAAAGCTGCAAACGTTCTTTCTCTACAGTCAGTTTTGTGGCAATCCTGAGCAAAAACTCTATCTCACAGCAGAAGCAAGAAAGGTTAAGAGTCCTAGGATACCACATGTAAGTTAGGAATCCAGCCAGGACCTGGGCAAAGAAATTCCTCATACATACTGTAGTTACAAGGTGTAAACAAATTATCTAAAGTCCATTCAGTTTTTAAAAGCCTCAAAGAGCCAGTTAAAATGTTAATCTGCCTTTCCACTCTGTCTGGAGGTGGCGTTGCCAATTTTGTTTTTTTAAAACATTTCAACAAAAACCCAGGCATTTTCTCAGTGTTACTCGATACCCAATTGCAGGCGGCCAGAAATCTCCCTTGAATCCTGGCAAAGGTGATGGCTGGCGAGGGACAGTGCATCACTCAGTGGGGCAAGAATCAGGTCTAACCTCCTCCTTTCCTTCGAGGAAAAAAAGAAAAAACATGAAGAAATGACATCTTAGAATGCTTCATGGCTCATTCATTAAAAAACAAAATCGGGTGGAATCCTCTGAAGGGTAGAACCAGAGTCGATTCCGTAGGAACTCCCCACCAGAAACACGCTCGAGGGGGTCGCGTGATCGGGGGAGGCTCTCGACACACCAAAGCACAAAGGCAGTGATCAGAACTAGTCCCGGAATGATCCAGCGTAGGCTTCGGCTTCTCCTGTCCTCTGCTTCTCAGAGAGTAAGTCAGTTAACGGAGATGCTTTATTCAACGGGTGAGAGAAGGGAGGCTGTACAATTTCCCTGCCCACTGGAAATTCCATGAAGTAGCCAACAAGCACCAAGAGATGGCAACAGCGAGTCTTCAGACGAGAAGCAGGGCTTCTGATTTTTGCCGATTTTAGGACAAGCCCTGGCATTAACCAATTTTTAGGACCTTTGCTAATGACCCTGGCTAAGAAACCAGCCGCTGGGTAAGGAAAGCAGCAGGATGGACACTTTATCCCCCCAACTCAATTACAACTCAAGGTCCTTGCCTGCCTGGAAAATATACGGAAACTCAAATTCAGCATTTTATCTAGGTCCAAAAAATACGCAGGGGCTAAAATCCTCAGGGCCGCCTTCAGAAACACGCGCCTCCCCCAAAAGTGAATCTTACCACCAAGAAAAGATAAAGCAACACTAAAGTAATGCACCATGCCCGAATGTTTCCTTCACGAGGGAGCCCAAAATGTGAAGTCTGTTCTGTAGTAAAAAGATTCACCACACTTCACACATTCTCTCTTCTTGAACGTTTAAAGATTTTATTTATTTATTTTACACAGAGAGCAAGAGAGCACAAGCAGGGGGAGTGGCAGGCAAAGGCAGAGGGAGAAGCAGGATCCCAGCTGAGCAGAGAGCCTGATGCGGGGCTCGATCCCAGGACCCTGGAATTATGACCTGAGCCTAAGGCAGACGCTTAACTGACTGAGCCACCCAGGCATACCTTTTTTTTTTTTTTTAAAGGGTTTTATTTATTTGTGAGAGAGAGGGTCTTCTTGAACATTCATGAAAGAGGTCTAGGCTCTTATGACAATTGCCTAAAGATGAGAAACCATGATCATAATTAAAGAATCTGCTAGTGGCTAATGAATATAAGAACAGCGAGTATCCTCCTTTCTATTGTTTGTGCTTCGTGATCTGGAGTAATGGCACTTAATTCTTACACTGGAAAACAGGAGCTCCCGTGGAGTCCCAGACTCAGCCAGTCCTCTCAAGCTCCTTGGCACTTCTGCACCAGCTGCCATTATGAATCTAGGAGACATGTCAGCGGCACGGAAACTTACATAAAAAACAAGGAAAGCGTGTCAATCCAAAGAAGGCAAAAGACTGTCAACAGATGAACGGATAAAGAAGATATGGTGTATATATGAATTGGAATATTATTTACCTATAAAAAAAAAATGGAATCTTGCCATTTGCAACAACATGGGTGGAGCCAGAGAGTATAATGCTAAGTGAAATAAGACAGTCAGAGAAAGACAAAATATGATTTCACTCACATGTGGAATTTAAGAAACAAAACAAATGATCGTAGGGGGAAAAAAAGAGAGGCAAACCAAGAAACAGACTCTTTTTTTTATTAAAGATTCATTTGAGAGAGTACATGAGTAAGCACAAACATGGGGGGAGGGGCAAAGAGAGAATCTCACGCAGACTCCTTGCTGAGCAAGGAGCCGGACCCTGGTATCACAACCTGAGCCAAAATCAAGAGCCAGCCACTCAACCAACAAATCCACCTGGGCACCCAAGAAACAGACTCTTAACTTTAGAGAACAAACTGGTAGTTACCAGAGGGCAGGTGGGGGGGGGGATGGGTGAAATAGGTGAAGGGGATTAAGGAGGGCACTTGTGATGAGCACCGGGGGATGTAGGGAAGTGCTGAATCCCTAAATTGCACACCTGAAACATAGGACACTGTGTTAACTACACTGGAATTTTTAAAAATTTAAAAATTAAAAAAACACACACACACACACAAAGAAGGCAAAAGGGAGTCAAAGGCAAAAAAAGTAGGAAAATCACCTTTCTATCAATGCCTAGAATATCCTCCAAGCAATGCTGAATCTCCACCCATATTCTAAGGCTGCGCAGGGTAACTGTACGTCAGGCTGGGAAGCAGAAAACATCTTTCCAAATGTCATCTGCTGACTCAAACCAAACCAAGTGATCTCTTTAAAGATTTTTTATTTATTTATTTGACAGAGAGAGAGACAGCGAGAGCAGGAACACAAGCAGGGGGAGTGGGAGAGCGAGAAGCAGGCTTCCCGCCGAACAGGGAGCCCGATGCGGGGCTCGATCCCAGGACCCTGGGATCATGACCTGAGCCGAAGGCAGACGCTTAACGACTGAGCCACCCAGGCGCCCCAAACCAAGTGATCTCTTAAGCCAGAAAAGTAAAGGGGAATGAGGGAGGGAGAGGTGCACTCATCACATCTTAAAACTGAACTCACGATATTCGATCTCATTACATTTTCAAAAACCATCCATGACCTCGGGTAAGGTACCGCTCTCCAGTATAAAAGTCCTCCCAGTTCCTCCCCATCAGCCACCTGGCAGACCCAGTCTGCTTTTGCAGGTATGAACCACGGGGCCTTTACCTGATATCATGAACGCACTAGAAAGAGTCCACTGCAAATGACAAGCAGAGAATGAACATACATGCCCACCGTAACTGTGGGTGGCTAAAATGAATCCTCAGAAGGGTCTGGTGAGAAGGTCTCCTGACTGGACCTAACTTACAGCACAATAGACGTTTCTCCAAGGGAGGAATGTCATTTTGACCACAGGAGAGCTTGTCGAATATGTTTATCTCACTTACAGCCATTTAACCAACAAACCCCTGCTGATACTAAGATGAGTGACTTATCGCTCCTCATATCTGTATTTGCCAGGATACTACAGAAATCGCTCAGTGGACTTCTCCAGGATCTGAGCAAAGCCTGCAAGTAGGAACTCCAGGAGGTGAGACGGGGAGTATGCAGAAATCCAAACACGCCCGTCCCCCCCCTCATGCTGTAGCCCACAGACCAGTAGGTTTCCTTCTGAGAAGCTCAGCTCCCTGACAATTTCTGACCCCCATTTAATTCCAGGAAACAAACGAAGTCCAATCTCTTAGGGAAGACAAGATAAACACCCCAGCCACATGCACCACTTCAGCAACCCCGAAGACTGGAAGACTTCCTGTTCAATTAAGCCCTTCATTAATCCTGAAGGCTTGAGCCCATTTTCCTGGTCTACAAACAGGAAGTGATCAAGCCTCCAGATCTGCATCCTTTCCCCAAAGGAGGCCACAGCCACAGACAGGGCCCTCGGCTTCACTACTGCCTGGTTCTACTCATTTCCCCCATAGGGCAGGACCAAAGAGAGGGCAAGAGGACCAAGAGCAGAGAAAAGAACTGGGTGAGAATCCAAAGCTCTGAGTGATCCTAACAGAATGTGAAAACAATGGGGGGGGGGGAATAAATGCAGGAGAAGGGGAGCAATCTCACAACTGAAGCAAACCTCCAATAACAAGGAAGGTCTCCACGTTTATGAGCCAGAAGATTAAAAAAAAGTGACCAACCTCCAAAATCTTTTTTTTTTTTTTTTAACCCACAGTCTCAAACCCAGCTTCCACGGTAAGAGTGGTTAACTTTTGTGATGGGTCCCTATTCCACCGCCCAACCGAATCCAGAACAAGCTATCTCAGTCGAGTGGGCAAAGCGCTGTCAAAGGAACATTCTTCAGGGTTCTTTTCAAGCGATGCTGCACCTGCCCCACAAGGCAAGCCCCCTGTGAAGGCAAAGGGGAGAGCCCAAGGGGCACTGTCAGGAAGGGAGGGGGGCAGGCAGGAGGGGGTGGGAGAGTGGGGGGAACAGTCACATCTTCCCAAATATTCAGAAGCAACAGTACAGGCTTAGAGCCCTGGAAATCAAAAGACCTCCTGCTCGCCTCTTCTATCCACCGATGCACACCGGGAAGCAGAAGCCTAAGTGCTCGCTTCCTCGCAGCCGGCTTCAGCAAAACGCTACGCCAGCCAACTGGGCAAACCAGAATCGTGTTCGTAAAGATGTGGGTGAGGGCCGGGGGGCGGTGCAGAACCACTCACGTAATAATGAGTCTCCTCAATTCCACCCGCCTAAACATGGGTCTCCCTTTGATCAAAGACGCATCCATCTTTAACTGTGTCAATACGCTGCTGAACACCACCACCCCCAGCCATCATCACCGCCGCTGCCCCCCCCCCGTCGCCCCCCGCGGCTGGGGCTTCACCTCCAGCAAGTTGTCACTGAGCCTGTCACGGAGCGCATTTCCTGCTGGACACTTAGGGCTTCCTGCCCCCCCCCACTCCCACGCATGCAAAGTCCCCTCGGAGAGCAGTGTGACCTGCACACCCAGGAAGGGCCCCAAGCCCGGGGCCCTGACTGGTTCACCAAAGAGCAGGCGCGCACTTGCCCAGCGTTGCTTCATCCGTTCCCGTCCAAGTTCACCTCTGTCTGGCCGATTTTACACAATTCCACGCACCCCACATGTCACCTAGCACTCTCGGGAACGGACATTTCGTCGCAGACGTGGGGTACGGTAGTCTAACGTCACGGGGTTGTGTGTGTGTGTCTGTTTAAGTAACTATTTTCTTCTTTGCCATATCATTTTAAAAACCAAACCCATGATCCAATCAGTGCTGCAAACAGTTAACAGGGCGCATCAGAGGTCGCCAGTGCCACTGGGCAAGTCAGACCTTCTCGCTCTCGGCTGCCACGGTCTCTCAGTTCCAGGATTATGAAGACAGCAGCTAACTCGAGCTAGGAATCACAAAACGGAACTCGACTCTGTGGCAAAACTGATCAGCGGTGAAACTAAATGAGCTCAGAAGGCTCAGATTATCCCCGATCTGCTCATCCGGTTTCCGCTTGGAGAAAGGAGAGGAAAGGGGGCGCCTGGGTGGCTCAGTCGTTAAGCGTCTGCCTTCGGCTCAGGTCATAATCCCGGAGTCCCGGGATCGAGTCCCACATCGGGCTCCCGGCTCAGCCGGGAGCCTGCTTCTCCCTCTGACCCTCTCCCCTCTCATGCTGTTTCTCTGTCTCTCTTTCTCTCAAATAAATAAATAAAATCTTTAAAAAAAAAAAAAAAAAAAGGAGAGGAAAGGGACAAGCACGTAACGAATGAGGCCAAGGGAGGAGCTCCCCCACCACACAGTGTGCGCACAAGTGTGCGAGCATCTGAGAGGGGAACGAAGGCAAAGGGAGATTTCCACGGTGTGATGGAGCTGGACAGCAGGAATGGACAAATAAAGCGACAAACGCCGCCTTCCAGCTCCGAACATGAAGCCTTCGGTTTCTCGAAGTCTGGGCTCCTCTACCCACAGCAGGACAATATAAAACACGGCCTACGCTCGGCCAGGGAGCCGGTTGGGACCCGGCACTTCGCCACTCCCTGCCAGACCCTGCAACAGCTTCCCTCCGAGACAGAAATAGGTTTGGGAATGCAATCACTCACCACAGAAGAACTTTCCAGGAAGAAAGGTACAATTTATTCCTTCCTGGCCTCCTCCAAGCAAACAACAGACAAAGACAATCCCACACCCCTGGGTTTCCATGCTGATTAGCTCAACAATAAAACCATAAAAGCTGGAGAAGAGGGGTGTGGCTCCCTGGGGGGCCTGGGGCTGCTGGGCTAGACATGTCATTCTAGAGCTCCCCAGTCCCCAACCTTAAAGGTGGCCTGAGGAAGAAAGCACCACACGCCAGGGGAGGGAGGCCCATCCTCCAGAGTCCCGCTCTCCCATGAGCTGAACTCCTTTCAAGCAAATGTGAAAACACAGAATATAAACCTCAGACAGGAAAAACCGACGTTGAGAAAAAGAGCTAAGAGCTGGCCAGGCCACGGAGATAAGAACCCTGTGAGCCGGTGGTGGGAACCTCCATTGGTGCGGCCCCTGTGGGAACAAGAGCTTCCTCAAAACATGAAAACGAGAACTGCCAGACCATCCAGCAATCCCCCTTCAGCCATATATCCGAAGGTAATGGAAACAGCAGTGCAAAACGCACGTGCAATCCTGGGTTCACTGCAGCATTATTCACAAGAGCCGAGCCACGGATATCAGCTCCGAGGCCACGGAGGGGTGACTGCATCAGGAAAACGTGGTACACAGAATACACGGTGGAATATTATTCGGCCATAAAGATGGAAGAAATCCTGCCAGGTAGAACATGGGTAATTCTTGAGGGCTTTATGCTAAGTGTAAGTCACAGAGAAACAGTGGCCTCACTTATATGTGGAAATCTAAGAAAACCCAAAATTCTAGAAACAGGGTAGAATGGGTGTGTGTGTGTGTGTGTGTGTGTGTGTCAGAGAGAGAGAGAGAGAGAGAGTGGACAAGGTATAAACTTGCAGTTGATGAATAAGTTCTGGGGGTATAATGTACACCATGGAGTCTAGAGCTAATACCGTACTGTATACTTAAAAGGCACGGAGTGTAAATCTTAGAATCATTCACACATACAGAGGGAACTATGTGAGGTGTTGAGTGTGTTAGCTAGCCTTATTATGGCAATCATTTCACCGTATGTACGTACACTAAATCATCAGGTCATACACCTTTTTACACGATGTTAGAGGTCAATAAAGCTAAAGCCGTGGGGGGAGACACACACACACAATAAAGCTAAAGCCGTGGGGAGACAGACACACACACACACTGGAATGTAACCCACCATCATCTAGGAAATCTAAAACTACCCAGAATTAAAGATTCCACTTGATGGTAACTAAAAGCATTTGCTAATAAAACAAATACAAGGGGCGCCTGGGTGGCTCAGTCGGTTAGGCATGGGACTCTTGACTTCAGCTCAGGTCATGATCTCAGAGCCGAGATCGAGCCCCACGTCAGGTTTTGTGCTGGGCATGGAGTCAGCTTGGAATTCGCTCTCCATCTCCCTCTGCAACCCCCCTCCCCGCTCTCTAAAGTACGTGATCTTTAAAAATACACAACAAAAAACAAATCCAGATCTTTTTATGAAGAAGAAAATATTTCATGAATTAAGACCTACCACAGGAATTCAAAGAAATGGGGTGCCTGGGTGGCTCAGTCAGTTGAGTGTCTGCCTTCCGCTCAGGTCATGATCCCAGGGTCCTGGGATTGAGTCCTGTATCAGGCTCCCTGCTCAGTAGGGAGTCTGCTGCTCCCTCTGCCTCTGCCCCCAGCTTGTGCTCTCTCTCCCGCCCTCTCCCTCAAATAAATAAATACAATCAAGGAAGGGAAGGAAGGAAAGAAGAAATGTCCCAGCACAGGAAGACTCCTTCTAGGTCCTAGAACAGAAAGACAGCTGAAAAATCCTATTCCACTGCTGAGCATCTTCTTATCCCTCCCCTTCCCCACCAGACATGAGGGAAACAGCGGCTCAGAAAAGCTATTTGGTGACTGGAGCAGCATTAAGCTACTGCTGAATACTATTCCAGAACACACAATGACATTCTATCAAAATACCACCACTAACAGTCCATGGAATGCACACAATGGAATTTTGAGTCACTTGGATAAATGAATGGGTTGGTTTCCTGTCATGGGACACCCTGCAGGGGGAGGGGTTAGCAACTGTTGCCATGGCAATGGTAAACCAATACATTCCCATCCACTTCTGACAGTGGTTCAAATAAACAAGATGAGAGCTGACCCTATTTGCCCTTGCAAGAATTTTGTGAAAACCTCTCTCTCCCAGGCATCTCCTTAAGGGAACAGGCTCTATCCCAATCTCTGTGCAACTCTCTGGGAAGTACCACCACCCTTTCAAAATCCCCATAGGTTAAAAATCCAACAAATTCCTTTTTAAAAGATAAGCCACTGAGAAAATGTTGATCAGTTATATAGAACTGCCCTTCACAGCAAACACGACTAGAGGCATGAATTCAGCTAAAGTGTTATTTAGTGTCCTCTCTCCTTGTCTTGGTCTAAAACGCAACTTGATTTGTAAAACACGGAAGCTGTTAGGCACACAGAGAAAGGTGGAGACAGAATTACGGAGGTGTGTGTTTTATGGGTAGATTCCCCCGCTGGGTATAAATTAAATTAAATCTGGTGCAAGGTGAACTGTGTGAAGTCAGGGAAGGAACGAGAGGTGAATTCGCACGCACACAGGTACATATCCTCACCTCCATTCCACCTCTACCCCTTCTCCCGCACACAAATGCATGCACGCCCTGGAAAAGACTATGAGAAAGACTCTCGGGCCTGGAAGAATCCTAACACCAGGGACGTGACAGGTATTGCATTGTCTGGCTGTCAGCCCGAATGCCATCTGTGAATACGGAGTATAAAGCGAAGAAGAAACAACTCGCGTGTAGCACTGTTTGCACATTTTCTTCCCTATGGCCCAGAAATAGTGGAGAACATCCCAGACCTATACTTGCCAGTGGTGTGGGTGCAGCTGTTGAGTGCATCTACCTGGCCAAAGGGAGCATCACCTACTGTAACCTACAGTGAGCTGAGAATCACCTTATAGATAGGGAATTCAAGCCAGATTACAACACTCCCTTGCCAAGGTAATCGAAGATTAAATCGCATTGTCTGCTTTGAGGTGTTGTCTGCAGCAGGAAAATCCTTTTGCTCAGATGGCATGTGTTTAGGTCGGCGGTACACACACAAGCAATGATCTGAAGTGAAGTTATACCAGAGAAAGGGGGTGGGGGGTGGGGAGGAGGAGGCCTGCAGCCAGTGCCTGGCCTATAAATAATTTCAAATAAACCGCAAGGGAAGGAAAGACATTATTACTCTTGTGTTTCTGCACAAGGCAGATGAACAAGCAGGAAGGAAACATTTGGGGACATATAAAGAAAAAGGTCTCGATAAGGCATGGTCTCCGGTAAGCACGAGAAGATCTACTAAGACCTAAAAACTCTGACATCTATGAAGGAAGGAGGGAAGGAAGGAAGGAGGGAGGGAGAGAAGGAGGGAGGAAGGGAGGGAGGGAAGGAAGGAAGGAAGGAAGGAATGCAGGCAGAAATAGTTGAATTCATACCACACTTCACTCACTGGTCTGAGCAAAGGTTTGTACAAAGAACCCAAAATCCGAGACAACAAAATGATCACAGAGGGGCGCCTGGCTGGCTCGGTCAGTAGAGCATGGGACTCTTGGATCTCAGGGTCATGAGTTCAACCCCACGGTGGGCACAGAGCCTACTTTAAAAATAAATAAATAGAAAATAAAAACGATCAGAGCATACACCAAAGCCCAGGGCAGAGGGGATCCACTGATTTCATTTACATTATTACCTAAAGGAGTCACAGAAACTATCAAGTAGAAGTAACAGAATATTCTGGTGAGAGCAAGCATTGGGGCAGCAGAGCTCCATCTCCAAGATCTACTTGATCAAGGCTCACCGGTCCCGAGAATTCGTAACCTCAGGGATATTCGCTGTCCGTTACCCAGTGACTACACATAGAATGGAGAGGTCGATTTACGGGCAGATAGTAATACACCAGCTGCTTTGAATCATCCGTAGCATTCGGTCCTTAGCGCAGGTACCCAAGTGCGACCCTCCCACCCGCAGGATCAGAATCGCTTGGAAATCTATAGAAATGCAAATTCTCAGGCTTCACTTCAGACCTACTGAATCTGAAACTCCGGGGTGGGACCCAGGAAGCTGCATTTTAGCAAGTACACCAGATGGTTCTCATGCGAGCTGAGGCTGGAGAACCACTGGCTTAGAAGGGCCTCTATCACTGTTGCCATCTATCAGACAATGGAACCGAGGTCAGACTTGAAGTAGCTTTCAAGAGCATACACGCAAAGCAAAAATCTACCTTATTCCAGAGCCTGTCCTTGCTGTTTTATATACACCACATTCTAGGGGCCTTCCGTTCCTAGTACTGGCCATGAAGGCTGGTTTAATTGGTGAGGCACTGCCAAGGATTTCCTTTATATTTTAAGTTAAGAAGAGCAGACTCCGTCCAAAGTGATTTTACTTCTGGATTTGTCCCCTTGTTTTCGGATAAGTTCTACATTCCAAAGAAGCCCCATAAAAGGGACTGTATTATCAGTGCTGTAGGTTCTAGTTTGCTTAGCAAACTTACATGGGCACTGCTCGGCAGGGCCAGCCTGCTTACCTAAGCCAAGCATGCCTGGGAACAGACTCCCTGTCGGTTCTATCCAGTAAGAGAAGTGGGTCCATTCCCACCAAAGGCATACCTTTGGTGCTGTTACATGAAGGGCATTTCAACAAAAGCAGTTTCAATGTTCCCGGATGAAGAGTTAACACACTGGAGATCCACCCTCTTTAAAAAATCTACCGTGTCACCATCCAAACTGACATCTGTTAAGTATATTCATTTCATGAAGTTGCTTCTTTGAAAGAGGAAATGACACTGATGGTCTTAAATCTTTCCTTGTATGCTGAATTTTTTTTTCCAAGTATGAATTTAAAAGTACCTATCTGGGCAAATGTAGGAGACTGGTAGAAGATGAAGCTTTGTGACTAAAAACCAGAGAGGGCCAATGTCTGTCCTCAAATAGAAAAGTCTGTCCTGCTCAGGTGAGACTTAAGCCAAAAGATCTGAAGAACATGGAAATGCACTTGTTTACACCCAAGGCAGTTGGCAGTAGGGGGAGCAAGCCTTGCCCTTCGGGACCTCCCAGCAAGCAGGTCTCAGGCAGAAAGGGAAGGCTGTACCCCCCCGCCCCCCCCCCCACACACGCACGGTGCGTGCGTGCACTTCCAAGAGCCCCAAACTCATAGCCGGAGGGCATCTTTCAGGAGCCACACCGGTTAGGCTGTATGGAAAAGATCAATATTTTGGGGTTTTGGTTCCTAAATCCTTTCAAACCATAGAAGCCATTCTCCTCGTAAGGACTCACACACCCCCGTCCCCTCTTAGCCTTCGATCCCTCATCTTTGGAACAGGTGATCTCCCTTCCTCCAGGTGATCTAGAAAGTCTCTGTTTATTCCAGCCTCACTCAAGGAGACTGGAGTAGAGGGGGGACGAGAGCATAGAAGACATGAAAAATGATGGCAAAGGCGGCTCAAATCCCCACAAAGGGGAAGAACCAACGACAAGCTCCAGAAAAGGCCAAGTGCTGGTCCACAGTCCACGATGGCATTTGCCGATTAACAATAAGCAGATTACGGCCCCACGATGTACCCATAGCCTGCAGGCTGTCACAGCGAAGGCAAACATATTTCTTGGGGGCAGAGTAAGGGGCTGAACAAATGTGTAATTTACGTTCCAGAGAAAGGACTTTGAGAAAAATATATATATTTAAAAACTGCAGGAATCCCATCCTGTAAGAGTCCCAAATTGACAGAATTTGAAAATTTTTCTTAAAGAATGTAAGTTAATGAATATATCAAATATATGAAGTCACCAAGTAACCACTGACCCCCCCCCCCCGCCCACCAAAAAAAAAACAAAAAACAAAAACGTTGGGCTGAATCATGCTCATGGTTACTTGGAAGCATCCTTACTCATTCTCCCTCAAAGTCTGCAAGGAGCTAAGGCGGGTTCTGGCCTGGAGAGAATGATCCGCTAGCCCTGCTATCCCTAGATAAGCAGCCACTGGCTAAAGCGGCCTTCCCCCAAGCTAATAACCAACAACCACTACGTGGATTTATATCTTACTCCATCAGAGCCAATGAGAGCTTTGTGTATTTTTTTAATTATAGATTCAGAGAACAATTTCCTTGATTCAGTAAAGCACCTGGCCTATTATAGGGTTATACACTCAACAGAACAGTCTTCATACGAAAGAAGCAACATCTCAAACAGCCTCCATTCATTTCGGAATAGGTCTGAAACCAAATAGGAACATCGGGACAAAAAAACTCATTTTAATAAGACCTGGCTTTTGTTTTCCTTCTCAATGTTTTCATTCTTTCCTTCTAAGTATAGTAGACAACAGCAAGTAATATTCATGTTAATTCAACATAATTGACGCTTTCTGTCAAGTTGTCCTGTGTGCTATTTAAAGTTTAAATTTTCTTCAAAAGCTGAACTCTGAGAACACAAAAAAGCCAGGTCTTCTACCTCTGGGGAAAAGCAAAATCTGTGAGTATGAGATAACAGGAGAAAATGCCAGATACGTCGTTACTGGAGAATATTTATTGTCACAGAATTAGATGATCAGGTTGAATATTTAAAAATTTTTAAAGAGACCAGGGGCGCCTGGGTGGCTCGGTCATTGAGCGTCTGCCTTCGGCTCAGGTCATGATCCCAGGGTTCTGGGATCGAGCCCCGCCTCAGACTCCCTGCTCCTCGGGAAGCCTGCTTCTCCCTCTCCCACTCCCCCTGCTTGTGTTCCTGCTCTCGCTGTGTTTCTGTCAAATAAATAAATAAAAGCTTAAAATAAATAAATAAATAAACAAACAAATAAATAAATAAAAATTTTTAAAGAGACCAGAAAACTGTAGTCAACCTTAGGTTGGCACCACAGGAAGAACCACAGGGCTTTCGGGCAAGAAGGCATTTTTTCCCTTCTCTTGGCAGCACAGATTAATCATGGTGGATGTAAATTCAGTGACCCTATACCGTATTAGTTTGAGGAACTACTGTGGAACCTGCTGTGGAACGAGAAACTTCCTTATATCCTAAACCCATTTTTGGTCCCAGGGAGCATTTACAGAACCAAAGAGTGCCAAGAAGGATGGAGAAATGGGGAGGGGGGAGGAGAGACAAGGAAATTACATTGCTACCAAAAAAACAGTTTGTTCTTTCCTAACCCTTTAAAGCGAAACAAATAACTAAGGGCAATACTTCAAAAGCACACAACGCACAGACACCTAACCTTCCGATATGATAAAGTGGAGGTGAGAGGTCTGGACGATTCTAAAGAGGAAAACATGCTTCTCCAATGTAACGGACTCCTCCAGGAAGATTTCATTTCCTGACACTTTATTTGGCTACTGGTAAAACTGGTTTACATTGACAAAAACATACACATATCTATCGCATACTAGATACTCTGCCAGTCGTCAGGGATACAAAGATGGGAAGAGGACGATCCCATCGGAGGGAGCTGAGGGCCAAACCCTTTTTAAAGCCTGAAGGACAAGTGAGCAGGACAAGACAGCGAGATCACCGGATTCCTTCCCCA
>NC_138376.1:9997285-10050882 GCF_054177405.1 Leptonychotes weddellii
GGGGGGGGGGGGCACGGCAGAGAGCGGGGGGGAGAGAGAGAGAGAGAGAGGAGGGTGGCAGGGAGGGGGCAGAAGTGCCTGGTCCTCCAGGCAAGAGTACTCTCTTCCCACCCAAGTGGCAACAATGTACACGGCTTTTAATTGAGTTCCAAAAGCAGCCAAGGGGGTAGTGACGTCAAGGAACATTCTGCATAAAAAGCCAGGTCTAACCAGCTGTGCCTAAGTACATGCGAACCACAAGGGAAGCTAATGGCTGTTACCCCCTTCACAGGCGAGATGCCTTCAAACCCCACAAACCGAGGCCAGTGCCCTGCAGGTGAGCCCTCCGGAACCATGTCTGTGTGTTCCCTCCCTCTCTCAATTTCATCCAGGAAGACTCCCAAACTGATAACTATTTCCAGGAGGGTCAGCTACTGCTTTGACGATTGGGGACGGGCTTACACTTGTTCCTTGGGGGTGCGGGAGGGAAGGTGGGCAGAAGCACGCAGCATGGATGTTCGAGTCTGTTCGCGTTCATATTTGACAGACTGAGAAGAGCCAGGATGCAGGAAGAAGGCGAGAGCCTGGTCCCCGGTTTCCATGGCAACCACCAGCATGCCCGCCCAGAACTGGCATGGGAGGTGGAAGTGAGATCCCTGCAATCAGATCTCCGAGGTGACGGAAAAAGGAAATGGTCACAGCAGTCGTGAAACTGCCTCAGGTGAAGTTCACAAAAGCCACTTTCCTGAAACAAGCAAATGTGGCGAGAAGCCTGCGTGCTCACCGGAAACCGCAGGCAAATTTCGGGGGGCAGCTGCCCACTCCCACAAGGGTCTAAAAATTTGCCCTCAGCCAACGCCTGCAGGCCAACCCGTAACCCCCCAAAAGAGGCCACATCTGCGCCCCACGCCTCCCGCGCCTCCCGCGCAGTCCTTCCCGCCAAGACCTGTGCACACAGGCCTTGGAGAGGAGTGCAGCACGGGTCTATGCAGAAGAACTGAGCATCTGCAAAGACCTCTCCAGACAGAATCCCACACCTGGCAGGAACAGTAACTTAAGAGGAGCCCGGGTCCACCATGGAAAAGCTTCATATGCAATTCCAGAAAAAGCAGCATGAGCGGTAAATGTAAGCTGTACAGGAAGAGAAAGACACACCTCTCCCTGCTTGAGACTCCTACAGAGTCCACACGTCGAAGTACCACCCCCACCCCAAATCACCCAGGCCAGATACGTGGTGCTTTGACACACAATTAAAAAATGGAAATTCCACGCTGACTTCGAAGCTCAAGACAGGACGGAGCCAAGGTAAATACACACTAAATGCTTTCTGATCAAAACCAGGAAACGGTACAGCCTTCAGCGAGTACAGAGCGCCCCCTCCACCCCGTCCCCCCACACACAACACTCGCTTTTAATTAGCCAAGGACCGCTTCTGTTTAAGTCAACTCTTCCTCTGGTATTTAAGAAAAAGAAAGAAAAGAAAAGAAAAATCAAGATCGGGGTCTTTCATTTACTAAGGTGAAGACAAGGAGTTTGGCCCCTCCTAGAATCGAAGGACGCTAACTAATGCTGTCGTTCAACAAATAGATTCAGTGCCTGTAAACACATCTTGGCTGAGACAGACTTGGGGACTAAACGGTAAAGCTAAAACCAAATGCTGAAAGCATACCAGGCTCCTACCTAGGGCTGAGCTAGGTTACTTTATTTCATTCTAAGAGCCACCTGGGTTGCTGGTTATTGCCAGCCTGCCTAGCTGGTCCGTCCACCTTGAAGCCCGCACAGCTCCCAGCGCACAGCTCGGTCTCTACAGGCCCCTTGTTGGTGGGACATTTCTGTGCCCAGGGAGGGGTGGGGACGGGGTGTGGGATGTGCCCTGCTCACACAACAGGCAACTTCTTAAATCAACGACGACAACACTAGATCATTCTAAGGCTTCTTCTACAAGATAGAAATAACAAGACTGGGACCTGACAGCCAAGCCACCCCCGCCCCACCTCCAAACCACCCCATGTGCCTTTTCAACATTTCAAGGAACCCTTTGGTCTCAAGCTCAAAGAAAAATTAGTAAATAAACCCTGCCCTCTCCTGGCCCTCTTGTGAGGCTAGTCAGATAAAGCACGGAAGCACCCAAGGCCTTCCAGAAGCAGCTTGCTACAAAGCCTTAAGGACCACTTCCTGTGCCAAGGCCTGGCCCCACCCAAGGACCAGCGAGAGGCCCAAGGCATGGAGTGCTGGCTCGTTCTGCTCTGCGGGTCTCCTCCCGTGGCCCAGCAGCTGAGCACACGAGGCGTTCATCGGGTTATTAATGTAGCTCCAACTGCATGCAGCGGCCGGGTCAATCGAGCCCTGGGCGGGTCTTTCTCGCACGCACGCGCTCTCTCTCTCTCTGCATTATATAATTTGGCTGAAGACACCCACACAGGTCTGTAACGTGCTATCAGGAAATTACCATGGGGCCTAGAACATACCAAGAATATACTCTCCATGGAAGGAAAGACTCAGAGCACAGATCACCTTACTGACGATGCCCTAATGTCCCTAGACTCACCTTCATCGACTCTTCAGCCTGTCCACAGATGTCCCACCTTCTATGGCACTCTCCACACTGCATGAAATGATTTGCTTCTGCTTCCTCTCCCTGGAGTGGAGACCTCCGGGACCACCACATCGGGCTTAATGAACCCTCTTTTAGATCCGTCCCAGGACCCGGCAAACACCTTGAACCTTAAAGAATAAATTGGCACCCCTGGACACGCCTTCCTCAAGGGTCACACTCCTCGGAGAGAGAAAACAGGATCACTTTGCCCAGAAGGCAGATTCCCGGGCCGCTCAAAAACCTTGGAAAACACAACTCTTCCATCTCTCTCCATCAGCAGTCCTCCATGGGGGCTCCTCACGAATTTACTCAAGGTGTCTTAGAAACCATTTACTGAGTTCCTGACCGTGTGCCAGGAGCTCCGTATCTCTTGTGCACAGTGCATTCCTCTGTGCCTCATCGGTAAAATGGGCGGATGATAAAAGACCTATCCCGCAGAGTCTGCTATGGAGAATTAAATGGGCTAACGTATGTAAAGGGTTTAGAACAGCGGCCGCCACTCCACTGTGTACATATACAAACACTGTAAGCATGTTAAGTGTTAGGTTAAGTGTTCGACATGGCTGCCTTGCAAGGGGGTATTCTTCTGGGGGACTGAGTCTCGCATGGACAGCTAAGAGGAAGAATTAGGATTCACAGCCCATCTATAGGATTCTAGAACCTTAAACGTGTCTTTCCTCCAATTTCTAATCAAGGGCCTCATTAGAAGACTGGGCCAGGAAAACACGTTCTACTTTAAATCATCAAATGTTGAGGATCGTTCAGGGAGAAGGGTCTCAACCCCGGTACCACCTGCCTTAAGCTCAGGAGGCTGTCAGGCATGGATACAAACAGACTACACACACCTGGGGGCTGTGAGCCAAGAGTCTGAAACACCTCATGTACACCACGGTGGTCCCAGGAAGGGTGGCCTCATGGAACGTGGGGGACCCTGCCGTGCTCAGAGGCAGTTTCCTCCTCCTGGAAGGCCAGGTGGCTCGGAGGGCCCGCCCGGGCCCTGGTTCTGGGGGGTGCACCTGCTAACCAGGGCCAGGCAAATAAATGAAGTCAGGAACGTGGGCTCAGAAGGCTAAGCGACATGTCCCGGCCACGTGGCCTAGAAAGAGGAGGGGAAGCAGACAGATGCACTAGGAAAGGAAGGACTATGAAGCAGCAGAAAGGTGCTCCACGGGCAGGAAGTGCCTTGAGGATGTAGATAAGGAGACGCACCCCAAGACAGGGAACCCCGAAAGGGATGGCAGCACCAAAAGTGAACACTACCCTCCACAGCTTATTTCCCACCCCCTCTCTACCACTCCTTAGGACGACAGAAGCAACTGGAGCCAGCAGGAGTCAAGTGATAACCATGCCCCAGCTCCGGCATCCCAGGTACCCGATCCAGGATGAAACAAAGGCACTCAGCGCAGGATGAAGTCAAGCATGCAGAGCCACCGCTCAGCTCCTGCGTCCTGGCTGCGTACTAACAGGGTGGCTCTTCTCCAGCTAGAAGCACGGGGTGGAAAAGACGCAAGAACATCCCGAAGGGAACCTGCAGTCCATTCTGCCACTTAAACCAGACTCATCTACCCCTGCACGTTCCATCAAGGTAACCCCAAAACACCAGCCTGAGTTTGCTCAGTCTCCCGAGAGTCTCCTGTGCCATCTTGCCCCATGTTCTTCCACAAGGTCAAACTCCACCCTAACTTTAATCCTCTGCATTTTCTCCTAACAACCAAAACCACACCCCAAAATCCACCTAGACCTGTGCTGTCTTTTCTTCTGACAGATGACTGGGCTGCACGTCTGGTACCTGGTACTGTAGACATTATTCACATACAGAGTCGAGCAGGCCCCTTGTGAGGACAGGGACGGACCCAAGATGCTTCCGTCGTGCGAGAGAAGGATGCAAAAGATGGTCTTGTAACCTCCCGATCATGCCTCTTAAGTAATTTGACAAGTCGTGAACATTCTAGGATAGGAAGGGGGAATCCCATAAAACTCCCATAAATATTTTCATGCCCAAATCAGTCAGACGTTATGTTTATTACAGCAGCTTCCTTTGTTCTGCCGATGGAGCCTGCAGCCAGGCTCCATCTCACCACGGAGGGCGGGGGTGGGGGGGACACGGACACGGGGGGGGTTCTCTTTAATAGAGACAACCAGCACCTTGCGTTTCAGTGAGCAGGTGACAGAACTCACGAGAGTTATCGGAGAGATCTGAACAGAAGCCCAGGGATTTGGCTGCAGGGAAAGAACCGAACCACAAGAACGTGGGTGACTGGCATGTGCTATCCTGCAGTCAACAGAATGTGTGTGTGCTTCAGCCAGTGAGACTCCCAGGCACCATCAGAAATGGTCTCCTAGCTCTATGCTACTCAACGTAAGACATCTGACCCTCGGCTTCGCCTTGGTGACCCTTTTATCTGGGAAAATCTTTTTTTTTTCCTGGGAAAATCTTAAAATCGAGGTTAAGGTATTAAGAGTGGACAGATGCAAACCCCCCTTCCAAACGTGAACTATAACAAGGGGGAAGTTCATCCATAAGTAAACACCATGAGGTGAGCCAGTGTTCCGACTCTTGCCCCCTTGGAGCCCACCTACTCCAGCCAAACTACTGAAAAGTCACATAAAAAAGTACTATTCTCCCAGAAGAACACAGGCACAAGCCAAAAAGTAATCACAGATCTGATCGGAACAGCCACCTGAAAGGAAGAGTCAACTAGGTCCTAAAGGTTCTCCTATCCAGGATGGACTTCTCCCCGGTGCCCCTGTGCATGACCTCTAACTTCTAATACTGGAGGACTCCAGAGAGGATTTCCAAAGCAAAATGTGTTTTACTCAAGATAAGCTAAAGCTTCCCCCACCCCCCCCACACACACCTTTCTATTTACTGCTTGGTTTACAATGCAGGAAAAAAACTTTCATTTACTTTATTAAAGAAGGAATGCAAACACTTGGCCAAGAAAAGAACATATACTAGGGTTCTATGATCTGAGGGGCCCCAAGGAGAGTGCATTGCACAAAGGGGCTCAGCCAAGGAGGGCAAGTGAGGCAGTTGGGTTCACCAAGCCAGGTGCTGCAGGCCCAAAGGGAGCGTCCTTCTGGAATTTGTCTGTCCTGGAGGTACCTGAAAGAATCAGAGCTACAGGGCACCTGGGTGGCTCAGATGGTTAAGCGTCTGCCTTCGGCTCAGGTCATTATCCCAGGGTCCTGGGATCGAGTCCCGCATCGGGCTCCCTGCTCCTTGGGGAGCCTGCCTCTCCCTCTGTTGTTGCCCCTCCCTTTCCCCCTCTCTCTCGCTGTCTCTCACATGAATAAATAAATAAAATCTTAGGGGAAAAAAAAGAACCAGAGCTACAGTTTATGCCCCCAAGGGTAGGGGACATGGTGTCATGGAGAAGTCCGGGCATTACAGATACAAAGACTTGGATTCAAATCCTGACTTTGCTACTTATAAACAACGTGTCAAGTATTTTCAGTATTTGTTGACTCCACTATACAGCGGAAATAATGAAACCCTCAAGGTGTGGGGTGCCTGGGTGGCTCAGTCAGATGAGCGTCCCACTCTTGGTTTCAGGTCAGGTCAGGATCTCAGGCTCATGAGATTGGGCCCCATGTCGGGCTCCATGCTGAGCATGGAACTTGCTTTAAGATTCTCTCTCTCCCTCCCTCTCTGCCCCTCCCCACCTGCTCACTCTCTAACAGAATAAATTTTAAAAAAATTTAAAAAGAAAGCCTTCCAAGTGTTTCCTTAGGATTAAGGTAAGATTTATTAGCACAGTATGTTCTATTCACTAAGCAGTAGTTCTTCCTCTTTTAGAAACAGGTTCTGGAACTTCAAAGAGTCTGAAGTATTTCTAATAGTCACCCGCTTTCTTGTGCAGTGGGACTTTTCTATTTATAGCTCAATTGCTTCTTTATTTGGAGATTCTCTTACATTGTGTCAGGGCTTACTTAGTCATTAACAGAAAAAAAAAAAAAAGTGAATTGCATAACAAAACTAAATGGAAAGGTTAGGGCCCGGGGCTAAGATAAAGTGCAAACATGCTAGTTAGGATTCCTGGTGGTACCCTTCTCCCTCTCATTCAACATTCAAAGAACAGAGTAGTAATAGGGCCAAAACTGACTTCCTGCCTGAAAGAAACCAAAAATCCACACAAGACAATGGACATCACACCATGAAACACTGTGATCCATGAGAGATGAGAAAGGTTTGGCCAGCTCACAGCCCCAAGAGAATTTCCAGGCCACAGCGCAAGGAGAGGAAATTCAGGCAGGGTTTAGAGGAATCTAAATTAAGGAGAAAGAGCTTAGAGTTTGGGGAGGCCAAGATTTTGAACAGGATCTGTAAGGCAGGGTACTGAAAGGGGGAGGGCCACACAGAAAACTCTGGAACCTCCCCACATCTTCCCTGGGTACTAGCAGCCGCTAGGGGGTAAAACTACCCAAGGAAAAGTACAAGAAAGGACTGGAGGGACAGCCCCCGAACCCCGCACAGAGCCAAGAACGGTGCCTGTATCCAAGAGCCAAAATGGTAAACATCCTACTTCACAGGGCAGCAAGTACTCATCCAGGTTTCGCCTGAGCACTGGGGAAAACTTAACCCTACAGCAAACACTTCTCTGGCTCTACTGAACAAAGCTGAAAAGCCAAGATCCAGAAGGACCCGACTGCTTCCTTCGAACTTAATCACATCTTAGAGCAATGCTCAAGAACAGGCAGAGAAATACAAACATATCCAGAACCCAAAGGAAAATGGACAAGGCCTGACGACCAACAAAAAATTATTAAGGCAAGCAAAGGAGCAGGAAAATAGGGCTACTAATGAGGAGGAACATGAGTCAATCCAAAACTGACCCATAAATAACACAGGTGAAAGAATTAGCAGACAAGTGTAAACCTCTATTACAACTGTATTCCGTGTGTTCAAAAAGGCAGAGCAAAAACCAGCACGTCAGGACAGGCACTGAAGATTATACAGACCAAACTCTTAATTTCTAGAGATAAAAACAGCAATCTCTGAGGTTAAGAAAAGACAAGACAACACCTCTGCAGATTTTAGATAGAAACTACCTAAAATAAAACTGGGTGGGTTGGGGCGGGGGGAGGACTAGGATAAAATAAACAGCATCGAGGTGCTGTGGGTCAACGTCAAGCAGCCAAAAATACATGCAATTGAAATCCGTAAAGGGGAAAAGAAGCACACACACTAAAATTTGCAGAAATGTTGCCTTCAATTTTTCCAAAAGTGATAAAATCTACAGAACTAAGCAGCAGCTCAATGAACTGCAAACACGAGAAAAATAAACTACACCAAAGGACATGGTACCATGGATAAAAAGAAAATCTTTAAAAAGTAGACTAGGAAAGGGGCACCTGGCTGGCTCAGTCAGTTGAGCCTATGACTCCTGCTTTCGGCTGAGGTCTCAGGGTCCTGGGATCAAGCCCCACATCAGGCTCATTGATCAGCAGGAAGTAGGCTTCCCCTCTCCCCGCCACCCCCGAAATAAATAGAACTTAAAAAAAAGTAGACTAAGGAAAAGGACACGTCTTAGAGTTAAAAGGGTGACAGCGGACTTCTTGTTGGAAACAATGCAAAGCAGGGGACAGTTGAGTGGTATGCCCGACCCCACAACAGCATTTTAAAGACAACACCCTAAAATTCTATAATGAGCAAAACACCTTTTAAAAATCAAGGTAAATTTCTTACAAGTACATGCTGTCCTACAATTCTTGTAAATATATATGTATTTTAATTTTTTTAAATTTTTTATTGTTATGTTAATCACCATACATTACATCATTCGTTTTAGATGTAGTGTTTCATGATTCATTGTTTGTGCATAACACCCAGTGCTCCATGCAATATATATGTATTTTAAATGAGGGTGAAATAAAGATCTTCGTAGACATATAAAAGCCAAGAGATTCATCCAACCCTACCAACCCTAGCAAACCTATAAATAAAAGTATTTTTTAAAAAGGGGGGGGTGGGTGGGAAAGGTATTGAAGTCCTGAGGCACTGGGTGGCTCAGTCGTTAAGCATCTGCCTTCGGCTCAGGTCATGATCCTGGGGTCCTGGGATCGAGCCCTGCATTGGGCTCCCTGCTCAGCGGGGAGCCTGCTTCTCCCTCTCTCACTCCCCCTGCTTGTCTTCCCTCTCTCGCTGTGTCTCTCTGTCAAATAAATAAATAAAATCTTTAAAAAAAAAAAGTCCTTTCTGACCAAAGAAAAATAATCCGGCAAGAAAGATCTAGGAGAAGGAAAAAAGCAGCAACCATTGCAACCATTTAGGTAAATTTTAAAAAGCAGATAGACCTGAACATCTAGATTTCTTTATATTTAATTCCACAATTCTCTTCTGTGGTTATTAAGGGTCCCACATAATATTCCATTCTGCCATTTTGCCCCTTCTTTACTTGCTGTAGAGACTATGTTTCAGTGAAGACAGCTGTAGAATTAAAAATTAGAACAGTACTAAACTCTTAATTTGTAAAATCGTCTTCAAGGTTGTAACAACAAAACAATCTGTTAACACCCTGGTCAGTG
Organism: Leptonychotes weddellii; assembly: GCF_054177405.1. Taxonomy (NCBI): domain Eukaryota; kingdom Metazoa; phylum Chordata; class Mammalia; order Carnivora; family Phocidae; genus Leptonychotes; species Leptonychotes weddellii. The sequence continues at coordinate 10,006,389 of NC_138376.1, forward strand.
GAGATGTCCAAATCTAAACCAAAACTTAAGAGAAATCGATCTAAAGCGGTTTGTGGCTATTATGCACAAGATTCAAAGCAAAACAAACAAGGGGAAACAAACATTTAGACTTTTAAAACTCTATTCTTAAAGATGTTCACAGTGAGGGGCGCCTGGGCAGCCCAGCTGGTTGGGCGTCTGCTTTTAGCTCAGGTCATGATCCCGGGGTCCTGGGATGGAGCCCCATACTGGGGGGGGGGGGGGGTCCACTGCTCAACAGGGAATCTGCTTCTCCCTCTCCCACTCCTCCTCACTCACTCTCTCTGCTCTCTAATAAATAAATAAAATCTTAAAAAAAAAAAAAAAAAGGTTGATTCTCTGTATGCAATACCCAATCCACTGGAATGGGACGATCTTTAAACTCAGTCTTCTATCAATGGCCTAAGATATAGCAGCCATTTAACAAGAAGAACGTAGGACCCTGCAGGGACATAGTCTGAACTTTACTAGTTGACTAAACTCTTTTTTTTTCAAAGTAAGGCAGGGATTTTAGCAGTAAGTACTAGCAAAACAGCGCCCCCACAAGGTGAAATGATGACTTATGTGTGCACAGTTGAGACAGAATCCGCTCACCGACAGCCCATCTTCTCAAACTTGAACCTCATCTCACTCCTGACTGCTCCACGCAAGCAAATAACCTGGTTACACGAACCTCTGTGGGGGATTCACACTGTACGCCACAAGGGTCCTTCATGGGACTCAGTACTTCAGAGGACGGACACCCATCTCCACTTTTCCATCTGCCCACAGAGGGTGGTGTCGGGGCCACCACAGAAGGAAGATACAAATCACAATTTGCATAAATCAAAATTCCTCTAAAACATGTTTGAGAAGTCCCCAATAAATATGCATACTCACACGCAGCAAGTTCATGTGTCATGGTGGGGATGGTTAATAATAGTATCAAATGCGCAGTCCTCATCATACACCTGTGGGCTCTTCATAAATCACCTTGTTCAGTCCACAAGACCACCGTGAGGTGGCTGCTGCTGTTGCAGACATTTTAACACATAAGGAAACTGAGGCCCAGCGATGCTACAGAACCTGCCCAAGGACACAGGGCAGGTAGATGGTGAGCCACAATAAGACGCCACATTGTCTAGCTCCAGCCCATACAGTTAACCATATTGACACATCCCTAAAAACCACCAGTCATTGTATTTTTCCTGCTTATTCCCTCCACCCAAAGATAAAGTAAAATAAGTACACATAGTTAATTTGGCTATATATCTGAGCAGTCAAGTGACCCCTTTCAAACCATGCATTTTGGATCTTCCATTTACCTGCATTTGAAAGTACGGGGGCGGGGGGGGTGTGGGCGGGCGCGGGGCTGGGTGGCTCAGTCGGTTAAGTGCCTGCCTCTTTGATTTTGGCTCAGGTCATGATCTCAGGGTCATGAGATGGAGCCCTGCTATAGGCTCTGCACTGGGCATGAAGTCTGCTTACAATTCTCTTTCTCCCTCTCCCTCTGCTCCTCCCCTCCTGCTCACTCACACTTGCTCTAAATAATAAAATCAATCAATCAAAGTACACTATCACACCAACTTCCTTGTACACCACCTTCTTGCCACCAGCCAAACAAGTAATCCATATGCCCATAACCATCATTCTGGACTTTCTCAGTCTATCCACACCTGACTGACAGAATCCGTCCATTCTGGTTTCTGAAAATACTTCAGTATTTCTTGCAGGAAACATGAGTTTTAGAAGAGCCAAGTGTAACAGGATGGGCAATGTCAGTGTACAGGATGATGAGGGTAAGGAGCTAGGCATGGCCACCATCAAATTCAAAAGGAGCAGATTACAGGCTCAAAATCTCTGTAACGTTTCCATTCACACAGTAACATTCATTAATGTAGATGTTTTTTAATATCATTTACCCCAATGATCAAAAGAAAAGGAAATCAAGACCTAGGCACTCCCACCATCACAGAGTCCTCCAGACCTCCACCAAACAGGCAAAGAGCCTGAAGAGAGAGTGGCTTTCCCTTTCACAAAGAGCGGACAAAGATTTCAGAAGATGTCCTTTTAATGGCTAGGTAAAAAGGTAACTTTCATTTTTGCCTCAATAAAGAAAAATAAATGCTCCAGAACTCTGGATTCTACTGCTTTCTGCGTGCCAAGAAAAAATCCCCGACATTAAGTATGACCAATGGCAGCAAGTACGCAGGGCCAAACACAGCTCAGGGGGCGTTTCCCCTAGAAAAATAACACTTCGCAAACACACAAGACGTTTGGACCAAAGAATTATAAAACACATGACCAGCATCATCAGAAAATGGAATCGCTTTGATTTCCAGGTTGGAAACTCAAGGCAAAGGTCTGAGACTTGCAGAGTCCACACCTCGTATTTTAATTTTTCTTACAAAAGTCAAATACAAATTTACCCTCTTTCCTCCACTCCCAAGAGAAAAGGCATATTTAACTGGTGATCCTAAAAACCATATATTTAGGAACAGCAATGAACTGTACAAGAATGGCTAGAAATTCCTAAAGAATATAGAATGCTTGGTCCAAAGCAAAGACATAAATCATGGCCCTGGAATCTGAGGATTCAGGGTTGTGTCCCACACAGTCTAAATGCCTACCAAGAACGCAAGGGGTCAATCACAAGATACGTTCCTCTCGGGGGTATATACACCAGGCTCAGGAAATTGTAGGCACAAGGTTAAAAGTAGCATCTCGTCAACAATGTTCTAAGTGACATTTTGAAATAACCACTCCACTTTAGGTAGTTACTCTGGGTTTGACATTGTCATCAGCAGGGACAGGACACCCCACCAGCTTATTGGAAAAGGTCTAATACACCATAAGATGAAGGAAGGCTGACCACTCAGTCTGGCAAGGCACTGACAAAGCCCCAGGAATTCAGATTTCGGTTCTAACAACGTGCATTAGAAGGCAGGGTTCTACCAAATAATTTATACTAAATACCAATGAAGGATCAAAACAAATGAGCTCTTTAAGAGTCAGAAAGTATTAAAAGTTACTATTTTGGGGGCACCTGAGTGGCTCAGTCAGTTAAGTGTCCAACTCTTGATTTCGGCTCAGGTCATGATCATAGGGTCGTGACATCAAGCCCTATCGGGCCCTGCACTCAGCACAGAGTCTGCTTAAGATTGTCTCCCTCCCTCTCCCGTGCCCTCCCTCTCTAAAAAAAAAAAAAAAGTAAAAAAAAAAAAAAGCTATTATTTTGTATTTGCTACGTACCCTACAACATTGCAAGAAATCTTAGCCCTAACTTCCCTACCTACTTGTAAACTACAAAGCCTGGAACATGCAGGCCACCTCAGACCAGCCCTCAATCCAGCCCAACCTGTCAAACCGTAACCTACATTATGTCCCTGATAGATTTCCCCAGTAGAGTGTGACTATAACCAAATAAAATTGCTGCTATGAATCCTTAATTCAGTAAAACAAGGTACTTGGCACACTAATTAAAGCAGATTAGAAATGGTTACGTTTCTCTGGATTCATCCTGAACAACATTTCTCTCGTCCACTGTCCTGGTGACCAAAGTTAAATGACCGATGTGCACGCAAATGCCACACACCAACACGGCGGCATGCACAGAGAAAGCCAGCAGCACTGTCAACTAAGAAAGGCACTAGGAGTCGAGGACAAAGGGCCAGCAACGCCCCCCCACACCCCAAGAGAATGAAGCCTTAGAGATGTTGGTCATCACACCCCCATGCTTGCAGGATCTTTGGGGGCGGGGGGAATTGACGGCCATGCAGCTCAAGACCAGGTGCTGACATGTCCAACCACACTCAGAATTTTGCTCCCCAAACGGAGATGAAAGATGATGCTAGAGGCATGACCACCCACCATGCTTGGGAGCATGGACAACATCATTAAAGGTTCCAACCTATCTGCTGATGGGATTTCTAACACACATTCTTGACCTCCCTCTCTTGTGAGGATGCATTTCTCAAACCGCGGCCGAGCGAAATGTTTGTGGTGAGTATCTGAAACAGGACTGACTTGTCACTGAGACACTCATCCAAGGGTCTTTAAAAGAGAGGAACCTACAAGGCCCAGGACATTGGCAGAGATTCTTCGTCCATATGTTTGCTGACTGACAACAAATCTGAGACCTCTTCTGAGATACAGTGCTGAGAATTAGGAGAAAACTGTATTCTGGGTTTTCTAAACGAAGACACAGCATGATGGAGGAAAATAAACTAAGACTGAACTATTATCTCCAATTTCAGACCGAAATACAGTTCTTTTAAGGATCTTAAAATACCTAATGCATGATTTCCACTATACTCAGGACTTCATTAGATACACGCATCTAGACAATTTCTAAAAGGTAACGAGAATTCTGGAGAAAGAGTACAATTTTTTTTTTTCTTTTCCCCAACCTCTCGAACTACCAGGTTCTAAGAAAAAGTCATCAATCTAGTCATCCAGGAAAACCTCGAGTATGAGAACGGAAGGAAGAAAAAAAACAAACAAACCAAAAACCAGAAATGGAATATAATTTCGGAGGTGGGAGCACAACACATGAGGTATGAAATCAGGCAGATGACCGGCAAGGGGTTTTTTAAACACCCCATTACAAGCAGCATTATATAAGGTCACTGCCACCGTTTGACCGTGAAACCACAAACTTATCAAATTCCCATAGCCAACTTCCCTATCAAACTCTCAAGCTTATTTAGGAAAGTCATTTAAAAAAAAAAAAAATGGTAAATTAAAAGTTTTATGAACGATTCCTCCACCACAGCCGGGGTTCTGTTTTCCTGAGGAGGAACATTGTTCAGAAACACTGCATTTAATTCTTCAACATTTTTAGGAACAGTTCTCTTCAGACATGGCAAAATACCATCGAATGGACTCCAGAAATTGAGGAGAGTCACTTACAATGATCAGAGAAGACAGGAATTACAAGTTGGCAACCCTGTGGCAAATGCTCAGGGGAGGAATGGGCTCTGTTTGGCCCACCGCATTTTCTGGTGTGTTCGTTTCTGATGACAATTAGCGGACAACTTTTAGAAACCAGGACCTGGGATAGAGAACATCCAGAACCCTGGCTCCTCTATGAAAACCAGGAGACTGGGTGGGTGGGCCCGAGTTGGCTCCCCTGTGGGAAACGCTGGTGTCCCTGGTTTAAGGCTCCAGCATTTTCAGCCTTGGGTACTAACCTTTTCCTCGACGGCCCTTCTTCAAAATCTGAAGAACTAACATCGTTGCTAGTAGAGGACACTTGGGATGCATCGTCCTTCTCATTCTCTGACTGTTCTGACGCTGGTCCTAATCCCTTAGACTGGCCATTACCAAGGAGCCCTACAGGTGAGAAAAGGGGACAAAGACTTAAAACACATGACATCAGGAAGTAGCACTTTACCACAGTTACCCCTACACCGTGGCCGATGAGGCCAGACCAGAATTTGGAAAGAAGATTAGAAGGTACGTATCTCCCCCTTTTGAGTGGGACACCTCATCCTATATGAGGCCCAGGAAATCATTTCAACAGTAAGAAATGCAGGCAGGATTTTGTAACCATAATAGATTCTGCAGGGTTCTTATTCAAATATATAAGCATCTTTCAGGGCTTGGGCCAGGAAGAAAGGTACCTCGTGTATTACCAATTCGAACTAGTTAACCTTCAAAGGCTAACAGATGTACGCTAGAAATACTGAAATCCGGGGACGCCTGGCTGGCTTAGTCCGTGGGATGTGCGACTCTTGTTCTTGGGGTTGTGGGTTTGAACCCCAAGTGAGGTGGAGAGAGGACTTTAAAATAAATCTTAAAAAAAAAAAAAAAAAAAATACTGCAATCCTTTTTGGAACTGCCTTCAGGAACCAGACAAGAAAAAGCATCATTATTTTGGAGCCACAGCTTAAGTTATTAACTAGAAATTCTACTACACTTCCTCTTCATAGTAATCCATTATATTAGACACTCACGTTTGCCTTTGATGGTCTCAAAGGAGAAGGCCTCTCTAGGACTGCAGGTATGACACCATGCAGAACACGGAATCTTGGGGCCCCGGGATGTCCTGTTAAGCAAGCGAACTGGAGAAAGGTCTGTGACAAGGGATACTGGAAGTATTTTAATAAGCACTGAGGACCCACTAATGGGTGATGGCAGAATAAAAGCCTGGCCGGTCTTCTAGCACTGAGACGTTCTTGCATCTAGGGTTCTGGACATAATTTAACTCCTACTGATGGGAAGCTCACCCCAACACAAGTGTCTGCAGTGACTGGCCCCCAATTTCAGTCCCATCAGCAGCCTCATGGGCATCAGAAGCTGGGAATCCGTAGGAATGCCTACACAGGATCTACGTTTTCACAGCCATGGCACTCGGCTTTTAAGCAGAGCCAAAAGTATAGTGTGGACCCTTGATTTCTATCCTTCCAACATTTCCCCCAACTTTGTAAGCACTTAATTCCCTGTATTAAATCCCTTTTTGCGGCGCCTGGGTGGCTCAGACTTTAAGCGTCTGCCTTCGGCTCGGGTCATGACCCCGGGGTCCTGGGATCAAGCCCCACATCGGGCTCCCTGCTCAGCGGGAAGCCTGCTTCTCTCCCACTCCCCCTGCTTGTGTTCCCTCTCTCGCTGTGTCTCTTTCTGTCAAATAAATAAATAAAATCTTAAAATAAATAAATAAATAAATCCCTTTTTGGTTCAGACACTTAAAAGTGGTTCCGACTATCGCACTAAACACTATATAGGAAAGAGGATTCTATATATTTGGTAAAGTCATCTGTAAGAACGTGGTATAAGGAAACCAAACCCTGGGACTAGACCTGTTTGTGCACGTGCTTCCCTGCTTGTGTGTTTGCACATCCTTTCCGAAGATACCAGAACACTGGAAACCTATTAGAATGAAATAAATAAAGCCCATGGCTATCACTTAGACATGTAGCTTTTGGGAGCCAGGACTGCAAAACAGAAGTGAAATCATACACAACTTCCCCAAGAAAGAGAAAACATGGGCAATTTACACCGTGAGGTCAAAAGAAGACATGAATTGTATGGAAGTCACAGTTTAAGGGTAGAGGTATGGTCTTTGCTACCCACTACTGTGGTCACTAGTCACATGCAGCTTTTTTAATGTGTTTCCTTTTTTTGACGTGGGGGGATGGGCCAGAAGGAGAGAGAGGATCTTAAGCAAGCTCCACACCCAAAGCAGAGCCCAATGCAGGGCTCGATCTCGATCCCAAGATCATGACCTGACCCCAAACCAAGAGTCGGAAGATTAAGCACCTGAGCCACCCAGATGCCCCAATCACATCCAAGCATCTGAAATACAGCTAGTGCAGAAAAGGAAATGAATTATTTTTATTTTTAATCAACTGAAAACTGAACATTCGATAATTTTATATTGATTAATTTTTGAAACATTTTGGATGTATGTTTGAGGTTGAGTCAATTATATGAAAATTAATCTTCCCTGCCTTGAGATTTTTTAATGAAGCTCTAGACAACTAAACCTACATAATTCATAGGTATTAACTACATAAAATGACATACAGCACTTTAAGTAAGGTCACAGGGTGAGGAGAAAGCCTACGGAAAATAGTAGGATGGATACAGGAGATACTCAAGAGACGAAGAAACTGGGCCAGGAGAGAAGTCATGTAAAGAGGAGATGAGTGAATGGCCACACTTGAAAAGGATGGGCAGTTCAAAATAAAAACTGATTACAGAACCACATGTAAAATTAATGAGCGAGAGAAAGAAAGGCATCTTAAGTATAAGCTTACTCTTGGTTGAGTTCACATTTTCTAATAGTCCATAAGTACAAAAAGGAGAATAAAGCAAGAGAGGAGGGAAAGAATGGGAGTTCATCCATGCTTGCTTGCTTGCTTGCTTTAAGTTTTTATCATCTGCTCATTTTCTTAACACCTACCATATGCCAGGGCCCTGGGGATACAGGCATAATCAAACAAAACCTAAATTCCAGTGAGGAGGTAGATCGACAAGCACACATGGGTGGATCAGTTAGTATGTGCAAAGAAGAAACCTTGCACTTGGGGGGCAAGGAAAAAGTGATTGGGGGCGGGGGGGAGGGGGGGGAACGGGACAACGGCACACAGTGAATGTGAATCAGTGAAGCCAAAACACTTAATCGCAAAGTTGGAATTTGCAATAAACCTAAAAAACCAAAACCAAAAACAGGGGGATGGTGGTAGTGAAGGAGGAGGGGGTTGTTTTGAAGCTGTGTTTGGATCAAGGAGGAAACAAGCAAGGACCATGTGCTGTTAGGTGAAGCCGGGGCAGAAGAAACACTGCTGTGCCCTTCAGTACATAACAAGATCTTCCGTATTTGCTGCATGAGTAAGCAGCTAGTGAGTGAGCGAGCAAGCAAGCAGAAAAGAGTGAAACCATTCAGTGACAAACTACACTCCTGCCCTTCTGACAAGAATAATCTCCGCAGATTATAGAGCGGGGATTCTCAAACTTGAGCATGAATCAGAATCACCTGTCCAAACACAGTCCCCCAGACCTCATCACCCCATCTGTCCTATTCTAACAAGTTCGCACGTGATGCTGATGTGGCCTTGGCTACTGGGGAATCACATTTTGAGAACCACGACTGTAGGGCAAAACCAGGTTCAAGCCGGTAGGAGACCCAGGGCTCTAAGACACTAGGATGCTTGGGGCAAGTGTGAATCAGGTAAGGAAACAAATTCTGATTGTGCAATCTATGACGACCCAAATGAAAGTAAGGCATCCAACCCCAGAGTTCTGTTGGGGCATTCTTCTACCTTTTATCGGGGATTTTGTGAAGGCAAAGAAGATTACTTACACAACTTAGTCACAAAGCTCTAAGGAGTCAGCTAATGACAAATTCAGAGGAAAAAAAGTAACACACTGGGGGGAGGGTGCCCGGGAAGCATTCCTATCTATGTATGATATGAATAAGCATTCATATCTATGCATCAGTGTAAAAAGGCATAGGAGGTATCTCCCCTCCAGAAGTCGACTGTCCAAAGTGCAAATTCAGGGAAACTGGATTGTGAAATTTTACAAGGAAACAGGGAACCTGAATTGACTGTACATGAGCTCTTTGAAGCTCACTGGTGAGACAGAAGTGAGCAGGATGCTCTATTAAGCCACAGTAAGGCGTGGCTGAGCTACATGAAAATGACTGAAAGTAGCAGTCATTGTCCCAAGCCCTCACCAGACTAATATCTTCCGAGAACTCCAAAGTTTCCTCCATTCCGAGGATTAGCAAGGATGATTACCTGAACTCGAAGAGGTAAGTCTGATTCGCTTTCCAGATTAGGAAAATTGGGGCCCATACAGAGGGAACTGATTGCCTGTCAATGCAAACTGAAGGAACTGAGCTTTTCACTGCCTTTATAAGGGGCAAGACCCATTGGTTCTGCATGCAATCTGCTTTTTCATTTGGGGTACCCCCATCCTGTACAGAGAACATTTACATTCATTTTTAGTGAGGCAGCCTACAGGGTTGGGCAGAGACGTGCCCACTCCACCCAGCTCCCCCCCAGCCCACTCTCACACCTCCCATGTACGAGCTACCCCGTTTCATTTTGAAGATTTTAATCCAAATCATACTGCCTGCCTGATCCAGAAGAGCCAGGTCAGCAAGATGGAGTAGGATGCCACAGGGCAGAACAGCCATTATCAGAACATTAGAAAAGCTACTGTGTGTTGCCTTTTCTTCTCCCTAACAAAGCCCTGCCATCAATTTTTTGAATTATTATTTTTAGTCGATGAGAAATAACAGTACAGCGTCCCCTCCTCCTAACACACGAGCTCATTTTATTTTCCCAAAACCCTCCCCCGATCACCACAACCCTTCGTTGGGAGAGGAGGTTAAATGGAGAAAATTGAATGGCCCAAAGATCCTGTTCTCCCCACATGAGCATTTGTTCCCCTCTATTAATATTCAGGAGGTTGAACTTAAATTAAACCACGTCTATTGTCTTCCACAAAAGCAATAAATATGAGCTGAAAATTCCAAACCGCTGCGGGGGAAGGCAGCTTGGGGACCACCTGCAACCGTGGCTGGCCACTGGCAACCCACAGGGGCGGCGTGGCCCGTCCTCACAGGCTGAGAGCCCCCAAAGAATCCAGTCAGTACAACAGAATTGGGCCATCACGTTCCGGGGCCTTTCAGCCCATCTCCCAAAACTGAGCAAGAAATGAAAAGGCTTTCCATTCAAGGCAACCCACCAAAACTGGCTTCTTGGCTAAGCAGCAGCAGTAGCTGTGGGTAAAAAGAATTCTTGTCCTTGGAAGACTGGAGATGGAGGAGCATGATCTCCCTCTTGCCTTCACATGGGGGGGGGGGGGGGTGTGAATACAAACGAGGCCAAGGTTCCCGCTCACTCCAGAAGTCCAGCTTAAGCACCTGATGAGAGCTACAGATTTCAGAACACCGAGGTAGAGAGATTGAAGGGCATCCTTGTCTAACCCTGGGACGGACGGACACATGCACGCACAGGGACACACACACACAGAGAATGTGCAGCCCTTATAATTCCATGTTTTAGACACAAAGAAGTTTCACCAGCCCTCCCATTGGCTACACGTACATGACAGAATACAAAACCAAAGGAAAAAAAAAAAAATCGAACCCCTCTGCTTCACTAAAAGCAGAGCCTAAAGAAGGGTTAAAGAGAAGGGGAAAAAATGAGGAGACCTCTGAAGCTTCCAAAACATTTGGAGCACACCAAACGTATTAGCATATTAGGGAGAGTCCATGTATTTGGCTTTGTTGTAGAAGAAGTGCACAAAAGGTAATTCTGTATTACACAGCCAGTGCCCGTCACCCCATCACTGTGAAACAAGGTATCACATTACATATTAAACAGTCAAGCATCCAAAGGGAGCTTTCATTTTCAGCTGCAGTGTGTGTGTGTGTGTGTGCGCGCGCGCGCGCGTGCGTGCGTGTTGGGGGATGGGGATGGCTGCCGCACTTTGGAGTTGAGAGAAAAATTACCACAACAGCCCCTTGGGTTGAGGTAGGACCCTCTCTCATATTCAGAATGCATAGTCTGCTGCCATTGCTTGTGAAAAATAAAGTATTTTTCACTCAAATTTTTAAAGAAAAATCTGTGGATTGTCTTCTGGGGTTTTTTGTTTTGTTTTGCTTTGCTTTGGGATACCAGGGAGAAATGGGGCTCCGGCCAGCCTCGCAGGTTCAACACGAATACACGAATACAGAGTCCGAACCCAACTGTACACACCTGGGTCAGCAGCCAAGCTTTTGGATGGATCCCCAGGTTCCAGGGAAGGGGATGAGCATGGCAGAGAGGTCTGCGAAGCTAAGCCCAGGCTCCCCACATCAAAACGCTGAGGTGGAGGAGAACAAATGACAGTCTCGAGGCATGATGTCACGGCCACACTCATGGTCAACAGAACACAAATGAAAGTGGGTTGAATACCTCAGCTGACGGAAAATAATGATCCCTTCCCTTAGGAGAAGGGCCCCTGAGCAGATAGGGCTCCCCTTTGTCTACTCTCAATCAGCTATGGAGATTTTCCATTCCAACCAAGAATATGGAATCCAAAAATACCCCAATGACCCCTGAGAAGAGCCCCCAAGATAAAGAGACGACAGGGGCTTTTGTTAGTTTAACACCCAAAAAGTAAACAGATAATGCCCCAGGAACCCTTTCTCACCACCATTCTTTCCCCATGAAACCTTCTTGGGCAATCTGAAGCTCAAGTTTTTGATAAAAAAAGGTGTTCCCTAAAAAAACTGACAGAGAACTAATTAATTAACATGGAAAAGTTGGGCCACTGGGTAAGCAAAGCCAATGTCGGATTCTATCCTTTTTTTTCTTGTTTCAAAATCAAGCACATGGCTACCTTTGAGACAGATGAGCGGGAAGAGAGACAGGACCCTTGAGCCCAGAAGGGATTTCCTCACCTTGAGGCACAAAGAAGCGAGCCAGCAGACATTTACACACAGGAAGGGCGACCACATTGCTGCGAACACTAAAATGGGCCCTGTTCTAGCGGTCTAAACCCCAAATGAGTGAGCACCACCCAAAGACAAAAGACCTCTCCTTCCCACATCCTGACCAGTAGTCACAAGAAGAAAGAAAACACTCCTCATGGAGAGGCTCCAACAACCACCACTGAAGAGCCACAGTTGGACTTCATTTGGTACCCCCCCCCCCCAAAAAAAAATCACTCAGTGGGAAAGATCCAGGATCTCTAGTTTCTGGACCAGCCATGGCAGCTACTGGGAACTGTGATGATCACAATGGCAAGCAAATTGTACTGTGCATTTTGCAACAACTCCTTTACTTCTTTAGGGTAAAAGGGCTCTTCCTCCTTACATTCTCTGTCTTTTCCCTTGTTCTTCCTCCTTACCATGAATTTTACAACATCAGAACAGGTAGAATACCTTGAATAATAAATAATAATAATAATCACTGAAACAGAAACATCCACACTGTTCCACAAGGAGAAGCTCTCTCTACTTTTGCATGCAAGCATCAATTACTCCTCCATCCCAGGCCTGAATTCCTCCGGGCCCAAACCCCATCCCAATACCTTATTGATTTTATGCTGGCAAACCAGTCAAAAGCATGCCCACCAGGCCATCTAGTTATAACCATCCATCCAAAGCATGAAATCCTGGGCTCCCCCAGAACATGCAACTCAAGCTTCTATCAGCTAAGGGAAAAGGTTCCACTGTGCAAACGGCCCAGTCCCAAACGCCCCAGAGGTCAAAAACCGCCTTCCACATTCAGAAGAAAAGGGATTAAAGGCAGATGCCGGATTTAGGCCAGTGTAGAGACCGAGCTGCAGAACAATGGTATCACTGCAAAGCGTGAACTTGGAGTCACACACTGTAGAGGTAAACACAGGTCATTTCTAGAGAAATTCTTTTAGATAGATCAAGGAGACCAACACATCCAAAGTTTTACGTTCAGATAATCGGACGTGCCAAATCAGATTCTTTTTTCCAAATCACGCAATCTGCACTTCTCAAAGGGAGATTTCCATATACCTATGCAGCATATTCTCAGAAAGCTAGGGACAGTCAATCTTCAAGTAATTGCCATATGCATGTGTATTTATCTTCAAAGCTTAATATCATCACTTACATTTACCCCACAGATGAGTTACCAAAAGACACAGGCTCTCAAATATTAGCAAGTCTCTACAAAGTTAGGTAAACCTGGCTTCAACTCAGATCAACAAACCCCATCAAGTTACTAGTCTGTGTCCTAGTCTGTGCTGATAAACAGGCACCACTCCAAATACTGTGTTCTGACTAACATCACAATTTGTGGAGAAGAGCCACACCCTTAACCCTAAAACCTCTCTAGCTGCTTTTACCCCCTAATACAAATGGACCCCACCAAAGTTCTCAATTCCCTTGTGCTTGTAGCATTGACTAGGAGGGATGGAAGTTTCTGAGGGCCCTCATTACCTCACTCACAAATCAGACTGCACACCCGCTTTTAAGATGAACAGATTAAGGAAGGATTAAGTGGGCTATCTGAAGCAAAAATAATAATAATAATAATAATAATAAGGAAATTTTTAAAGCTGCTGACAGCAAGCAAGTTTAGAGAGGCCTACTACCTCCCAGAGCAACATTCTTTCTCATACTGAAATCTAAGGTAAGCAACACAAAAAGCAGAACTCCAGGAACATGGCCACAGAATCTGCAAAAATCAGAGGCACCTAAAACTGATGGCTCCTAAAATTCATTTGTGTTTACATCTAGTAATGCAAACCCAGATTCATGCACGAGAGGTGGGAGGGAAAAAAAAAAATCGAGAGCGCTCGGAGTTTCAAGCTTTAGGGCTGACCTAGAATCACCCAGTATCCACGTCCGTGCCTCAGTTTCCTCCATCTATCGAGGAAGGAAGACAAGAGATACAAAGTATTGAGGGAAAGGAAACTATGCATGCTGTTGATAAAGGAAACCAAAGCCGTGGTGAGGACAAACTAATTAACTTTAATCAAACGTCTATTTTTAAATGCTGGGAAATGATCGCATAAACTGGCAATAAAATAAAGGGACCAGCCATAGCTGGATGGCGTTCGGTCCCCAGAGAAACGTCTAAATTCATACAAGCCTGGCTAAAACTGCAGATTTGGCCAAAATGGTCAACAGAGCTGAATGCTTTAAGAACGACATTAATTCTCTCTTGTAAATTTCCACAGTGTCTTTGCAGGAGCCACCAACTACCCCCAGGGAGGATATCAAAGCTAAAAGAATATTAATATGAAGCAATCGCAACCCTTTTCACATACTCATATATACACACAGACAGACAGATCTATCTAGCACCTTGCCATCCATAATGGATTTAATCAGGACCCCAGCAGGGGAAAAACCACAAAAGGCCTATTTCTCCAACAAAAGCCATAGCAGCCTGAAACAAACCTAGAGCTATTTGGTTTTTATTTTATTTATAGGAACAGACCTTCTATCCCAGGTTCCTCAAGATAAGCCACCAAAAACTGCACCTGACAGACCCGTGGAGCAGCCATCCTCAGAGCCGGATCATTGCAGAGAGACAGAGAGGAAGGAGGACAGAGGGAGGGAGGGAGGAGGGAGGGGGGAGGGAGGGAGGAGGGAGGGCGAGCGCGGCGAGGCAGGCTCCAGAGCACTTGTCAACAATCCTCCCCTGTACGTAATAAGCAGGCGGTGGTGCACATTCCGCGCGGCAATAGGACGGCCGCGAGCCCTGGGCCCGGGAGGGGGAGGGGAGGCGCCCGGGAGGGAAGGTTATTTACGTGCAGGGCAGGGAACCCAACCCCGAAGAGGAGGGGTCTGCGGCGCGTTTTCCCCCCTCCTGATAAATTGAGGGGAGGCGGAAAAAGGGGGGAACGAAAAGAGCGACTAGCTTTTCTCTCTCCAGGCAAAGCAATTCCCCCAATCTGCAATGCAGACAAATCCCTATTGGAGAATTTCTGGCATGGGGCGGGGGGTGGTGAGGAGAGGAGAGACAGGACACCTCTGACGGGGGCGGTCAGTTTAATGGTGCACACGTCTGCGCCCAGTCTGCCGGCCCACCCCCCCCCATGCACACATTCCACCCCCACGCACAGCAGTGGGGTGGGGGTGGGGGGTCCGTGGCACATTTTCAATGGCATCCCTTTTTAATATCATAATCTGTGTCATTCAGCACTTGCCTTTTATTTATTTTTATTTGTTTTTTTGGCTGGGAGAGCTGGGCAGCGATCCAGACAGACTGCAGAAATCTCGCTCCACAGGCTCCTCCTCCTCAAGCCCTCCCCTCCCCTCCCTCCAATCCTGGCTACCAGGACGCTTTTATTACTTCTGTGATGACCGCTGGGGCCACTGCCGCCCTCCCCGCCCCCAGCACACTGACGGCCTTCCCCCACGCACGTAAATTCATCTCATCTAATAACACAGACGCTGTTTCTCCTCATTGTTTCTGGAGGGTCTGTCACAGAACAGGCTCTATGGCCTGGCAGCTGCTGGGGGGGGGCGGGGGCAAGACTCCAACAAGGCTGGCCAGCTCACTGGCCCTGATGACTGGAGCATGCATCTCCCCCTCATTTGTCATAAAGCTATTTGATTTTAAAAGTCAATTCTTTCAAGGCTTTTGAACTTCAGCTGGCAATCATGATGTCAAAAACACATGCTCTGAACACCATCCCACACTGTACTCTTTTTGCCTTTCCAATGGGGGGGCGGGGAGGGGGAGAGGGAAGATGGCAGCATGCCATCAAAAGATTCCACATGCTAAATTTAAAGTTTACCTCAGATTCATCCAAGGAAACTGAGAAAAGAATGCCCCTTACTATTACTTTTAGTGAGTTGTTGTTTAACCACTGAATGAGCCCCTTCTCGGCTTTACACAGGTTGTTACTGAGACCTCACCAAACCCCTCAAAGCTGATGCTACTTTTGCTTATGGCATCATCTAGCTGACAGTCACCCAGGGCTGGTGATTATTCTTTTCACGAGGGCAGTCTCCTGTTGCCTAAATCACCAGGTCCTATCTACCTGCCTCGCTTTTAAACAAACAATCAGGAGGTTGGTGTTGGTCCTTCCTGATTTCTGCTTGCTCTCCACCCGCTTTAAAATCAGAATTACAGGTGGGGCCTTAGAGACCATCTAGCATAATCCCCCACTTTACAGATATGCACACTGAGGCTTAATGCAGGTATGGTTCTTAACCAAGATCAGAGCTAGCTCCTCATAAGGTTCTCAACCAAAGGTCATCCAAGAATGCCAGGGTATCTGGGAACCGGAACAACCTGATGATACAATTCCTCGTAGAAATCACTGGGATGAAAAATCCCTCTCGGATCCTATCCTGCCCCATATGTGAGCCCGCAGAGCAGACCCTCATTCGGTTCTCTCCAGTGCAGTGTACTCCTGTAATGTCGAACAACTGTTTGGCATGCATCCCACTGCAGCATAAGTCATACACAGTCAATTAAAGGACATTTAAGGGATGACTATTTGGCTTTTTTCCTCTTCTTTCTACTGGGACTAGTCTTTTGGTGCCCTCAGTAATCAAAAGCACCCAACAAAGAACTGGAAATATGGGATGGTGATTCTGAGAAAAGGAAGGAAGACAGCAAGAACCACAAGACCTGAAATGAATGGCCAGAAACCCAGTCTGACAGTGACGTATGGCTACTGGTCATCCTCAACGTCCCCAGCTCTGCCGCCTCCAAACGGACAGTGTACAGAGAGCCCTCAGCCCACCCGAGGGAAGCAGCGTCTGCTTTATTTTTTCTCTACTCTCTCTGACTTCGCTTCCCATTGCCTGGAAAATAACTGGGTATTTAAATTTAGAAAGATAAGCCCTAGCAGAGTGTTGGCCCTGACGGCTTTTACTTCCAAGACCATCATCAGGATCTGATCGTGCACTGCACATTCCCTAAAATATATGCTTAGTCAGGCCCGTGTGTCCACTCTGCCCCGTCTCTACCGCTGAAAACCTCTGGGCTGTAAACCTCATCAGGTTTTGGACTGTTCGGATAAAACACGGGTGCATTTCCCAAAGTACCAGATAGATGGACTAACAGCTTCTGGGGCACACACGATAGAACCGAAAACTGCGTCCTGCTTCTGAATAAAAATACAACTTTCAATACTGAAATCCTGAGCCAGAGAGGGTAGAGAGGCAGGGTGAGGCTCGTGAGGCTCACAAGGCCCGCAGCTTTGTGCCACAGTGGTGTGACTGACAGCACCACCAGCTGAGTTTCAATATTCAAAGATCAGAGCAAGTTCCAAGTTTTGAGTGAGGACTCCCAAATGTCACCCACTTCAGTCTTCCTGTTTTAGTTTAGCATAAAGAATACCTATAAACCCACAGCCAAACCCAGTTACTAAAGCATTATATCTATATGCTTCCGCCTACCCCCCCTTCATTATTTTTTAAGTTAAGCGTATGTATTTGTGCTATGTTATTTCACTGGGCTTGATTATGAACTTCACAAAAAGGTACTGCTAAGGGGGAGCACCTGGGTGGCTCAGTGGGTTAAGCATGCAACTCTTGGTATTGGCTCAAGTCATGATCTCAGGGTCGTGGGATCTAGCCCTGAGTTGGGCTCAGTGCTCAATGCGGAGCCGTCTTCAGATTCTCGGCCTCTCCCTCTCCTGGCTCATGTGGGCACATGCTCACGTGCGGTGCTCTCTCTCTCAAATAAATAAATTAAAAAAAAAAAATTTTTTTTTTAAAGGTTATTGCTGTGTTAAGGCTCAGGGGATTCGTTTTTCCAACTCAACATGAGGTTACTAAGATCATCTATCCGTGATTTTGCTTATTCTTTACTCATTTTCACTGTTGTTCATCACACTCCATCACACTCCACTGTATGAATATTCCACACTTTATCTCGTCCAAGGGCACCTAAGTATTGCCAGTTTGTCGCTATCACAAACCACACTGCAAACTTCCTTCTGCTTGTCCCCTGGAAAGCATGCACTGGAGCTTCTCTGGGATACACACCTAGAAGTGGAACTGTTGGAAATTCTTGAATATGCAAAAACAAATTTACAAGTTAATGGCAAAATGGTTTCCAAAGCAGCATCAATGTTTGCATCCGCACCACCAGCAAGGCATCATCGTAATCTCTAAATGCTTAAATATAAAGACCTATTTACCTAGGACTCTAGAGAACAAAGGTACTCCAAACTGCTACTTGTGAAGAGATCAGCATTTCAGGAAGGATCTCCCATCCTAAGAAATGCTAGGCAGCCAGCCGGCCTCATGGCCACCCTCCACCACCTGACGATCACCCAAACACCAGGACATCCAAGGACATATTTTGCTGCAGAGAGCTTCAGAACGGAGGACTCTACCTGCATGTACAACCACTTCATTACCTCCGAGTTGGGCCAACTCCAGCAGCCCACCAGCTGCACTTGGCATTTTAAAAATATATGACTGGGGTAAACCCCAATCTAGGCTGTGGATAAAATGTGAGAGAGCAATTCACTCGCACGTCCTCATCAAATTTGGATATCTAATAAGTGCTGTGCTGATTAATTAAAGAAGCTGCTTCATAAGTATTAAGACTTGTTTTATTCATGTATCCAATCAAGGAAGTCAGCTCATCTTGAGAGCTGGGACCTAACTCATAAAAGGAAAGACAAGCCTTAAAAAGTAAGAGCAAGTCACTGAATACTCATCATCCATGATCTGCTTCCAAAAGCTCAATTTCCTGCCACCTATATATGTTACTACATACAGAAGGTGGCACCTTACCAATCCAACATCCCCCAACAAAATACTCATTACAAAGGAAGAATAGGGTGGAGTAGGTTACCAAGTGTGAGAGGAGGGTGTACAAAGCTCCAGAGTCTGAGAATTTCATATAGGAAATACTGGGTTTTGAGGATCACACTGCATTAGCCGTGTCCTCATAAAGACAGATGTGATTTGGGCTGAATTACACAATATTGACCAGATCACCTAAGTTACGATAAAAAGCCAATGCAGAAAACGTGATCCACAGGGCTAATATTTGACTTTCAAAAATATTAAGCATGGGCCCTTTACAACAGCCAACATAATAATAAACATTACTTGTTAGCCTTCTATTTAAATAAAAGTTAATATACTGGCATATACCAAGCAGAATTAGGTACACACAGAGCCTGGCTTGGACTCTTTCCAAGAGGGCTTGGTAATTCCTGAAGCAACAACAGTGTTCAACTCTATAATGCGTGTGGCTGGCCCTACAGCCAACGTGACTTCAAGGCCACGCTGTACAATTATAAAATAATACCAATAATTACAAGAACACAGTAGGAAGATCGAGGCTGGGGGACTGTATATTAACTAGTGAAACTTGGTTGCTATGGATTTAATCACTAATACCAATGAATGAAATTGCACTACAATTAAACGAGGAAGTTCAAGAAGCTACTAGAAAGGACAATGTTCCATCAGTTGTTTTTTTTTTAATTCATTAAAAAAAATGAATTGGTAAACATCTAGCACTAAGAACCTTGATGGTTCACAGTACACAGCACCATTTGGGCAAGGCTGCTGCCTGGTTCTAATTCTAACTTCATCAAGTGTGTGAACTTCAGGGGAGAATCAGGGAAAGCCCTGTTCCTCTGTTAAATACACATAAGGACCAACAATTGGTTAAATTAAGACATTAAATTAATTATATACGTAAAAGGGTCAGTGGTACATAGTAAGCACTTTATAAGGGCTACCTCGAAGCCTTAATAAACTTTGGTGCTAATGAATTACAGAAATTTTTTGTCGAATATATACTTTTAATTATTTGGTTGTAAAAAGACACAAGATAAAATATGCTTTGGCTTTCAATATATTTTTTAAATGATTTGGGTAATGGATTTATAAAAAGGTAAAAACAGAAATGATGCCAAGTAAGAGAAGATTAGCAGCGTTGAGATTATTTTGAAAACATGACCCGCAGAAGTATCCAGTAAAATTCAACCAGAATTACAACATGGCCCTTTGACCTACTTAATACTGAATAATGGAAAACTAGATTTGAGAAGAACTAAAAGAGCTGACTCAGATCACAACTAAAGAACCGTCAATCTCCCTTCTCAAATCTGATTCTGACAAAACCCATACTCCCTTATGCTACTAGGTTGGGAACAAACTGAAAAAAATATTTCTAGAGAGCAAGTCGGTGATAGATGCCAATTTTTAAAAGTCTGTAATTCAGCAAATTCGCTTCTAGAAAGTAATACTAGGATACAAATCAGAGAAACAAAGACCGTACGTGCACAGATTTCAACACACTAACAATTCTGTTGCTCCTTTTACTGGTTCAAATTCTATCTGCACCCAGTTTAAAAAACGGGGCGCCTGGGTGGCTCAGTCAATGGAGCATAGGACTTCTGATCTCAGGGTTATGAGTTCAAGCCCCATGTTAGGTGTAGAGACTACTTAAAATCTTTTTTAAAAAACAAGAGAATTTTTTACATCAGCTTCCTAAGCCATGCAATAGACCAACAAACGCTTTGGTTTTCCAACCTGATCTCCCCCCCATGATGGTGCATAACATAAAGGCACAGAGGCAGCTGGATTGGTGTATGGCAACTGACACGTTCTCTTAACTTGATCCCTCAAGCCTCTGTCTTTGCACATGTTGTTCCCGCTTTTGGAATATTCTCTCTTCTCTGGTCTAGATAGAGGTCAGCCATCAGGGATACCCACCACTTGCTCTGCAGGTGATAACTTTCAAGGTAATACCCATAGTGACAAGCAACCACCTACTCAACTGCCAGGGTCTCTGAACAAGAGGATTTAGTCTTGGGTGGCTGACTCAAGTTCGGGGAGCATGTGACTCTCGATCTCAGGGCCGTGAGTTCGAACCCCATGTTGGATGTGAAGATTACATAATTTTAAAAAAAGGGAAGAAGATGATTTTAGTCTTGCTCATCTTAACCCTCAAAACCTAGCACGCGCCTAGAGAAAATAGTTGAGACCCAATAAATACTGTTCAAAGAACAGGTTGTTCCTCGAGGCCATTTCAGGGTCTCCATAGCATGACATGCTCTTACATTGGAGACCCACTTTCACAACTCCCAAGCATTCAAAGACACCCCTTTCTTCCCGAAGAGGGAAGAATTCTTTAGCTCTTTGTGTTTAGAAGTATTTGGCTAGGAACACATCATGTCATTTGTAATACACTGGTTTTTTCAGCATTCACTGATTTAAAAAAAAAAAAAAGAATTCCTAATTTTGGAGATTTTAAAGAGAACGAGTGGGGGTGCACACGTGTGCAGAGGGCAAGAGAGAATCTCCATCAGACTCCCCAAAGAGCTCAGAGCCCAACATAGGGCTCGATCTCATGATTCTGAGATTCTTGATTTCTAAACCAAAATCAAGAGTTAGACGCTTAACCAACTATGCCACTCAGGTGCCCCATGAATTCTTAGCCTAGAAAAAAGAACTAACCTTCAAATTCTCGGGTGAAAAAAATTTTATGAACACTATTTAACACTCAATAACCTTCACGTCATGTTTTCTTGACATTTAATCCCTTTACTAATTTCAGTGTTAAAAACCTTTGTTTTAGAGCCAATGATTTCTTCCTGTCTGTAATAAACTGTTCTGGGTCTTCTTGAAGATTTGCCTTTTATACCCTGCTAACCTAGATAAATTCATTTTGTTACTACTGTGTTCAAAAAGCCAAAATTAACTATAATCCTTCCACCTTTATCACAAAGCAGAACTACATCCATCACCTTCTTAACAATTCTGTGTGCATCCTTTGTGGTATTTTCCTTGAAGGTTTCATGTGCCGTACCAACAATGAATGCTGAATATGGAACATAATTTAAGATAAGACACTTTAAAAAAAAAAAAAAAAAGATTTTATTTATCTATTTGACAGAGAGACAGAGAGAGAAAGCACAAGAAGGCAGAGCGGCAGGCAGAGGGAGAGGGAGAAGCAGGCTCCCCGCTGAGCAGGGAGCCCGATTCAGGACTTGATCCCAGGACCGTGGGGATCATGACCTGGGCTGAAGGCAGACGGACGCTTAAAGACTGAGCCACCCAGGCGCCCCGATTAGATACGTTTTATAAAGGAAAAACAGGGGCACCTGGGTGGCTCAGTCGTTAAGCGTCCGTCTGCCTTTGGCTCAGGTCATGATCTCAGGGTCCTGAAATCGAGCCCCGCATTGGGAAAGCTGCTCAATGGGGAGCCTACTTCTCCCTCTCCCACTCCCCCTGTTTGTGTTCCCTCTCTCTGTCAAATAAATAAATCTTTTTTAAAAAATCTTTTTTAAAAGGAAAAACAAAAATCACATTTTCCAACACTTAGCAACATGAGGAAAAGACTCACAATGTTTTAAATTGCAGAGATTCTACTGCATGAAATATTAAATTGGGTTTTAAAAATACAAGTGTACAGAAAGTAGACCAGAGAAAATAAAACTGAGATAGTGACCAAAAAAAAATAGCATTCTGTCCAGCAGCAAGCTTTCTAGCTTTCTGAGATGTCCACATTTTCTACAAAGAATAAATTACTTTAAAAACAAAGTGAGAAGGGGATCTTAATGATTATTCAAATGGTATCACAAGGGACATGGGTGCTTTTCCTGAATAGAACTAGTACTGATCACAAAAAGTACTCGATCACAGAAGTTATATAGGGCACACGGGTGGATCATTCAGTTAAGCATGGGACTCTTGTATGAGCTCAGGTCATGAGTTCAAGCCCCGTGTGGAGCCTACGTAAAAAACTAAAAATAAATTTTAAAACCCCAAACAAACAAAAACAAGTTATATGAAATGTGGACTCACACGGAGCTAACAAAAAACAAGGATCAAATAAAGACAATAACCACTCTGAAGCCAGTAATACGTTGCTATACTGAAGTCAGGGATAATATGAATACCATGACATTAATACCACGGGTAAAAGCATTCTCAAATTGCCCCACACACTAAAAGGCGGGTGAATAAACAGGCACTTGTTTTCACTTGGTCGGCACTGCCTACATACACATCACTGATGAACTACACTGGCGATCCAGAAAGACCTCCTGCCAACAACAACAACAAAAGACCGAGCTGGAGAACAAAAGCTCAGAACCACTATGCTCATCCTGTCTCTACAGCTACACTTGTTCATGTGTTGTTGTTTTTTTTAAGTACTAAAACTAATCAGACCAGCCATGTATCAAGAACTCACGGACTCCTACGTGGCTAGGAGCTACCATATGTGACAAAGCAGATACACAGCATTCCCCTCATTCTGGAAAGTTCGACATCTACAGATTTTTGCTGAGCGTAGTCTCAAGACCTTGTGACCACGTCTGTGGGCAGCAGTCCCTCTGTCTCTCTGCTATCCCCTGCTAGAGCTCAGACCCAGTAAACAGGCCAAGTCAGACAGATGGGGACTCCTGTCCAGGCGGTAGGGTGAAAAGCGGAGGGGTGCCAATGGATCAGCAAGCTGACAAACCCCCTGTCAGTTCAGCCGCAGATGGCTCCTGGTGTCATCAGTCTAGCTTTGAGACGTGGGGAGAAGGGAAAAGTGCAGGTTAGAACCCTTTACAAAAGGCCACAAGGCTATTCAGTAAACCAGAAACTATAGAAAAAGTTTGCAAAGCCATTACCCACAAAAGGTGGTTTTAATCATCCAGGATTTTAGGCAATCCTGATGTAGCTTGAGGGTAAAAGGCCAGCAATCACCAGTTAATACTCAGGAACAAAGTGCCACATGAAGTATTTCAGTGAGATGCACATTCTGCTACCCTCGAGGCTGTAGGCATAAAGAAAGGTGTAAATCCACACACAGAGGATTCTGGGCTCACTGCTTCTCTCTCTCTCTCACACACACACACACACACACACACACACTCCAGAAATAAACCATCACCTTGAATTCATTCCTGTATGCAGGTGGAGGTGGAGGGGTAGGGAAGGCCTCACACACCACAGGAGAGAATCGGTGGTCACAGAGGATGCCTATCCTTTAGTTTCTCTGCTTTCTACTCCCCCCCCCCCCCAAATTCAGCAAAAGCATCCAAATGTTTCCTATCCCGACCGTACCAGGTAGGATCTAGCAATTAGGAAGAACTTGAACAGGCCATAAACATCAGCCGATCACTCACCACTGAAACAAATCCAAATGGGACAAACGGAGGTCTCAAGTGTTCTATTTGTCGTAAGAAACCTGCTTGCAGTGGGACCCAGTTACTTGTACAACTAGACGTCCAATGACGTCAGTGCTCATTACAACATACCAATTTTTTTGGTGCATCCAATATTGCTTTAAGTGGCCAGAATCCAGGAATTGTGGTTTAATGATTGACAGACTGCAATGTGAATAGTTATATAACATAGCCTCCATCACTTCTAAAAAGCTGCTGCAAATACAGAAGCCCTAGAATTGTCTTTCCTTGACCCGAACCTGAAGTTGCACTTCCACGCTGATGGACTCCCACAGTCCCTTTCTCTTTCTGCCTGCCTCCCGGCCTCCCCACTGCAACCCGGCTGCCACAGATCCATCTTCTTCGACATACCACGTGCCCGCTCAGAAACCTCAGACACACCCCAATCAAGAGCTCTGTGCCCCATTAGGGGCACCCCACATACACACACCTACCTCCTGCCATTGCTATCCAGGCTTTCCCAACACCGCTGAGGAATGACCTACTGGGGAACACTAAATAGGGTTCATCTCCTTCTTGCTCGGCCAGAGTTTGTACCCTCCGAGTCTTAGGGTGAGGTCTAATGCTAGGAGGACAGCATCCAGACCCAGGGAATGGGGCAAACAGATTTTAATACAGTCCCTGAAGTGTGCTGTTTTATGACACACAGCTACAGCTTTTATGGGAAGTAGTTAGGTAATGTGTATCTAGAACCTCAATCACAATTACCCTTTGAATGCTTGCTTCCTGCCAGATGCTAAGGACTTTAAATAAATCATCTCCTTAATCCTAAGAATATCGCCGCTGAGAAAGAAATTATTACTCCATTTACAGAGCCGGGAAACAAGGAACAAGAGCCAAACGGGATGGCCAAGTCATGTGTGTTGGCGTTCTCCCTTGGTGGGACCGTGAGGCCAGCCTTTCAGGGATGACAGCATGACCCTCCCTGCCGATTCCCGCTAGTAGAAATGGAGGGCAGCGGCCTATCAGGGCTGGAGCTCACAGGAGGCTGAACACACAAGCAATTTTCCCCCCTAAGCTTCTAGATCATCTGCACTCCCAGCTCCAGGGCCCTGAGCTCAGGCCACTGCAAATACGCCTGTCTTCCGTGTTCTAGTGCACCCAGGAGGTGTGGTTTGGGTTGACAAAAGAGCCCTTCCTTGGGGATGTACAGTACACAGATGTTCTGAGCTCTCTGTGCCTGCCCCCTGCCCCAACAGCCCTTTCCTCAGACAGAGCTTGCTGGAGCTGGCTTATTTTTCACAAAGGGGCTAAGAAATTGGAGGAGAAGGTCTGAGCAGCGCGGAGGGCCAGGATCCTCCCATCCACTACCAAGAGCAGCCACTTGATGGCAATCTTAACCTATTCCCTTGGAATTCTTCCATCAAGAGCGACCCTGGGAGGGTGGGAGCAACAAGAATGGGCCGCAGAATGTGGACAGTGCTAGAAAAAGGCCCCTTTGCGTGGCCTGAGGAGGCAGGCGCAGGGGCGTGGAAGGATGGATGAAGAAACGATGCCGACATTCTCCCCTGCGTTACTCTCATGTCCACAGACCTCTCTGGGGGCCTGGGTGGCAGTGAGGATACAGCTTCTGAAATCAGACAAGGAAGTCGGGAGGTTTCTCAGGCCCTGTGACACATTCACATTGGGCTCTCCATCCAGAGATTGAAGAAGTTCGAGGCAGCTTCTGATCTCAGCACCTTGTCCCCTGAAACCATGGGGAAAAAGCCAAAAAAAAGGAAGAAAAATTTAAAAAGGAAACTTTCCTTCGCGGTGCTACACCTGTTGAATAAATCAGCCCAACATTTGTCTTATTTAAACTGTAAACAAGGGTGAATAAAATAAAAGCCATGTGCATCTATCTTCTAGAGAGAAGGCTGAGGGGGGTGGACGGAATACACTGTAAATTACATTCACTACTTCTATTTTCAGTGGCAGGAAGATTAACATCACAAGATGGGGGGGGGGGCAGGATTATCAGAAAACTGTCCATGTCTCAGCATGGATAAGGATTCGTATCCCCCACACGGTCCAACCCGGCCCTTTGTGATGGCTTCGTAACTCTTGGCTTCTCAATTTATAAGAAGAGTTCAGGCAGAGAGTGGAGAGTTTGCCAATATTTTCCTCTGAGGGATTCAGAAGTGCCAGCTGAGAGCCTTCCAGCTCACCCTTTAAAACTCTGTAACACTTTCCAACTGAGTAAACTGGAAAGGCCCTTTTCAAATAACACTAGTCTCAAGTTGGGTAAACTGCTGAGTGAGGACAGGGTAAAAAGCCGCTCTGGTCCAGGCTAAGCAATTTGCAATGCAGATCCCTCCAGAAATTACCAGGCCTCCTGCATGCCAAGCCAATAAACGTGCACAATTTCCACTGGGGTGTCACCTACCCTACTCATGTCTGCAGAGGATTCGCTGACCTTCTAGCATCACCCTCGATGACAAGGTCCAACTTGTCAAAAGTGGGGATTCAAACTCCTTCATAAATACCCCGAGTCCATCAGGGCGAAGCTATCAGAATTAAGACAGGTAAATGTTTCCAAGGGGAGACCTTGAGCTGCCTTCATGCATCGGAAGGCAACAGAAATCGTTCAAAGCCATCGGAAAACTGCCACTTGAGGCAACACCAAGAGCTAGCAGGGGAGTCTCAAGCACAGATGTCTTTCCCAGTCACCAGGACCAGCTGCCACACCCCATGATCAGAAGACCCACCTACCTGCCAATGGGAAACATGGAGTCAGTGAAGGAACTGACCCAGAAGCCACTGGAGGGGCAGGTGACCCAGGAAGAGGCCCCCCCCATGTGCAGAGCTGAAATCATCAGCTCCAAAGCATGAACAAACCAAGAGCACTAGTGAAAGGTCAGGGAACGGGAGACAGGAGGAACGGGGTCCCGGGCACCGGGCATGAGGAGCTCTGAAGCCCCAGAAAGGAGCCTCAAGCTCTCCTTGCAAGACACAGTCACAGCCTGACAGACACTCTGGTCCTCAACGGGCAGGTCTAAGGTTATAAAATAGCTCATGATTCCCTCAAGGACCCCAAACCTCCATGTATGAGACACCTGTACAATTTTAGAATCTTTCAGAAAGAAATCATGAGGAAGCTAGTTTGGGGACTCTGCAGAAGCCCCCTAAAGACTAAAGAGAAAGCTACAAGAATAGAGAAGATTTGACAGCAGGTGAGCTTAAGTAACAAACAGTAAATTAAGGGATTTAATGGGCTGTAGGGTAATTTCCCAAAAGCATACCCAGTTATCACCGTTCTGGCTTTAAAGATACGCCATACAGGACACTAAACATTTGATGGGCTCAAGTAGTAACAGGTTATTTCCAAAAGCGAGGTGAAAGGCCCTCTAGATTTGGGGGAAATGGGAGCGAAGAAGTTCACAAGCGAAGCAAAACTGCACTAGGGCCATCGTAGTAGATCAGCTAGTAATTAAAGCTCCGTAAATCTATCGCAGAACTCAAATCATGGCGTGGCGCAGACGGCCTATCTCCAGGTAGGAGGAGGTGGGGGACGTTACCATTTACGAGAGTAAACACAGATAAACTCTCCAAGCCTGAACAGTCTGGGGACCCCACAGGCTCTTCCCTTCCTGTACAAGTTGAGAAGTAAAACTGGTTGGAAAGCCTTGCCCTAAATTACACTCACAGCATATAAAAAGAAATTGAATTCGTGTATAAAATACAAATAAAATGAGTGTGTGTTAAAACAAACAGGATCCTTCAACCTCAAATAATGCCATGATTTTTCCCACATTGACAACAGAAACATCCCTCCAGGGCCATCCCGATTCCCACACCCTCCCCGATCCCTGGGACCTTTGCAATAACCCTCTTGGCCCCTTCCTTAGGTCTCTTGGCCTACAGCAGCTCCCCAGCTCAGGAGTCTTGTTTCAATCCCCACTGAAGTATGGGATGCAGATAAACCCAAGAGGTCTCAAAAAAGCAGGCATGCAACAAATAAAAACCCAAGCTTAATTCCATCCACTCAGGAGGAACAATAACTTCTCCAAGGTCAAACAAGTTCATAGGGGTTCCTGGCATACCAGGAAATCGTTCTAGTACCCACATAAGCACAAAAGGAAACACGTCGCAGATGAGCAAGGAAATTAACTTAATCTAAAATTAAAATGGGATAAAACGGTCATCATCTCAGAAGCCCCGCTTCGTTATGCAGCCTTGTGCAAACTGCTTAACATGTGCTAATGTGGGTGGTAGTACTGTTTGCCCCTATGTTGAAGCCCCCAAAACCCAATGTGACCCTATTTGGACAGAGCTTGCAAGGACGTGAGAAAAGTAAATGAGGTCATAATGGGGGGAAAGGGAGGGGTGACCGACAATAATCTTCTAGGACCAGTGTCCTCCTAAGAAGGGGAAGAGACACCCGTGGACGCTCTCGCCCACGCTTAGCCTAGCGAGGATATGGCCGGGAAGCCCATTTCTCACCAGGAACAGGACTCCGGGACCTCCAGCCTCCAGAACAAGGAGAAATGTATTTCTGTTGTTTAAACCACCCCACCCAGTCTATGGTATTGTCTTACGGCAGCATGAGCTGACGAAGACACAGACGTTCACCACAGCCGTAAGAAAATGAACAGAAATTAGTAATCTGACCCTGCTGGGCTCCCCACCCCGACCCCCCCGGACCATGTGTTTGCATCCTCCCGGCCATGGGGCAGCTCACGGCTGCGGACAAAGAATCACTCATATCAGCAGCAAAGGGGTATGCCCTAGGGATGCCTCTTTAGCTTGCCTTTGGGGAAAAGCCACATCTGGAACCCCAGTTCCGAGAAATCTCTTGAATTCTTGAACCAAGGCTGCGACTTCTGAACACTCACAGAAGGGGACACCAAGCAGGAGGAGAGGCAGAGCTGTTCGAAAGCCCATTAGATCCGGACTTGCACACAGCTCAGAACCAAAAAATGAAACACCAGTTCAAGACAGAGAATCTGGCTCCATGAACGCACTGCTGAAATGGTGAAGGTCATTCATGGCCATGTCCAACTGTGGGGGTCTTATTCATGCCTACCTAAAGCCAGGGCTCCTAAGAGCCGCATCCTGGACACACAGGAGCTGAGCCACTGGCTTTGAGACCCCTTCAAGTCCCAACAGACACTCTCACGCATCTGGAACATTCTGGGAAAACACCACAAACCCATGTATCATCATAAAAGTTCAAAAAAAAAAAAAAACAAGACAGCCATGGTGACAAACCCCAAAATGACCATACACTTTCATTTGGAGCAACATTTCTGGGCTGATGGAAAAGTCCTAGAAGACTTGTCACATGGGTATAGGAGCATTTGCAAATCTGCTGAATTGTACAATTACGAGGTATGATTTCACAGAGCATAAAGTTTACTTCAATCTAAAGGGGAAAAAAAAAAAAAAAGAAGGAGGTTAAGATCTGAGTCAGGAGTCCTGGGGTCAAATCCTGATTAGACCGCTTCGTTATGCAGCCTTGTGCAAACTGCTTAACATCTGAGACCCACGACACAAACCCACAAAATTAAGATAGTAACAGATTACGATAATGTTATGAGATTAGAAGGAGTAACTTCTTTCTTAAAAGCCCAATCTTAATTTAAACTACCAAGCAATGCATCCTGTACCCGAATAGGCAATCTACAAATAGGGTTAAGAAAAGGTACAGGGTAGGGGCGCCTAGGTGGCTCAGTTGGTTAAGCATCGGACTCTTGGTTTCAGCTCAGGTCACCATCTCAGGGTCGTGAAATGGAGCCCCATGTCAGGCTCTGTGCTTAGCACGGAGTCTGCTTGGGACGCTCTCTCCCTCTGCCCCTTCCTCCTGTGCATGCTCTCGCGCTCTCGCTCTCTCTCAAATAAATTAATCTTTAAAAAAATAAATAAATAGGGGCGCCTGGGTGGCTCAGTTGGTTAAGTGACTGCCTTCAGCTCAGGTCATGATCCTGGAGTCCCGGGATCGAGTCCCACATCGGGCTCCCTGCTCAGCAGGGGGTCTGCTTCTCCCTCTGCCCTCTTCCCTTTCGTGCTCTCTCTCATTCTCTCTCTAATAAATAAATAAAATCTTAAAATAAATAAATAAATAAATAAAAGGTACAGGGTGATCTAATTCCCAGAATCTTTATGATGGTAACACTTAGAAATTTATCACAATTATGAATAAACATGCACTTTAGAGACAAGGAAAACAGCAAAGGCTGTGATCCGGAGGGGAGGGTGTCAGGCTGTGTGCATTTCTGAAATAAAACCTAGAGTCACAGATGGGACACTCAACCCCTGAACAGAGAGAAGTGTGTCCACAGCATGGCAGAGGGTGCTGGAGGGGGGGGGGGGGGGGCCGGGGGCGGGGCAGCAGCTGGTGGGCAGAGAGATGTCTGCACACTGCTTCACACAACAACACATGCCCTACAGAGTGCCCAGGAGTCCACTCAAAGTGGATGAAGCTTTTCTCTCATGGACTTCCAATCTACTGTGGGGAGAGAACTCAGAATTAGTGAACAACAAAAATACAGTGTCAGGCTGTGAGAAATTCTATGCAAAGAAATATTACAAGGTAAAAAGTGAAAAGGTAACAGACCAAGGAACGACTTTTGATAGGATGCTCTAGCTCAAACCTCCAGGTTTGAGCAGGAACCCAAAATACAGGCAGGGATGAAGCATGCAGTTATCTAAAGGGAAAGAGTTGTAAACAGAAGGGTCAGAAAGCACAAAAGTTCTGGGTGCCAGGGTGGCTCAGGGTGTTGAGCATTTGACTCTTGATTTCTGCTCAGGTCATGATCTCGGGGTCCTGAGATCCGGCCCCGCGTCGGGATCTGCACCGAGCAGAGCCTGCTTGAGATTCTCTCTCCCTCGCCTCCTGCTCACGCTCTCAAAAAAAAAAATTTTTTTTTTTTTTAAAGCAAAAAAATTGGGGCACCTGGGTGGCACAGTTGGTTAAGCATCTGACTCCTGGTTTCAGCTCAGGTTCTGATCTCAGGGTCCTGGGACTGAGCCTGGCCTCGGACTCCCTGGCTCAGCGGGGATTCTGGGGTGGATTCGCTCTTCCTCCCTCTGTCCCTCCCCCCACTGTATTCCCTCCTCTCTCTCAAATAAATAAAATCTTCAAAACACACACACACACACACACATATTCTGGTACGCCTGGAACAACAAGGAGGCCAAACTAGGGGAGGTAGTGGTGAGGAGACCTGACACTGTGGCCCACATCAAGTGGTCTGGGTAAGGATGCTCAACTATCATGCTAAGAGGCAGGAAGACACTGCAGGAACACAGCGTGCACTAATCTGCATTTATAAAGGACTGTTCTGACTGCTGCCTGGAGGGGGAAAAGGTGGAAGCTGAGATGACACAGCATCAGGGGTCCCAGCCCAAGCAAGAGGTTTCGGACCAGTGACAGGAGTGCAAATTCAGATTCGGAAGATGTGAATTTAGAACAAACAGATTTTGCTAAAGGATGGAATGCAGGAATGCAAAGTATGGAAAAATCATAGTAGTACAGATCACTCCAAGCTTTAGGCCAAAGCACCGAGAAAAACAGAACTGGCATTTATGGACAACGGGAAGACGGGCAGAGCAGAGACATGGTGCAGACAGTTGGCTTTGGGACAGTTCACGTTCACGAGGCCTTCCAAGAAGGCTAGTAAGCAAGTGCAGTTCAGGACAGTTCGATCATGTCAAATGCTGCCAAAGGGGCAAATAAGGCGACACTGACTGGAACCCTGGTTTAGCAATCAAGGTCATTATGAAGCCTTAATCGTGGCCTGATTCTAGGGGTTCAAAGGAGAATGAAAGGGGAAAGGATATTAACATGAATATAAATAGTAGAGGAGACAGCCTGTGTAGATATTTTCTTTCAAGGAACACCGCAGTAAAGAGAGACATGAACAGCAGGAGGGAGATACAAGATCAGTAGAGGGATTATTTTATTATGAGAGCAACTACAACATGTTTTGTTTACTGATGGCAATCATCTAGGAGAGAAGTAAATAGTGAAGAGGGGTAAGCTCCAGAGTGAGGTCCCTGTAGAGATGAGAAAAGGAGATCACAGCAGATTTCCATCCTCTCGCCCTCAGGACCCTCAGTGTCGGGCTTTTCTAAGAACTGTGACAGACAAGAGAGAGCACGTGCTCTCCCTCCCTTCCCCCCACCCTGCCCCCGCCTTGCGAGTGAGGGAGCGCGCACACACACACACACACCCTTACCTGTCGTAGACCCCTCCTCTTAAAGCAGCCCAGATTTCACATACACACACATACACACACACACACACACACCCTTACCTGTCGTAGACCCCTCCTCTTAAAGCAGCCCAGATTTCTCTCACACACACACACACACACCCTCACCTGTCGTAGACCCCTCCTCTTAAAGCAGCCCAGATTTGACAAGGATGAGGAGGACAGAATCCAGGACAGAGCTAACAGAGGAAGTGGGCTGAGAGAGCTGGAGGGCAGGGGGCCTCAAGCACAAAGTGACAGGAAAGAAGAACAACAGAGTTCCGTTTTATTACTCACAAAACCGCCTGTGTTCTAAAGACACAATCAACTATCAACCAAATGGAAGCACTATCAAGAAACGCCCCGAGTGCATCACTTAGGTCCTGGATGGACCACATGAAAGCTACAGGAAAGACATCAAGCCTTTTCAGTGCAACCATTTTCCAGGATAAAATGTAGCTTTGTTGTTTGTTTTTTTAATAAATTTAAGTCGCTTTCAGTGAAGTGTATTACCCTTCATCTCACCCAGCTTTTTTCACATGGTGTGTTGTCTCACACATGGGGGGTGGGGGGTACGGACAGAAGGAAGAAGAGTCTCTGAGGCTGGAGTGTTCCAGAAACCCAAAACTGCAGCAGCTGCTCGGTGCCCACAGCTTACAGAGGACACAGGACACTGACACATCAGCAGCTCCATTTGGGCAAAGCGGTGGGGTAAGCCACTTTCTCCAGGAGGAAACACACAAAAACCCAAAAAATGGTCTTCCCTGTTGAAGTAGGAACCATTTCTAGAACAGCTAGACGTGAACAACCCGGGCCCAAAGCAGAAGGGAGAGGGGCCCCCCTGGCTGTCAGAAGGCAACCATACGACCATGATGGTCTTTTCCAGTACATAAAATTCCATTCGTGGAACGATGTGCTCGGACTTTTCATTTGGACTCACACAAGGCGTCTTTACTTTATGTAGTAAACAATGAACCTGCAGGAGTTGGGACCAAGTTTCATTTCACAATCAACCCATCAGCAATCTTTAAGATTTTCAAGGAGTCGAAGATCCTATTCCTTAGTAGAAAGAAGGGGAAGGGGGGCTCCCTGTAGCTGCACCTCCAACTTTGGCCCTTCACTACAAATTGGCAGTGGTTTCCAGAAAGTACCATCCCCCACCAGCGCACCGCCAAGACCAGTGGCCCTAGGAGGACTGGCCAACCTGGCGGTTCAACAGCAGCATTAAAAATACAAATCTCGGGGCGCCTGGGTGGCTCAGTCGTTAAGCGTCTGCCTTCGGCTCAGGTCATGATCCCAGGGTCCTGGGATCGAGCCCCGCATCGGGCTCCCTGCTCCGCCCTGCTTCTCCCTCTCCCATTCCCCCTGCTTGTGTTCCCTCTCTCGTTGTGTCTCTGTCAAATAAATAAATAAAATCTTTAAAAAAAAAAAAAAAACAAATCTCTACTTCTCGGTGAAGAAACAAAATGAATGCCTGTGTGTGCCTGTCACGGGCCTCAAGAGGGTAAGCGGGCAGGAGGAGTGCCATCTTGGGATTCCCTCGATCGATGACAAGCTCCACTAAAGCCCGGAAACATGCCCACATTCATACTCACACGACGCTGCCCCCTCCCCCGCTTCCGAGGTCTCCTTCCCCAGTGAAGGGTCGCACATTATCTCCTTCAAAAGAAACCCTTATTAGAAAAAGTGTCCTCCTACAAATTCTTATTTTTGGAATCCTATCTTTACAGAGCGTTCCAAAATTATTTCTGCTTATCGAAGAGGTGGCTGAAAGCAACGGAGTGCTGGTGCAGAAAGCCGAGGCTGCCAAGGACTACTGGGGCAGGCAAACGCCTAATCCACGCTGGTGTATCACTTCCTCATCTACAAAACGGTCTGTTTTGAAGATCAAAATGAGTTGAAATGCGGACCGAGTGCTAGTCAGTCAGTAATGAGTGCTCAGTACAGACTGGCCCATCACAACTACCACAGGTTCCAAGAAAAACGATCCGGGGTCCCTTAAATCTACTCAAGGCTCTTTGGCTGACCAGAGGCCTTGCTCGATCTCAGATGACATTTACAGGAAGCAAATGAAACTCCAAATACAGCTAATAGCTCCCCTCTCTTACTGTGTAATTATGTGTACTCATTTGCGTAGCATGTTATTATTTAAATGTCCCTAATTTCAGCCCCAGCGGGCCAAGGGCCCTCAAAGAGTGGCCTCAGCCTCAGCCTCTGCCAGCCCTTCCCAAAGCTTTTGTCCAATGTATTATAGGCAGAAGAAGTGGCATTCTCTCTGGCAGGAAGGAGACAGAAGGCTCTCACAATCAGCAGAACTCAGGAGTGCCGCCTCACCCACACTCGGCCATAACCAACAAGCCAGAATAAGGGTTTCGTTCCCTCCACAGGCCATCCGCGGGGCTGTTCAAGATTCACATCCGCTACCTCTACCAGGAACCTCCCCCCCCCAAAAAAAAACAAAACAAAACACAACCTCATTCCCTGTCACTTTAGAACTATGAAAGCAAGATCGATGGCCAACATGGATTTTGTGACATAAACTAAGAGGTCTCCCTACCATCTTGCGTCTGGTTGGGTTATTACTACGACAGGAGACCCACGGAAATGGGGCGGCAGAGCTGAGCCACTCGGATACAAGCTGTTTCACAGACTCCACACCCACCCACCCTGCCTCACGCAGAGGGAAGGCCGAGGAGGGGCTGCTTCGTCATCCTCGCAAGCCAAGGATTTAGTGGAAGTGACGGCAATTCATTCTCAAAATTCTCAAATTAGATTAAAAGTTACATCAAGCTCCTTCTCTTGTCAACGCCAAGCATTATTTGAAGACGGAATTTTCCCCAGGAAACACTAGCAGGACCAATAACTCAGACAAGTGATGCGGGGGAGGGTGCGGGGGAATCAAGCACCTTGTTTTCAATACTACTGCTCCTGCAAAGATATGGTGTAATTTTCACCCCTTCTGCCCCCTTAAATAAGTGCTAGATTCAAAGTTGCAGGGCGTGAGCTATAATTCCAGTTCTGCTGGAAGACAGCAGTGTGACCTTGGGAAAGTCACTACCACACAGAGCACTCACAAAGCCCCGCAAGGACATGTATTCAGCTTACAGATGAACACACCAGGGGCCTCAGATGCAGGTCACTACCAAGGTCCCCAAGCTGCAAAGCATGAGGGGTGCGAGGGGGGGCCCACAGGGGCAGCACGTACCCACCCCAACTCTGGGCACGGGTGCCCACTCTGATCCCTGTCTGGTTAGTTTCCTTCCCCATGATCTAGAGCTAGGGATCTGCACTGGTGACAGCTTTAAATCTCGACCACCAGACAGATTTCTGTGACCATTAACACCGCACCAATGGATTTCCATGTTTACAAGGGAACCTCAGGAGGTTCTGTGACTAACTGAAACAAACAAAACAAAAAACCAAAACATTTTTTTTTGAAGTATAAATTTAATAAAGCCTCTGATCACGTTTTAATCCCTAGGTTATCTATGAAACCAACCCCCACCCCCAACTTTTTAGAGCCATCAGGAGCCATCGAGGTGTCAATGAACACGAGCCATAAAAGTACAGATGCAGTGTTTTTGACAGTGTGGTATCTCCAGTTGTGAAAACCACTCTCCCCCCACTAACCTCTCTTCATTTGCCCCACGGTGAAGAGCCCCAAGATAAGGGCGTTGTGATGTGCAGCTCAGGACAAGGTCCTTCTGTGCAGGGTGGAATGAGGATTATGAAGTATCCGTTAAACAAGGGACATGTATACAATCACACACACAGAGCACTGCTCGCAATCCTCCCACTCCCAACCTCAGCTGCCCAAAAAGTCTGGGGTGCTCCACTGCCTTCCGCTTTCTCTGGACCATGCACCCTAAGGGCACACCGCTGAAGTGTGGGGGCCTACAGAGAAGGAGTTCCTCCCCAGTGAACAATGCCGGTTTCCCCATCTCTCCAGTAGGCCCCCAGTGAGAAAGCACACTTTAACCTGTTAGCGGCCTCTAAGAAAATTATTCTTAAAACCAGAGGTGTTTACTCAGAAGTGCTATGGAAACCCGCGATACAGAATGACAGACCCGTGGGCTTGGACCGCTGGCTGCAGGGACACCGACAGGAACCAGAAATGGGCATCTTCACGGCAATCCCACAACCAAGAGAGAGAGGCCTTGGTGTCTCCATATTGAAAACTAGACAGGAAAACGACAAGCCAGTCTTTGTCAGCATGAAATAAAAACTACCGCAACAAAAACCCCCTTTTCTTTATGAAATTGGTACACGAATTCTTTAAAGTCTTCAACGACCCCCAACAGAGCGGCCTTTGCCAGTTTTCTTAGAATTCCTTCCTGGGCATTGTCAAGCCCTTGACCAGGCCAATTAAAAACAAGAGCGACCCTTGGTCGACAAGGCCGGCAGTGCCTATGAGACCTCTTGAAGGGCTTTAGTTTTTGTTCTTTTACTTAAATCCCACCTTTATTTAATTCTGGACACCTGGCTAACTTGTCCTGAAAACGGTTTTTTTCTCTCAGATGGGTGGGTTTTTTTTTTTTTTGCTAAGAGATTCCAAAACCACGAAGGCCTTCCTGCTCCTGCATAGCAGAATGCCTTATCACGACAGTAAAATCTAAACCCCCAGTCGCCCCTGCTCTACTCTAACCTTCAGGATGCAGTGAGACTCTCCCCCGTCACGCCCCCCTCAAACACGTAAAGCCAGACACTACGTTCAACGCGAAGCAAGGACACCAAGAACAATCACATCACACAGGGGTCCAGATTCTAGACTCGTGGCAACAGATTCTACTAATTTTGCTTCTGTGTATGTGGAAGATTATATATATATTATCCTGGGCGGGGGGAGGGGAGCTTTCCCATATACATGTGGACTCAGACTTCCAGAAGCTTCTTGTTTTAAGTCACCCAGAACCAGAAGAAGAGAGGGACAGGCCTTGGGTCGGTGGCAGGGCAAACCTGGTGGAGTTCAGGGACGGCGTCCCTGGAAACCCCGCCAAGGCTCGATGCGGGTCCCACCTGTAGGCACTAGTCCCAACAAGAGGCTCCCTCAGACAACCCACCTTCCAACGAAGCCAACTGGAAGGACAGTGGATGCCCGAGGTGAACCTGTCCCTCTGGACCCTGGCAAGCTCTCAAGTACCCCCACGTGTCCCAACTCTATCAGCCCACGACCAGAGCAGAGACTCGGAAAAAAGAACCACCACCTCTCCCGTATCTCTCCTTGCTCCAAGCCAAGTACAAACCAGAACATGGTCTATTCATTCACATTTATCTAGGACTCTAAAGGACTAACGAGGGCGAGGGAGACTGGAATGCCATCACAGCCCCATCCCCTGCACTAAAACACAGACTGTAACGTGTTCTGAAATGGTTTCCACTGGGTGATTTCAGCCCCGTCCTCCTAAAGAGACAGCAGAATAAACCCCGAGACGAGCAAGTTTCCTTCCAGGCTGCAAGGAGACTTCTCATAACCACACGGCTGTGCTCCCAAATGCACAGGAATTCTAGGTCACCGTCTACCTGCTGCCATGTAACCACCTGCCCGGCCTGATCAGCAAGGAAGGAAGCACGTCCTTAGGAGGCTGCTGAGCTGAGCCGGAGAGCAGAAGGGCAGCAAGCACCCCGAAGACTCAAGCTACTTCCTACGCAAACGGGGAAAGAACCAGGAGCTCCATCCAGGGTGCAGCAAGATCTAAGTAGAAAGACAGAGATCCACAGAAAAACCTGTAAGGTAGACTCTACCTTCAACCCAGGACCTACTAGAAATCGGATCACAGCCCCTGTCTTATCTGTAGGGAACAGACTAATTAAGGCACCTTGCCAATTATATTACACAGCACATGAAGGAGCATGAAAATGAATCCATAAACCCAGTAGGATGTCCAAAATAGCTGCCATCAGGGGTCTAGCCTGAGAAGCACAAGCCGCCCGAAACACATCCAATTCAGAAACAAGGTCCAAAGATACCATCCGAGTCCAACAGAAGAGGCAACTCACCATTCACTGTTTTCAGGCTCCCAGCAATGCCTTCCCCGTGTTGCCTCTTCTGGGCATTCTTGAACTCCTTCAGAGACAAATAAAGGACTTTACGTACCACCCTTTCTTCTGACCATGGAATCCCATCACTGTCATCCTGGAGAAACAGAAGAAAGGGAGAAGGGAAATCACTTTAAAAAAAAAAAAAAAAAAGGCAAGTAAACATTAAGTGTTCGAATAAACTTTAAAAAAAAAAAAAAAAAAAAATTCAAACAAGCATCATGCTACCGAGACCCAGCTCTGGAGGCCAGAATTTCATCATGTGGTGATGGTTCAATCACTGACCGTAGCAAAAAGCTCACTCCCAGACTGTAAAAGGGCGTGGAAGGAAGACAACCACCTGGATTCCTTTACAAACCCTGTGCCCAAATACCCTCATTAACCAGTAACACTGCCGTTTCCTATTCGGGGCCAAATTTAGAAAGAGGCATTAG
This sequence comes from Leptonychotes weddellii, assembly GCF_054177405.1. NCBI lineage: Eukaryota > Metazoa > Chordata > Mammalia > Carnivora > Phocidae > Leptonychotes > Leptonychotes weddellii. The sequence continues at coordinate 10,045,135 of NC_138376.1, forward strand.
TAAACTCAAAGCAGAGGGCTGAGGAATCAACGTCCTGGAGTTTCGCTGAGCAATGCCAGAAGGTGTCCCCTGCCTTACAAACAGATGCTGGGCTCCTCAAAAAAGGCTCCTGTGGTCATGGCGGGGCGGGGGCTGGGGGGGGGGGCGCCCTGCCCTCAAAGAATTTACCATTCGGTCAGAAGAAACGAAATTGGATCTGTACTGACCCCTCACTCACAGAAAAGAGTCTTAATTAGGAAAGAGACAGAGCACTGTGGAAAAAAAAGACCATGAATCCTGGTGGGCAAGGGTAGGAACTTGGGGAGGGAAGGGGTGATTTAAAGGGGGAGAAAAAAAAAGAAAAGAAAAATACACACAGGTTAATACTAGGTCTTGAAGGTCTAATTTGCACGGCTCCCTTACGTCTGTGTTATCAACAGCACTACAAGCTTCTGAGAGAGGCACAGAATGAATGGAAGGCCAGGTTGGGTGGCTGCGGTTTGGGGAAGTCCAAAGAGCCCCGAGCCCATCCCAGGCACTCCAGCAGAACTGCAGAAAGACAGAGGGGAGGCAAGGAGCAGCACGGGCAGGAGGGGAGGGGAGGGGAGGGAGCCCCCCCACCCCTCCCCAGCAGGGAGGTGAGAACAGGAGCCAAGTCTGGAAACGTGGAGATGGTGGATTGGGGATCTGAGCAGAGGTGACTGTTTTAGGGAACCAGCGAGGTGTGTGTAAGGTGTGAAGCGCTGCTTCACACACAGCCCAGGACAGTCGCAACAGGTTCTCGCCTACGGATACCTGCCTACTGTCCACGAATCCAAAAAGTCCTTATGTTCACACACTCACTGCAAGACTTAAGCATTTCAGAACCGTTCACCTTAGGAGGATCAGAGCTTCTCAGATACTTGGGGCCTTAGGAGAATAAGGAGAACATTAATATCCTGGGTAAACGCAGGAGGGGGTGGGGGTGGATATTCAGGTTCCTTTTGCTCAAACAGGAGTACTTTCCCCACAACAGCCAGGCCGGCGCTGTGGTCCTGATGCCAGACAGAACCGGTTCTTCCTCCCTGCCATCCGCAGGTCCCCGGAAACCTCAGCGGGACTAGGTCAGGGGGCTAGAGGAACTGAGCTCGTTCCCTGCGCTCACATCCCTAAATTCTGCATAAACACAAACTACATCCTAGAAATCCAACCACACGGAGAATCTAAAGCCCTAAATAACCTGAAGCTGCACTTGGATTAAGCTGCCAAGATTTTTCCAGAAGGAGAGCGCTCTACCGTCTTCTGTAATAAAGGGGAAGAGAGCCCTAGGAAAGAAGAGCTAGGATTTCCACCTTTCCCCCCGCCTCCCGACATCCTTCCACTTCTGCAGACCTGCCAAACTGAGATTTCCTGTTGGCTCCAGAGGAGGAAGGCACCTCCTGTCTTCCTGGGGGTGCTCCCCAGAGAGGCAAGAGAGGTCTACAGGCCAGCGTTGGCGGGTGGAGGTTCGAATCCGAAGGCTTAAAAGAAGTCAGCCAACTGCCTCCACCGGATGGGATGAGCACACGGGGTTTCTGAACTGCTACCATGTACAAGTCACTCTCTACCTTCCAATCACATGGTTCGCCAACAGAAAAAGGAAGCCCTCTGACCAGACCCCAATTAAGGAGGCTGAAAAACCAATCAGAGGACGTATCCACACAGCACACAAAAGGCACAAAGAAGGTGGATTCACTGCATCTGCATGATAAGCATTGGCTCCTCCTGGCGTTAAAGACAGTGAAGGCTGAAACCCCAGCTTTTCTCAGCATCCAGGAAAGAATGCTCTTTCATGAGCACCAGATTCCTATTCTCATCCTTGAAAGCTGATGGGATTATAAACTATTATTCCATACATACCCAGCATTTATAAATTATAAGACCCCAAAATAGCTTTCAACGTAAAGTTGCTGCAATAGATGTAGTGCGTCGTGTTCAGACTGGTGCCTTCATTCTGACTTCGGGCCTCCATACAAGAGAGTCCTACCCCTACAACCAAGCTCTCATTAAAACATAAACCGTGTGAGTTGAAACCGCCTGCAAAGGAAGATGCATTTCAGGTTCGCTTACTGTACTTTAAATACAGGAGAACCAAATCCATGACCGAGATTATGGGGCTTCAAATTCTAGACATGAAAAAACAAACTTTTTTTTTTTTTTCGGAAACACAAGAGCTCTTTTCGATAACGTACAGTGCTGGTCAAGCCTTGTCCCCTCCCTTGATGTTGACGCAAGACACAAACTAGTAGGTAATAAGGGGGCTGTGTTCTGTTTCCAAAAGTTCAGTAGGTGGGTAATAATTCTGAAATTAAAACTGAAGCTGCTTTTCACAGATCAAGATGAATCAGCCTACGCTACACTAGGAGGCCTGCATCCCTCCCTAGTGGAATGCCAGATGCAGTAAGCCCAAGTGTGCCTGCACCCCACAAGTGGTAACCCAGGGCTAGCCAAGATGGGAGGCATGGGAGGCCTGCAGGAAGGTACCTCAGGTCTGACACACACTCTGCCGCAGCCTTAACTGTCGTTCACAACAGCCAAGGGCTGAGAGCTCCAAGAAAAGCCCAGAAAGAACTATCGTTAGAGGTCAGGCGACCCAAAATGCAAACACCTGAGAGTTTATTACCTTTTATTTCCCCCTCTTCAAGAGCGGTCTCATCTTTTTAGAAAAGATTTGAGAGAGAACATGCAAGAGAGAGCACAAGCAGAGGGAGGGGAAGAGGGAGAAGCACACTCCTCATTGAACAGGGAGATGATAACGGGGCTCGATTTCAGGACCCCAGGATCATGACCTGAGCCAAAGGCAGGCACTTAACCGACTGAGCCACCCAGGCGCCCCTAATAGTGGTCTCATTTAACCAACCATTTAAACAACGTCTGCATGGGGCCAGGAAATCCCGTTCACCACTGGTATCCCAGCACTTAGGGCCTGCCTGACAGAGTAAGAGCTCAACAGATATTTCAGGAAAAACAGAGACTCAAGTTCAAGCTCACTCTTCCCACTACTTTTCCCCACATTTGGCCTGCGGGTCCCTAACCTTACAAACATCCAGGGTGTTTAAGTGGAGTGCAGTGCCAGAAATCCTACAGTTTCCTTGACTCAAGTCACCGCTACCCCCCATAAAACACTCCCCACAGTGATAATCCAAAAAGTCTACCCTCTCTCATTCTCAAGCAGTAAGCTTGTCAACGTACCGGAGACCTCATCCTGCAACCACCTAGTGCCCTGCCAAGAAAACAGCACCCATCTAGAAATCCACATGGTCTCCTAGGGCCCAAACCTGATGACCCAGTCACAGTCCCTTACCTTAAACTAAATACTGACCGATTCCTTCGCAAAACACCTGGACATTTGTTTTTCCTCTCCCACCACATCCACACAGGCTCCCCCGTCCTCTAGAATCCTCCAGGTTTTTTTTTTTTTTAATAAAGATTTTATTTATTTATTTGACAGAGAGAGAGATAGCGAGAGCAGGAACACAAGCAGGGGGAGTGGGAGAGGGAGAAGCAGGCTTCCTGCCAAACAGGGAGCCCGATGTGGGACTTGATCCCAGGACCCTGGGATCATGACCTGAGCCGAAGGCAGACGCTTAACGACTGAGCCACCCAGGCGCCCCCTCCAGGATTCTTGCATGCTCTTTTCCCTGCACCCTCTATATTCAATTACACGTTCCCAAATCACTATTTTCAAAATCTCATAGTCCACTCGTGCCTCAGTGTTCAAAATTCCTAATGATCCCCTTTGACCTTCCCTAGACCCCTTCAGGCACAGGGACTCTCCCTTTTAGTCAGAACGGATCCTGCCAGATTTGACAGCAAGGGGACTGAACAGGCAGGCAGGGAGAGTTCCTTTCTTGGCTTCCTCTGGGATGCTTCCCCAGACACAAGTACCCAATCCATTCTGGTTTACTGGTCAGCTTAATAAAGGAAGGCCCAGGCTGAGCTGCAGCCAGAGAGAGAGGAACCCAGCAGCTTAATTCTGATGCAAATTCAGTCGCCCAGATTGTGTGTCCAGTTCTTTTTATGCCATCTCCTTAAAGACTTTTTTTTTTTTTTTTTTTAAGCTATTGCCACCGGGGCATCACTAAGACCTCTACGTTTTTACATGTTCATCAAATTATTGGGCAAGTGCAATTCAAGCCCCAGACAACGTACAACCCTCCCTCATTCCCATCCCCTAATTTCTTAAGCTGTATTTCCCCAGCTTCAAAACATACGCTTTGCAAATACTGCCATATAAGAATATCTGGGCGTGTAGGGCAGCTGGGTGGCTCAGTGGGTTAAGTGACTGCCTTCAGCTCAGGTCATTATCCTGGAGCGGGGAGCCTGCTTCTCCCTGACCCTCCCCCCTCTCATGCTCTCTCTCTCAAATAAATAAAATATTAAAAAGAAAAAAAAAGTACCTGGGTGTGCTGGCAGGATTTAAAAAAAAAAAAGAAAAAAACAGGAAAATCATCACACAGATCTAGATTCACTTTGCCATTCTGACTGCTAAAAACCACTTTCTCTGGCAAGTGGAAAATTAAGTATTAAGACCTTTAAAAAACCAAAGGTGACAGGGTTTTCTTTTCATTTGAAAAACGTTTGCCATTCTTTGAAATAACGGGAGAGTCTTATCAAAAATGGCAGCTGATCAGGAATTAAACTTGAATGCTTATGGTCATCGTCTTATTTGTTAAGAGAAAAAGAACACAGCATAACCCTAGGGTGCTCCAAGTTTGGTAACAGACATGCACGGAAATGGAGTGCCAGGCCAGCACATGAGGATACTGCACTCCTTGTGGCAGACAGCACCAACTAAGAATTCTCCAAAACTCACATCCAGGTTAGAGATTAAAAAGCTTGCTACCACCTCCTTTCGGCTTAAAATGGAGTGGAAAAGGAAGTAATCACAAAACTTTTTTTTTTTTTTAAGAGGTGAGTTTCAATGTCTTGCCCAAGGTCAGGCAGCTGGAGAACATGGAACTAGCATGTGTGGTCAATGGGTCCACACGACGCAGCAGGTGCCCAAAGCAAAGTTTCAAAACTCGGAAATTCATTCTTAAAGAGAAAATGTCAAACCTGTAACTCACGTGAACTCCTAACTAAATGAAAGCAAAATTAAAATTACTCATTTCAAGAGGTGAATGGAAATATTATATGGGGGGAAAAAAAACACACCAAAAAAACCAACCCAGGACCACTCATGAGCAGCACTGGCTGGAGATTAGTAAAAGAACAGGAGGGAGGGGGATTTTCTCTTACTGGTCTCTGCAGCTACCTCATGTAATTGGAAGAACACCGGTTCTAAGGTCATCTCTCAAGACATCTTTATGCAATCTGTCCGTGTCTCAGTGTTTGTTATGGTTTCAAATTCAGGCCATCTTGATTGAGGAGAGGGAAAACGAGGATGGAAATGCATGGGTTCAAAAACAAAACAGAAAAACCTTTTCTAACAATTACAACTACTTGCAAATGAAAAAGGGCCCATCCAATGGAAGATCCTTAATTTCCTATCACTTGTCAGCAAACTACATCAGAGACTCATGCATCACAGGTAGAATGACCAAGTAATTTATCATACCAACCAAGGGCATCGTTAATAATGATGCAGGAACGACTGGTGGAAACCGGGACATAGGTCAACCAACCAATTATACTAGATGTCCCTTCCAGCAGATACGAAACCATTAAGAAAGAAAGGTCTAATACACCAGAGATCATTTTTAACCACATCACCCAAGAAAAATAAAGCCAACATCCAAGACATACTAG
>NC_138376.1:10050982-10098346 GCF_054177405.1 Leptonychotes weddellii
AGAATGTTCATATTCAAAGGTAGGGAGACCTCCTACCATGAAACCTCTGTATTGTAGCTTATACAAGTGCTAAGACAAATGACTGTATGTCTGGATCACAGGAACCACTGGGAGTTAACCAACACCACCAGCATGTGCATATAAGCCTCTCTCTATGCACCTTGCCAAGGCTCTGGGAATGGAAGAATTTGTGACTTTCTACTCCTTTTAAAATGAAAAGGGAGTGCCATGGCCCAATTCCAATGCTCAACCCGACTCTAAGTTGGATTAACAAGAAATAAGCACCTCATGGAGAGGAGGAGAATGGGAGGGGGGAGGGGATCTGGCAGGTGCATTAAGCCAACGACAACGAGTAACGAGACAAAATTTGGAAGACTGGGTTCGTGAGGAAGACAGGGGAGAAAACTGATAGCGCTTTCCTCATTCCAGGGAAAAAGACTGGAACCCTCCCCATGAATGCGTTTTCTTTTCATAAGTTCTGCATATACCTGTTAAGTCATTCTACTTAATACAATGTGTTGCTGTCTGAAATGCCGGCCTCTTCCATCAAGTTTGAGAAGAGAACAATGAAAACATCCAAAGAAAAAGGGGGGAGGGGGGTGAGGCTGTCTTCAGTCTTGACATGGATTCCACGTAAACAAGGACTTACAGAGCCAAAAATAAATGAGAAAATACTGGAAAATGTGAGCGGTATAACTCAGGCTAAAACTTTATATATTTCTTCCCTTTTCACAAAATAATCATGTCTTCTCCATTACAAACCTCCATTTCTCAAATCAACTTGATGCTAATCCATTTTTATTTTTAATTCCGTGAAATGGATCAACAGTCAATGCTGACAATATCAAAGAATAATCGGGGGAATATTCACATCTAGAAAGATGACAAGCGGCCAGGAAACCAGAGACTTAGTGAACTTGTGAATGATGGTGCTCTGCCTTGACTTTAAATTAAAAAAGCACTTCCAGCAGCAAATTTTCCTCAGACAGACATGCTTCCTGGGATAAAGTAAACGGCCTGAAAATGCTTATGCAAGGAGAGTTTTACTTCTTCCAAACTCCCATTAAATAATGTGTACTTATCTTTGATTACAGCCTATTTAAAAAAAAAAAAAGCCACAGCTGAAATTGGATTAAGAACTTCTGCTGAAAACGATTTATTGCGTAACACACAACACTGACAGCCTGATTCTCCGGCCACCAACTGAGCCTTTATAAAAATCTACTGGGCAACTGCCAAGTCAGCTCTTTTGCGTCTGAGCAGGTCACATTGCTGTTGTCAAGACAGCAGCGGCATGGGCTGCGACATCCCCAAGTTCATGGTTAAGGAGTACAGTCAGGGAACCGTCCACCCTCCCATGGCTCTTCATCTGACAGTTTGGGGTTCTGACATCATCAGAGAGGCCCAGGATCTAGAGCAGGATTACCTCCAAGAATCCAGCAGGAATCTGGGTTGACCATCTACCTCCAAGTGTAGGGAAATGGGGAAAGCAATAAAAATCAAGTTACAAAGAAATGCTTGACCGATGTCTTCGAAAACCCAAGCAGGATGAAAGACTCGGCATCAGCAGTGCCAACGGGGTGAGTAGACAAGGACTTCATTTGGAAATAAGTTACTAACGAGTAGGTTCCCATAGGAATTCTAACCGGTTTGGATCTTTTCATCATCAAAGCCTTTTTAATGTGAAGAATACACCCCACCCCTCCCCAAAATTCCCCAAATGGCACTAACCAACAGAGTAGCCACCAGCTACATATGGCTATTTAGGATTAACTTAATTAGAACTAAAAATTACGTTCCAAGTTGCACGAGACACATTTCAAGTACTCAACAGCCACATGTCTCCCTACAGAATGTGTCCATCATCATTGGAAGTTCCCATGGCCAACACGGTTCTAGAGCATCCATTTGTTTCATTGGACAGGTTTTCAAAGACTGTGTGCCACTTCCTGCTGCGTTTCCATCATATCCCTGAGATTCTTCAAAATAGGTACCTTTGTGCTCTCTTTAGCAGGAAAATTCTATAATATTAAGTACTTTGCACAAGAATCCGAGTCTAAAAATTACAGATACCCATACAGTGCTCAGGAGAATGGCTGCAATCCTCTCTGCTACACCCGGCCTTTCAGTTTTGCAGGGGACATAGAGGAATTCTGGGGATTAGGTGTAAGACTTTCCAGTATACAAGGAAGCCCTGAAGACACACCACTTTTGTATGCCTTCAAATCATTTTCCAAGGAATTTCTCCCACAAAATAAATCCTCCAGGAGGGACGCCTGGGTGGCTCAACTGGCTGAGCGTCCAACTTTTGATTTCAGCCCAGGTCATGATCTCAGGGTCCTGGGATGGAGCCCCGCGTCAGGCTCTGAGCTCAGCTTGGGGATTCTCACCCTCGTGCTCTCCCCTACACACACACACCCCCACCCCCCCCCATGCGCTCTCTCGCAGGGTCTGAGTTCAGCTTGGGGATTCTCGCCCTCGCGCTCTCCCCTACACACACACACACCCATGCGCTCTCTCGCAGGCTCTGAGCTCAGCTTGGGGATTCTCGCCCTCGTGCTCTCCCCTACACACACACACACACACACACACACACACACACACACACACACACACACCATGCACTCTCTCTAAAATAAGTAAATCTTTAAAAGCCAGGATTAAGACTAGACAAAATCCAGTCCTCCACCAGCCAGTTTCCACGCACCAACAGAATGACCTAAAACCACTGAGATTGATTGCTGCCCCACCTCCTGCCAGGACCAGTCAAGGTTATGAGCCTCTGAGCCATGGTGGGGGAGGTAGGGCAACTTTTACACTTCTGTTTCTTCCCTGAGGCCCTAGGACACTGTTGGGAACATTCTAGGAGTTCGATCAATAGCTGACTGGTTTGCTGGCTGTTTTGGCTCAGCAGTGACGCTATCCAGGGAATAAGTTTAAGTTATGCACCTGCCCAGGAGACCAACTGACCACCATGCTACATCATAAGCCATTAGGTTTATTTTTGGCCTTTTTATGAAAACTTGTCAAGTTACCATAAAGCATAAAAATAAACCCTGCCCTTGGACTGAAGGTAAATGGACACTGTGCCACATTCACTCCAATACATTTTACCCCCCCTTTCCCACCCCCTCCAGCCCTCTGAAGAGGGAACGACCTGGAATTGCTCTGCGCTCTGCCGTTATAGGGACGGGTCTCCAGAAACCATTTTCACGTCTGCTTCCGCCTCCATGAGGAAGTGTAGACCACGATGTGGCAGGCCACATCCTACGTGTTTCTTGCACATAGTCCCCTCCCCGTTTTACGACTCGCCTACAAAGTGCAAATGACCAACCTTGGGCACAGAGGTGTTAAGACAGACCCCACCCTAATTAGTCGGTGTTGAGTCCAGGTGTGAGTCCGGAGTACCTGCTGTGTGCCCTGTTTCTTTGTGCTCCCAACACGGAGCAGGGGGTCTAGCACACACTACATATTCGAAACCATTTCCTAGGAGTGAACACTTAGAAACAGATGGAAACCAAGACCGCAGCCTCGAGGTAAGAGGGACCTGGACTCCAATTCTAGAACTGTTTCCCCATGTGTATTAGAGTGATGGCCAACTTTAGCATCCATGAGAAACCTCCACAAGGCTTGACAACTGCCCCCCATGTGGGCCCCACCTTCACAGTGGCTCCCAGGTGATGCTGACACTCCTGGCCTGGGGACCACACACTTTGAGAATCACAGGCGCACGCTAGCCTTGCGGTGGGTCGGACTCCCACCCTGCCTAGGAAAATGGTTCTCACTGCCATGAAAAGCACGGTAATTGCCAAATCTAATGCAAACTTTCTATCGGCAACCTGATTCCCCCACTGGCTTTCCTATTTCCTGTCCCCCGACCACTTTTAACTAGGATTTTTCTGCCCTTCCCAATCTGTAATATCTTAATACCCATGACTACTAATGCTTTTTCTTGACAATTTCCTCCCTCCTCTCCCCTGCCCCCACCTCTTTGTGGGATTCTACCTCAATTGCACCTCCTACAGACCTCCTGGCTACCCATGATTTGAAATCCTAAAGCAGGACTTGGCACCTTTTCATTCACCTCCACTCCCTAAGTCCAGGTATAATGCTATTTGTCTTTCTAGTCCTCAGATACAGACTTAAAACACACTCTCCTCTCCCCTCTTACAGAGGAAACCTTCCAAAATGACTGCTACCAACCAATCCCTAGTCCCGCCATCCTCCACACAGTTTTTCTCTTAAAAAAAAAAAAAAAACCACACAGCAACATGAGTTACTCTGGAAAAACCATCAATCCATGTCACTCCTTCCCCTACACCAAAGCCTTCCATGGCTCCCCAGTGGTTCCTACAAGGTAAATTTCCAAATTTCTTAGCATGGCCTACAAAAATTTCTTTATAATCAACCCAACTTACCTTCTAGGCTGTAATTTCCCCACAACTCTCAATTACCACCACCACCCCCCCATGACAATCTCAACAAGAGGTGACAGCTCTCTCATCTTGCATCTGCATCTCAAAAGGAATTCCAGGAAACCTGAGTACTGGTGTTTATTAACTAAATAATCATCGTGACTTCAGTAATTCCACAGAAAATAAAGAACAGACTTTCTAAATGCACCAATAAGAGTCCATTCTCAATTCATTTTCATAGCAATACTTTGGCACCAAGAAACACAGTCAACGATTCAACAGTCAATTAGACTCAATTTACCACCTATGGCTGTTTCAGTATTTACCCACAGCTCTTGGGTTTTGTATCACATAGAACGCATGATTCTGTGTTGACCAGGACCTTCTGTACAAGATAACAATGGTTTTCAAACAGACAGATTTCCTACAAGTTAATCTAGTCCTAGTCCAGTAACAAGATATAACTCGATCACAATTTCACATTGGTTTGCAGGTCATCATTATTTTTTTTTTTTTAAAGATTTTATTTATTTATTCGACAGAGAGCGAGCAAGAGCAGGAACACAAGCAGGGAGAGTGGGAGAGGGAGAAGCAGGCTTCCCGCCGAGCAGGGAGCCCAATGTGGGACTCGATCCCAGGACCCTGGGATCATGACCTGAGCCGAAGGCAGACGCTTAACAACTGAGCCACCCAGGCGCCCTCATCATTATTTCTGCCACCTAAACAAAACTGGAATCCTTCCGTAGCTCCTGCATCCAAGCCAGTTCTAATATTGCTCCTTTTGTGCAGGACAAGATTTCCTGCCGTTATTCAGCTCTATAAAACCTGACGTACCGGCGTACGGGATCAATAAAGGGATTCATGCTCACCTATAGGTTGACAAAGCTCCCCGAATGTCACAAGGGCTGACCCCCACAAAGGGGACACTGAATGCATACAATCTGATTTTAAAGCAAGGCTGTTAGGGAAAGCAAATATGGCTAACTGGAAGCAAAGTCATGATTCTTCCTCTGCTGACATTTCACAGTGATAAGAGAAAACCCATGTTATAAGTAACGTGGATCTAAGTGGAAGCTTACCATGTACACTTCAGGCAGGATGTGTGAAAGAATAAAGCAGAAGCAGGCAGAGGACAATTTCACTCTCAATGGGAAACCACTGGAGAGTTTTGAGCAAAGAAGGAATATTTGATTTACATGTTGTAAAAGTTTCCCACAGGCTGCTCTGTGGAGAATAAACCATGGCGGGGTGGGCTGGGTGCGAAGGCAAGCAGGGAAAGAAGGCTTCAACCACTGCCCGCCCAGGGGGTGAGGACCAGAGTGGTAAAGTGGCTACCGCCACTGCTCACATTCTGGCAACATTTAGAAGGCAGAACCAACTTGGTGCTTATCTAGAGTGTGTGAGAAAGGGGGGAGTCAAAGATAAACTCCAAAATGTTTCATCTCTGTAAATGGGAGTCACCTCTGAGGGGAAAAGGAAGGCACTTCTGAGAAGAGTGCTCTGGAACAGAGAAAAGGGAGGAACCAGAGTTTCATTTTTAGACTTCCTAGTCTCAGTAACCTATAACCTGCCCTAGAAGAGAGGTAAGAGTTCAGGCCGTGGATCAGAACTAGAGAGATGAATATAACCCAGGAGTTTAAACACCAAATTTCTTGTACCCTGTTTTACTGAAGGGCAGAAAATGCAGTTTACCCGTCCATATGAAAGTTAGGAATGAAGTCAAATAAAGGGCTGGCTAACCTGGACGAGTCATTTTACGGCTATGAAGGTTTTTGGAGCCTTAGGAATAACGCTGCTTTAAAATAGTGAGTGAAGGCAGAGGGGGTGAGAATGGGAGGAAGAAAATGGAGGTTTCACATACTCGAGAGTCATTCTATAAAAACCCACTTGCCACCACAGCCCTAATTCACCAGTGATGGCAGGTCAATAATGGGGCAGTGATCGATACAGGAGACACAGGGGCTCATCAGCCGGTGCTGTTAAGAAAATTCTATTCCGCCATGTGAAGTCCTAAATAAAATCAATCTCTGTCACACACCCCAAAACATCCCTTCTTCTATTTAGGATTCCCATGCAAATAAGAAAAAGGACAAACATCCACCCCTAAACAGAGACAGGCAACCAAGGAGACACTGGCCAGAGGCCTGGGCTCACAGGTAGTGAAAATACAGTCACAAGATGCCCGTCCGGCAACACCAGGACTACACAGTGAGGTTTTCAAGAGGTCACAAAACAAAGATTTGTGTGGAGATCCAAATTACAACCTGTTCCCCCTCAAGTGAATTGAGGAAGGATCCAGAGCAGCTCCTTCTGGATGCGACTGGCCGGACCCGCAAAGAAAAGCCACTGGGGACAAAAGGGCAGAACACTACAAAATCCAAAAGGCGCAAACCCTAAGACCTGAAGGAAGAATACAGAAAACAATGCCTGGTAAGTAATGAGCATCTTTATTTTACCAATTGCCAGGAGTCACAGCCCACTGCCACACCTGTTCTGTGCTTCCTCTGTGGATTCCTCCTTCAGTGAGCCTCCAACCCCTGAAGCAAAGATTCTCACCTTAAAAAATACTCCTTTACTGGGTTGACCAAAAAAACCATATTCTTTTCTTCCTAGTAAGTGAGTCTTTCTCATCTCCGTTGCTGAGGACTTGTGCTCAGGTTTGCACAGCCCCGGAAGCTCTTCTCTAGAATGCTACGTGTCAAGCTTGGCTGCCTTGGAAACCCCCCTGGGGAGCTTTATAAAGCACAAGCCTCACCCCCATTCTGACTTAACTGTTCGGGGTTGTGGCATGTGCCCCGAGATTTTGATAAAACCAGATTCACACCTCTAGAACTCAGTCCTGGGACCATCCATCTATTGACACTCCTGCCCTTGGTAAAAAGCAGTCTCACCCCACAAAAGGTTCTATATTCTTTACAAACTGCCCAAAGTCAACCCTTATATACATTAGGAGTTTCAGTAATTGTTGAGCAAATGAAGCTAAGAGAACAAAAAGAAACTCATGTAAACAAGGAAACCAGAGAACTATTTAAATAGATACCCAGAATGTCCTAATACACTTTTTACTGTTTTTACAGAAATTCTAGATCATCAAGATTTCAGTATTCTCTGAAATAGAGAAAAAAAAAGTTTTAGCAGATACTCAAGCTTTCGTTCCTTGAAACATAAACCGAGCACCCATTAGCTTGAAGGAAGTGAATCGAATGGCTATAAACTACTCAAAGTTTCCAGAGTTCCCACTGAATGAGGGAAACCCTGCATGTCTGAGTCAGATGGGTTCTAGTCTGCCAATAATAAATACAAAAATAACATCTCAGTACAAGTATCAGGAAACCAGCTTAGGACTGCTCTCGGATTTAATTCTACCAGGAGGGACAGATTTGAAATGCAAATGATCTCTGACCCAATATCCCATCATAGGGAATGAAGCTAAACTCAGGTCGATTTACTAGAAGGAGGGGAAGAAAAAAAAAAAAAAGCCTCCACATGTTCTTTGAGTTTTTCTTCTCATTTATCCAAAACTCAAGGTACTGCCAAATAACCGCAGTCCCCAAGCTACCTGAAGGACACAGGTGAAGCTTCTATTTCTCTTAGTGTGCAGTCAGCACAGGTTCAGACTCTACATTCTGGGAAATCTCCTGCCTGCCCTTAACCTGTAATTCCACTTTTGTCTCCAGAGAGAACTCAGTGGCCTGCCGGCTCTCTTTTTGTTCCTAACATTCCCCAGTTATCAGGACAGCTCTCAAAAAAGACTTTCTCTAACCGTGCACGCACACAAGAGAAAATAGATCTTGTCCTTCCAACAGGATAGTAATGGCCGGATTTTATCCTTAACACTGATGTAAAACTCGGCGGGGCGGGGGGGAGTCCTATACAAAACACACAGAAATTTTTAATGGCCAGTCGGGGTTCGACAAACTTTTCAGACCATTTTACAAAAGCCCTGACCTCAAAGAAAACACTTTGCAGCGTTAACATACATGCCCACACAAAGAAACACAGCAGGCGCTTCCCAAGGGCCAAAATAAAATGCTCTCTAGTAATTACCATAAATAGAAAAGGAGACGGGCTTCCTGAGTCAGAGTACAGAGTACAAGAAAAACCACCAGCAACAAAAACATCATAAACAAAATTACATGGCCAACAATAAACCAGGAGGAAGGCGGAATTGCTTCTCAGTGAGATGCAAAGAAACACATCTGGAAGAGGCTTCAACAAGAGGACACGTCCATGAGCCTGCAGAGAGATCTGTGAGGGCTGAACATGCTACCTTCCTTAAATACAGAAGCAGAATGCAATGCCCATTCATTTTCTTTGGTACAAACAGAAAAGTTTCTGAAAAATCCAACGAATAAACTACAGCTTAATATTTGAGAAAAGACTTCTCATTACTCTGGGCATTTACTATTTCCCCTAAATTTGGTACGATTTCCCAAACAATTCCCATTTCCTGATTTTTTTTTTTGAAAATCAATAAAGAAAATCAGAAATCTTCCCTTTAAAGAAAAACAGCCTAAGAAGCTCTCAAATGAGCCTGTGAGGCAGTTGGCCATCAGATCAACCACACTAGCTCCCACTGTGATTATGAGGTTATCAGTTTGAAATTATGATTCAAGTTCATGGACATGTACTGTACAAATCATATCCAAAATGAACCTGTGATTAAAGAGAAGCAGCACAGAAAATACCAATGAGTGAAGAGCATAAAAATAAGTCTGTACATTTGCCTCGTAATTCTCACTAGCCTATAAACTGTATTCATCCAACCAAGAATTGTTCTATTATGAAAACGGGTATCTTCATCACTGCAAAATCCAGTGTTCTCTCTGCTTACCATATATGCTGGGCAGCCTTTTTTTTTTTTTTTTTTTTTTTTTTTAAGATTTGAGAGAGAGAGAGAAAAGGAGAGGGGCAGAGAGAGAGAGAGTCCGAAGGGGACTCTGCACTAAGCGCAGAGCCCAATGCGGGGCTCGATCTCAGGACCCTGAGATCGTAACATGAGCTGAAATCAAGAATCAGTGGCTTAATCAACTGAGCAACCCAGGCGCCCTTTCCAGGAAGCCTTCTAAGAGATTTACATGAAATAATGCATTGCTGAGGTAACAGGCAGATTGGCCAAGGCAGAGCCTGCCGCCTGGCTCCAGCAAACCTACCTCAGGACATTCTGGGGACGCTCTCATCAATGATGATCTTTCACTTTGTTCAAAGCCTTTCTGCTCAGTGCAAACGGGAGTCTGGAGCCTTCTCTCTTATCTTAACCTCTAAGAAAACCCTGAAAACTATACACCTTAAAATGATTGAAATGGTGAATTTTCTATCATGTGAACTTTACCTCAACAACAACAAAAAGAACTTAGGATATTAAATTTGCTAATCTCAAAACAAATTCTACTTAAAATTACTTTGCGATACTGAACATAAATACGGAGGTAACTAATATTTTATTCCATGTGGAAGTTCTAGAAATAATGTTACTGGCAAACGGGGTTTGAGTTTAATAATTTTTTTTTTAAAGATTTTATTTATTTATTTGAGAGAGAGAATGAGATAGAGAGATCACAAGGGTCAGAGGGAGAAGCAGACTCCCTGCCGAGCAGGGAGCCCGATGCGGGACTCGATCCCAGGACTCCAGGATCATGACCTGAGCCGAAGGCAGTCGCTTAACCAACTGAGCCACCCAGGCGCCCCAAACGGGGTTTGAGTTTAAAAAGGCTTGTAAAATCATCCGTGAGTATTCAAAACAAAACCATAATCACTTTTTACCAAGCAAAAATTTAATTTTTCAATACAAAATATACCATTAATATTGCAGCTTAAGTGAACCAAAACACGAGCTTATTTTGGTTTTATGTTAACTAGCAACTTCCACCAATGTATCATTGAAATTAAAAAAAAAAGTCAATAGGATATATAGGGAGGCAGTTCCTTTATAATTCATACTACTTTCGGAGACCCACAAACTTCCTCTTCACAAAGGGCAGGACAGGGCTATGTGGGATTTGCTCCCCTCTAGAACCAGAGCCAATGCCTGGCCAACAGGAGTGATCAAATCTACAGGAAGGGAAAGAGCCAGAAAGATTCCTGTCATTCACTGACAGAATGGTCTCAACCAACATTCTTGACTTTCAGTACTTCTTACTTTGCATCTCCACTGTGGTCTGCAGCCCATCTCCTAAATACTCTTTTAGCACTTGTTTCTCCCATAATTCCTGTCCTCTGGATCTTCCCTTATCACAATATTGCTCAAATACCACCTTTTTAATGAACTTTTTAAGATTTTTATTTACTTGAGGTTGCGCGAGTGAGCATGCATGCACACACACACACACACACACACACGCACACGTGAGCAGGGGGGAGGGACAGAGAGGGAGAAGCAGATTCCCTGCTGAGCACCAAGCCTGAGGTGGGCTCCATCCCAGGACCCCGAGATCAAGACCTGAGCCGGAATCAAGAGCCAGACGCTTAACCAACTGTGCCACCCAGGCGCCCCTCAAATACCACTTTTTCAAACAAAGTCTTCTCAGACCATCCTACCACACAATCTAAGTAACTGCTTCAACTTTCTTCACAGGACTTCTCACCCATAAAATTGTCATTTGGCAGAGGCTGGAGTATATGGCTTTCTAAATTACCAGCTGAATTCCGTCCGTAATGTAGCAAAATCCGTGTGTAGCATTCAGTAGATAGGTGACCCCTGGACAACACGGGTTTGAACTGCGTGGGTCCAACTTACACATGGACGTTTGCAATAAGCACAGTACAGGGTAGATGCGTTTTCCTTAGGATTTTCTTGACATTTTCTTTGCTTGGGCTTACTTTATTGTAAGGACGCAGTATTTACTAACATAACATACAAAATACGTGTTAATCAATTTTATGTTACCAGGAAGGCTTCCAGCCAGTAGTAAGCTATTAATAATTAAGTTTTGAGGGAGTCAAGAATCATATACAGATTTTCAACAGCTCAGGGGGGGCGGTGCCCCTAACCTCCAAGTTGTTCAAGGGTCAACTGTATTCAAATCATGATTCTCTGGGGTGAAAACAGCTGTGTTGGTTTTTTGGGGGTTTTTTGCCATAAAAAAATAAGGGTCAAAGGGATAAGTTAAGTCACGTAGCTAACAAAGTCAAGCGTGAATCCTCACCTCCCTATAAACATCACAGAATCTGGAGCCACTTACAAGCTGTGTGATCTTGCGGACTAACTTCACCAGTCTGTGCCCAAACTAATGCCAACTGCGTACTTCCCTTTCCCGCTACCTCTGAGCCTCCTAGCTCTGCTTTTATAAGGATCCTTGTGATGACACGGGGTCCACCTGGATAACCCAGGCTAACATCCCCATCTGAAGATCCTTAACGTAATCACACTGGCAAAGTACCTTTTATACCACGTAAGAGGACAGGTTCCAGGGATTAGGACCTGGATCTATCAGGGCCTTTACGCAGCCTACCAGAAAGTACATGCTGGTATCTTCGAATCTGAGGAAGAGAGCAGTTGCTGCAGACAAAATACTCGTCACTGCTGAGCACCACCTCGCACACCCTGGGATGTGTCGGGACAGAGCTGAATACCACCCTTAAGCGCTCCAGCAGGACGTTTCAGGAACATGCTGGCAGAATTTTTTCCCCATTTGTTTTTCTTTTTAAGTATAGACATACAATCAGTTCCTAATAAAGCAAGAACACCTGAATGGGGCAACAAGAGGGTGGAACCTCTTAGGCTCATCCAGAACTACCATCTCTCAGAGCTTACACTCTGTTTCCCTAGAAACAGCAAAGTAATTGAGTGTTTCAATTGAAAAGACTTTTTTTTTCTGCATTGACATCATGGTGGGTAGGGGAGGAGTGAACTGGCTGAAGGGTTTTACTATTGTTTTGACTTCTCAATAAAGAGGAACATGGAATGCACATTAGGAGCTGGATCATTTAGTGTTGCAAGGTCTTCCCTTCTATGAATTTTGTTAATTTACCTGTATCGAATGTCATTATATTTGGAGATAAGAAGTTTAGATTTTTTATTTTACTATTCAAAAAGAGCCCTTCCTGAGTAACGACTTTTATCTTTTTCTTAAATAGACACCACCCAACTGCTCTTCTCAAAACTAGCACTAAAGTAGCAATTTAAATAAAGAAGATATGAATGTGTTGAAAATTTCTCAGGATGACAGGAATTAATCTCAAGGTTTCTACTAAGACACAGAAGTGGATAATAAACACATGAAAATAAGCTTTGACAGCATTAGTCATGAGGGAATTCCAGCTCGAAACCACAGTGAGATACCACTTCATACCCAGTAGGATGGCTGTAATCAGACAGACAGACAATAATAAGTGTTGACAGGGACGCAGAGAAACTGGATCCCTCCTACATCGTGGTGGTAATGAAAACTGGTGCAGTGGTGTCGAGAAAACAGTCTGGCTCATTCCTCAGAAGGTTTGGGAGTCAGCATAGGACCCAGCAATTCCACTCCAAGTACATACACCTGGGACAGGTGAACAAAACGGCCACACTGAAGCCTGCCCGCGAACGTTCACAGCAGCATTATTTGTGATGGCCCACACATGGAGATAACTCTCATGTGCATTTAACTCATAAAACTTATTCCTCTAATAAGTGCGCATCCAAATGAGTGCTTCCTGCACCGGGAACCTGGGCTCAGGAGCACATCTGGAAAGGAAAAGGTCGGAGCTGCATGCTACCTTTCCACGGCTCTGCCACCTGGAAACGCGCCATCCGTCGTCTGTTCCCTACGTGATAGGAACACCGGGGAACATTCAGACAACCTCGCGTTCGCAGCAGGTTAAGGGAGAGAAAGGGGAGAGCTGAGGAGGGGGAAGGAAGGAGATACAGCAGTCTCCTCCGTCCAGCCCACACAGGGCCGCCCCTCACCATTTCGCCCATTCCAGAATAGGCGAGAGGCAGGTGCGTGACTCCTCGGGGATGCTTCTTTGGGAGGCGACATCTGAGCCAAGGAAAAAAAACGGCTCGCCTACAGGGACAGTGCACGTGTTACTAGGAAACCATGCACAGAGAGGGGACAGTGTGACATGAATGTGGGGGAAGGGGGTGGGGGGGAGAATCTAAAGAGAGTTTCTTGTCAACGACTCAAAGAGCTGTACTTGTTAAAACCTACAGCCTCCCAGGAATCACAGCTAAGCATGACTGCTCAGATTCACAGCAGCCTTTAATGTTTTCTGTTATAAAGAATTACACGTCAATAAATTAATTTGAGTCTAAGAAACAAACAGGGTTTCAGGGGAGGAAGGCGGCGGGGGGGGGCGGGTGATGCTGGGGAAGACGAGCCAGCAGGGAGGACAAGGAAGGTGCCTGGCCTCTGAGGAGCCGGTGGGCAGAGCAGCAGTTCCTCTGCTGTATCTGAGAGACACGAGGCAAACTGCTCATGGAAAAAAAAAAAGAAAAAGAAAAATCAACACAGGCTGCAAATACCTCCTGGCCTGAGACTGGGCACAGAAATTCTCCTTTAAACGAGCACAGATACAGGAGTCTAGGCTCCTTCTGATCAACTCTCCAGCCAAGCCCCAAATGAGCTCGTACAGAGAAATCTCCTGAGATGTGATCAGCAGAGGGAAGGGGGGCGGGGGGGAGAAAGCCTGGAAGAAGCACCAGGGAAAGTGACTCAGGCGGTCTCTCTCCCTGCCAAACGAAGCAGCTACTGATGCCAACACATCCCATTTATAACGCTGCACAAAAGCGTGTGCGCAAAGGGACCACACAGCGACTTTTCAGAAGCCTGGAATAACTTCCAAGTTTAACGCATAAAGTCACTTCTTTAAAAAAAAAATCAGCAAATATAAAAGTCCCGGTGAATAGGACTGGCTTCCAGAAAAGAGCTGCTTCTCAGAGGCTACGGTGTACACCAGGCCTGTGGGACACAAAAGCACCTCCTTCTATTGCGAGAACTCTGCACGCTTGCACCAGAACGTAAGTATGAGGACAGCGTGGCCTAGAAAGCCGGAGTAATGGTCAGAAAGCTTGTTTGCACTCTACTGGGAAGACGAGAGATGAAAACCCAGACCTCCCGCTTCATTACCAACGATGTCTTTTCATGGCGCTCCACTGGCCCGTGCTTCTGGAAAGCAAGGTTTTCTCTGGCGGATTCACACAACTCTCCCCACCTGGTAGCTAGTCGTGGGAGCAAAACAGGGCCTCTGCCCAAACTCCACAAGCCTTTCCCCTAGTCAACTCAGATCCGCCTTTCAAGTGTTGACTGAACATGTCTCTTTGCCTCAGAAAAGTCCTTCTCCTCCAACTGTTAGAATCGTAGCATGCTGTTCACCTCTTAGAGCAAAATGCTTCCCCAGACATCCCCAAAAATGATTTGTTCCCACACTAGACATGAAGCTCCCTGAGGTGAGCTCTTAAGTCTTCATGGGAAGCAACATCCTCTTCCTTCACCAAAAAGGTAAACTTCAAGTAATGGTGTCGACGAATATGAAAGCATTCTATTTATACCTAACACTAACACACTCCTGTCAGTCAAGGGTGACACCATCCCTTAGTCGTGCAAGATACCAGCTTTATTTGCTTTCCATTTTCTTTCTTTAGGTTCAATTTCTCCTGCCTTCAGGTGCGCTGGAATAGGCCATCCTGGTGGACCTACCAGAACCTCATCTACTGGGGGGCCACCTTTCTTATTTAAGGTCCTGTAAAACACCTGCTGGTTGTTTTGCATGAAAAACACAAAATTTTGGCCACAACAAAAACCTGTTTCGTGAATATGAAATTTGCAGCCTGCTGCTTTCATTTCTATGCCTTTGTTTGCTCCAAATAACTTTACAGTATGATCTGGCGTTGAGATGAAGTCTTCACTTCATCTCAATTATGGGAAGACCCAACAATGCCTATCACTTGACGGAAGGAATGGCAATATGAACCACGGTGACCAAATTCACTCCCGCTCAGGCTGTGGAAACCGTGTCACAGATACCACCCGGATTATTTCTTATTTTAG
The DNA here is from genome assembly GCF_054177405.1 of Leptonychotes weddellii. Lineage (NCBI taxonomy): Eukaryota > Metazoa > Chordata > Mammalia > Carnivora > Phocidae > Leptonychotes > Leptonychotes weddellii. The sequence continues at coordinate 10,066,371 of NC_138376.1, forward strand.
GCTTTTTAAAAATACGAAAACCGGGGCGCCTGGGTGGCTCAGTCATTAAGCGTCTGCCTTCGGCTCAGGTCATGATCTCAGGGTCCTGGGATCGAGCCCCGCATTGGGCTCCTCGCTCTGCAGGAGGCCTGCTTCTCCCTCTCCCATTCCCCCTGCTTGTGTTCCCTCTCTCACTGTGTCTATCTCTGTCAAATGAATAAATAAAATCTTTAAAAAAAAATTTAAAAATTAAATAAATAAATAAATAAATAAAAATACGAAAACCAAGTACATCTTAGGGTCAACAAAATATGACAATTATTGAGCACCACTGGTCAGGAGCACCAACATTCCCCCATTGCCTGTATGGTCTCCATGTTATGTGTCAGGGATATCTCAGAGGCAGACACGTAACTAAATAACACATTTAACTAAATAACACATTTCCAGATAGAAATAATGAGAAACTGAGTGAGCTAGACCAGAAGACCTGTGGTCAGCCTTCATCATGAATACAGCAAAATGCAAAGGGGTCACTTCTGGTGCCTGGCTAATACGCTACACAAAACAGAAAAGGCAATCATATATCATGGTCGCTCCAGCCCATTCTGCAGTCTTAGGGTAATCTGCCTCTGCTCACACCTACAGTTTGCTCCATCTCCGCCAAATCCTGGTCCTGAGTCAGAACAGATGCTGTGTGTCCCCAGACTGGAATAAAGAAGTCCAGCAGTCTTACCCAACGTTTAGCTCTCAGATACAATGGGCCCAGTAACCACCTGCAAACCAATTTCTAACTTTCATTGTGTGATGCATGGATGGTAGAAGGTCACTAAAATGAAAAGTGACCAGATGTGACATCTGTGACAGGAGATCAGGGGTCAAAGTGTGAGAAGAAACTTCATCATCAAAAACACAGTTAAGGGGCGCCTGGGTGACTCAGTCGGTTAAGCGTCTGCCTTCAGCTCAGGTCATGATCCCAGGGTCCCGAGTTGGGCTCCTTGCTCAGCGGGGAGCCTGCTTCTCCCTCTGCCTGCAGCTCCCCCTGCTTGTGTTCGCAAGCTCGCGCTCTGACAAATAAAATCTTAAAAAAAAATCTTAAACACACATACACGCACAGAGTCGCATGGTGTTTGCCCGGTCTCCAAAACACAACAGGCAAGGATTTTAACTAGAAAAGATGCCTGTATGTGTTCAGATGAAGGGCAGAATGAGAAATTGCCATTTGGGATCCACTGTATCTTTGGTGGCTTTCCCTCACTGTCACTGATGGAGACAACACTGCAACCTGCGGAAGGTTCTGGAACTGAGGGGGAGGTCAGTGTTTCCTCTCATTCAGACCTCCCTCGACCGTATCCCTTCCCTTTTGTTTCAGTGCTTCTTCAGAACAACTCACGTCTGGCGAGCCCAAACCCACGAAAGGATCTTTTGTCCAAAGTGCAATTATCAAGCTGCCAATGCCAAAACCCAATCCCACTTCTAAAACAGTGCTCTTTAATTTGTGCTCTATCTCCAGACGGAGCAAGGAGTCCAAAACAACCCTGGAAATAGAAGTGGGAATTTTCCAACCTGGAAATAGTTCTGACTGAAACCTTCTCTCTACCCATTCTCTTTGGAATAACCCAGTTGGGCCTACTTCACTCACATGCGCCGAATTAGGACACATAATGCGGTTGTAGCAGTGCATGGAGACGCTAAAAATTTACCCGCCCACAAAATTCCATTCTCAGATGGAACATCTTTGTTCAGCATCTTCCATCACTAAAAGGAAGTCACCATCTTGGATTAGAGAACAAAAGCTAAAATAGCAACTGGGTCCTTCAGAACTCCCCAGTACAAATCTACCCCATCACCCACAGACGAGCTACAACCTCGGGGATGGCGTTTTTCTTTTCTTTTTCAAAGAAAAGTGGTAAGTCAAAAGGCGAGTTCACATTACAGAATGGTCTAAGGAATCTTACTGAAAATGTTTTCCATCCCTAATGCACACCCTGTTAACTTAGGGAAAAAAAACCTTCGACTGTGTCCCAGAGTTCCTCTCGAGGCCTTAATTAAGGAATCTTCAACTTGCAGCCTGTGTGCCTGAGACGGTATACTATCTCCTGCCTCTTCCTCAGAAATAATCACTTTTATCCACTTAATTGGCTTGACTCCCCCCCGCCCCAAGTACCCACCCAAAGAGGCAGTAAATAAGTAAATGCTGAAAACCTCAGCAGCAAAGCATATTCTGGTGGGCTCTTCCCACCCCATCCTCCAGGGACAGCTGCTTCTCATCTAGCTGTACTCCGTTCCTGTCTGCAAATGCTTGCTTTCTACCCTCTAATGGTTTCAATGAAGAATAAAGGTTAACTTTGACTTTGACATTTTTATACTTGAGAAGAAAGCAACAGCAGATCTCTCTGCCCTCCCAAGTATAACTAAAAAGAAAGAAAATCCACTAGTTAACATCTGGAACAAAATACTAAATCAAATTAAAATGTTACGCCACTTCTGTGAGCTTATGAAAAGTTGGAAGCAGTCAATGGAAGTTTCCAAAATACATTTTAGAAAACACTACGATAGCCCCTTCCCCCCTAATAATCTGCTATAATGAAGATTCAGAGAAAACAGCACACTTGAGAGAAATAATGAAATCTCCTTATCCTATAAAGTGGATTTCAAGCCACTACCAAAAACATACACAGTGTAAATTGTTCAGCCCCAAAGAGAATTATATTTTTTACAAAGTCAGTGTAATTGGTGACAAACATCCCATTCTTTGTCTCATTTTTATCCACATCTTCAAACATAAAACATTATGCAATATGCCCGGGGATCTACAACACATAACGGGAACTGAACCATTTCTCATAAATGCTCACCAGCCACGTGAGTGATCAGGGAAGGCAAAATGGATTCTGAAGGCTCAGAAGGTGAAACTACTTAGAAGAATGCTTGCTAACTTAAAATAAAACCACCATTTCTCTTGTGAGCAAGCACACGCCCTTCTCCCTTTCCACACACCCCTCCCAGATTTTCATTAAAAACTTTGCATTATAAGGGCCCCTGAGTGGCTCAGTGGGTTAAGCATCTACCTTCAGCTCAGGTCATGGTCCCAGGGTCCTAGGATGGAGCCCTATATTGGGCTCCCTACTCAGGTGGGGGCCTGCTTCTCCCCCTTCCTCTGCCCCTTAACCCTGCTCGTGCACGCTCTCTCTTGCTCATTCTCTCTCTCTCTCTCAAATAAATAAGATCTTTAAAAAATAAAAATAATTTTTTAAAAAAACTTGCGTTATATCAACATATTCCCTTTCTATCTTGGAAAGACTGAGGATGACTTATTTGCCCTAGATTCTTCTTTCCCCACATCCTCATTCTACACATAATTTATAGCAAAATTCTCAGCCCCAAATCCTTAAATATAGTAGCTACAGAAGTTTAGCTGCATAACATGTCCCCCCTGTACTCACTTAGATTACTTAATCACCTAATGGCTCAGGTGAGGAGAGTCAAACAGTGCTTTGGGAAACACTCCGCCTGGTTGTTTCCTGATATAAAATAGTTCAATGCCCTAACTTTGACCACTGTATTCAAAATTTATTTGGAATTCCTAACATCCAAATACTTGCGTCCACTGGACACATTCAGGACAAATGAAACCAAGCAATCCAAGTTTCTTTAAACGGTGGCTCCACATACCCTCTTCCCTCAGAAAGGAAGAGAAATTTTTTGCTTGGTTATATACACAGGTGCATCAACTACATGCAGAAAAGCAGGAAGGAAGGAGGAAAAAAGCCACACCAAAGCTGACTAATCTGCCCTGCAAACCAGAGAACCATCAGCATGTTAATTGAATCCAGAATCTGGGAAAGCCAAGAAAACTTAAAAGGGGTGCAAACATTTATAACAAGAGGAGGAGACTCATGGATTTAATTACTTCCACTATACATGACAATTAAGAATAAATGGTGGAAAACCACAAGACAGCAGACAGTGAAGAAAAAAAGTTAAATGTTGACTGCCATTAGTGTTAACAACAGGAGTTTCTAACACCTGCTGTACGCTACTGTAATAAAAAATGAATTACTCTTCCTAGTGATTAAATGAACACATTAATGTAAGCCAGGGTCTTTGGAAAGCACATTTAAAGTCCTTTAAGCCACCAAAAGTCACATTCACCAAATAGCTGCTTCAAAACAGGATGGAAAAGAGTCTGAACCTCTTCAAAGCTTCCAGGCTACATGACAACAAAACACAGAATGGAGTATTACCAGACAAGAAATTCATTTAATAAAAAATTCATTATTTCAAACACAAACAGCTGAACAACAACAACAAAGACAACAAACATTTACTGAATACAATGCACATGTATCACCACAACTCAGTCCCAGAACCACCCCATGAGGGGCACACGCCTGGGTGGCTCAGTCGATGAAGCCTCCGACTCTTGGTTTCAGCTTGGGTCATGAGATCGAGCCCCGCGGCGGGCAACCCACTCAGCACGGAGTCTGCTTGAGATTCTCTCCCTCTGACCCTTCCCTCTCACTCTCTCTGTTTCAAATAAATAAATAAATCTTTAATTTATAAAAAAAGAAAAGAACAAAACAACCCCCTGAAGGAAAGGCTAACTTGACCCAGACTGTACAGTTTAGTCAACAGCAGAGAGGCTCAACCCCAGGCAGTTCCCTTCCAAATTAACCTCCCAAAGTGCGCCGCAGCTCAGCCTGCAGGTCTTCCCAAAGTTCCGTGACCCCAAACAGAACAAAGCAAGCTAGGGGCTACATTAAACCAGAACGCTGCCCATGCTACCCTAAGAAAACATAAGTGGAAATCCTCTTCACAACGTTTCCATCTAAAGGGAGTAAAATCAAGTCAAAATTTTTATTTTAAGGGTAAGATTATAAAAGCAAAAAAGATTTATATAAAGCACAGATGGGTTTTATTTCATTCCCAACAGCATGATAAACTGTCAGCTACATTTAATTATAAATGCAATTCTGGTTGAATCATACTCCCCCCCCCCCACCCCCAGGACTTGAACTACTTTCCCATACACTAAAATTCGTATCAAAAGCTCTTTCTCCATTACACAGGCAAAAGACAGGAAGACAACAACTAGACCAAGATAAATTGATAACCTTGACCTTCAGAATTTCAGTCCAAAGACAAACCAATTTATAATGGTTCTCAAACTGGGGTGCAGCTCCAACCAGGAGAGCAGGCCTCCACCCCAGTTATTCCAAACCAGTTGCTGGGAGGAGAAACTCACAGTGGTGAAATTTTATGGTTCCACAAGGGATTCAGATGGACATCCCTGGTTAAGGCTACTAAACCACACTGTATCCCTGAATCTACTCTAGCCCCTCTTGGAAAAAAAAACAAAAACAAATTACAAACAGTAGCGACACAGAATCACTTTTGCTGTACATTTTACGATTATACAACAGCAGCAAATTTACTTTTCTAATGAAATTAGGCTTTAACAAAAGATCTTCAACTGCCCTTGTTTAAAAGGATAATCCAAAATTTCTTAAAAATGATCATCTAAAATAGTAAATAATCCAAGTCGTCAGAAATGTCTGGTGTTATCAGTAGCATTTTCACAGCTTAAGTTATTAATAAAATTATGTATCTATGCATGTCCTGAGCATTACAACAGTTAGGGAATTAAAACTATTTTAGCTCATGAATAGGTGACTGTTAACAGAAAACTTGTGACGGGGGAAAAGGCAGATACGCTGGGATTAAAAATTTTCTGCAGAATATGTATAAAGTAATATAAAAAGCCTCATAACTAGGTAGGATAGAACCTATCAAAATAACTCCAATGCTGAATGACTTAAACTCGTGGAAAGAAACAGGTATTTTACTTCTAAAATCAGAGAAACCGTAGGCTGGAAGATTCTGAAATTACATTACGATAGTCATTCTACAACCTTGAGAGTTCACTAAAAACCACCTAATTATACTCTTTAAATGGGTGGGTTGTAGGGTAGGTAACTTACATCTCAATAAAGCTGTTTAAGAAAACACCAGAGAGCACATCAGATTTTCTTGTGAACCTTCTTTCCAAAAACATCTTTCAAAAAGTTCTATTTTTCATGACAACAGCTCGGTCAGCCGGAGCTACACATTCTCCATGGTTGCTCCCAACACCAACAGAACGAAGGAAACCAGTTACAGGCCAGTGTGTTCAATCCTAAGTCACATGAAACACGAGAGAATGCCAGAGAAGTTATATACCCAAGCTAAAACACACACACACACACACAAACACACCACAACACAGAATCAGTGAACATCTCCCTCTTTCATCTACTTTCCAAAACTGCTTTAGGGTTGACCACTACTTTATAGTCAACCATGGAAGTGAATTTAACAGCCACCAATGGAAGCTATAAAATCACCACCTACTCCCAAGTGTGATAGAATTATCATATACTTCCCCTAAAACTCAAGCAGACATTGCATTTGACTCTGTAATACATATGCATCAAGTTAACATTAAGTAAGCATTAAATAAAACTGAAGCTCCAGGGCACGTGCAAACAGTGAGGCGGCACGCAGTGGCAAAAACAACCAAATGGCTAGCTGTCCCAGTGATCTCTCTCTCCCTGCAGGTCTGAAAGGACAGCCTGCACCAAGGCTGATGCCCAGATCAGCAAGGTCAGCAGCATGTAGCTTAATACTCTAAAGCTATTTACAAGGTCCACCCAGGTAAACCTAAAAGCAGCATTCATCAGAATGAATGACTATAAATGACTCAAGGACACTAAAGCCATTCTCCAATTATTAATTGCTTTGTTTTTTAATTTAACAACCCACCACCGGCTCTTGTCTAGTAGGCTTAGAGGCTTCTGCTTACTATGCCAAGATCAACGTGCATTAGTCTAAACAATCTGATCTTAACCAGACCCTGCTTCTGTCAAAGATAACTGAAGGGCAACATTAACTCACAGAACATCTGCTAACTGTTGGAGGGCAAAGTGACAGGATGTTGAGCCGCCCTTCCCCCGCTCCAAAGACACTGATGGAACCATACTTACACAGGCCTCTTTGATGTACAATAGCCTAATTTTACACCAAGAGGTGATCATACTCTCAGTACGCATCCAATTCTTTAATGTAACCTCAATCCAGCTTTCGGGGAGTTTTTAAATACGATATTCACCATCTTTGACTTCCACCAGCAATAGTGATGCCCACCAAAATTATAAGACCAATTTGGTTACATTTGAGAACTTAATGACTCCCTTCCTTTGAAGTGGAAAAATCCCAGAAATCACAAAACCAATTTAGGCATTCGTAACAGTGTTTTTTTAAATCCTGAATTAGGACTGCATAAGCAAAGCAGCTTTTCATACAACGATCCTCATTATTTTACCTGCCTAGGACTTAGGGTACCTACCTTTGAGTGTGGATATAAATAAACCGTAAAATCAAAGCATCTAAATAATGGCTGAATAATTTAGTACTAGTACTAAATGACTAAGTAAAAATAAACTGGGATACAAATCAAATATCAGGGTGAAGAAAGGTCACAATACAGAGTAATGTTCCTTATGAAGAAAGAGAGGGTTATCTGAAAAATCCTATGAAAAACACGTTGGCAATAAAAACCATCTCCTTTTTCTATTAATCTAAAGAAAGTAGGAAACCTCACAGAATGTCTCCATGAATTTTAAGTTATATAAAACGTAAGATCGCCCTAGACCTTTTTTTAAAGATTTTATTCATTTACTTAGGGGGAGAGAACGAGAGAGCCCATGTGCACGCGAGCGAGGGGGGAGGGGTGGGAGAGAGAGAATCTTGAACAGACTCCCCACCAAGCACAGAGCCTGCCGTGGAGCTCGATCCCAGGACCCTGAGATCACAACCTGAACCGAAAGCAAGAGTTGGGACGCTTAACCAACTGAGCCACCCAGGCGCCCCAAGACTTTAAAGGAAAAAAAACATGTATGTGGACCAAGTAATTCCCTTTTTTTTAATCCTAAGGTGGTAATTATGAAAATGCACTAAACTTTGAGGACATTCAGTATTTTACCAGAAAGCCAGGTGTTAATAAATTCTAGCACGCAGCATGGCACAGTGGATGGGTGGCTAGCCGTAGATCTAGGAGTCAGACCACCCCGGGTGTGTGTCTGCTTTGCCCCAGGTTCCCACACCCATACCTGTCCTCTGAGGCTGTTCCAGAGATTCAAAAGGCCCGAGGAAAGGGGGTGAGTATCACACTGCACAGTGCCCGGGGGAGAGAGCTTGCAGTGATTCAGGTCACTGCACTGTGAAACACTAGACAGCCTGTTACAAAGAAAGATGCAAAAAAATGATTTTAAGACAAGACTTGAAAGAAGAGAAGCAGCATGTGCAATGTGCTTTGGGAACTGTTTCTGTTTTGTTTCTTCACGTTTCAGCCTACTAGATGAGAAAGAGAGGAAAACTGATAAACAGAATGTTAATAATTATCAGAGTGGCACAAATGTCGCTGGTTTTTTTTTTTTAAGCATTCAGAGTTTCTAAATGTTCTAAGATTAAAACAAATTACTCATGGACTATAAAAGGCTACTTTAAATAAACACAAAATCGAGTAGCAAACTATACCAAATTATATTCTTACTCTCAGTAGTTCTTAACAGTTTTGACATTCTCAGTACTGCCCACCCTCTTGATAATGTAATTATGTACTTCATTTGCTACAACGTTTACGGAGTATCCATCAATGAAGGTACTATGAGGAGCCTGGGCACCACTCCCAAACCAGCCTTTCATCAATGTGATTTCTCATCTCCACTTACTACAGAATAATGGCTAATCCAGCTATCAATGGCAAAATTAATGGGCCTCCCTTCAGCAATTCCTAGAGTACATTCTTACCCAAAGAAGAAATTTTATATGTAAATATAAACTCTGATGACAAAATAGAAGGTCCAGCCAATGGAGTGTGGTAGGTCTTGTCTGCCGAGCACCTTCCCTGTGGCAGGCAGGCCCGTGGGGACGAGGCAAAGGCCGATGTAAGGTCTGAGGCTGGGGCCTGGCCCGGACTTGACCACTTCCCTATTTGTTGTAGAGAAACTAAAAGCCCACGTGCTTAAGGAAGCCTTTGTAGATCTTACATCTGCCGTTCCAAAGGAAAAAAAAAAATCGTAACTCCCTTTAAGAACAATTTTTTTGATTTTCCACTCAAAATGTGGCAGAGTGGGAAAGAATGTGGGGTGGAGGGAGGGGGATCATTCGTGTAAACGTGAAGTATATACAACAAAAGAGAATGGGCCAGGGAGAAGGTACGAGTTCTGCCTGAGTATTTTATACTTTTCCATTAACAAGGAGACATCTCAAAACAGCACAGAAGAAATATCATCAAGGACTTTTACATAACAGTGAAAATAACACTTTTTCTAACATGACATGGGCAGGAAGGATAGCGTAGGTATAAAAGAAAATATTTCCTTTTGAAAACAGTCTCTTTCTTTTCTTTTTCTTTTTTTTTTCTTTTAAAGAGATAAAGGTTGGGGCGCCTGGGTGGCTGAGTGGGTTAAGCGCCTGCCTTCGGCTGAGGTCATGATCCCAGGGTCCTGGGATTGAGCTCCACATCAGGTTCCCTGCTCAGTGGGGAGCCCGATTCTCCTTCTGCCTGCCGCTCCCCAGGTTTGTGCACTCTCTGTCAAATGAATAAATAAAATCTTTTTTAAAAATTAAAAAAAAAACAAAAATAAAAGAGATAAAGGTCATTGGGTTTAAATGATGTTCATTAGTGCTGCAAGCCTGCCTCCTGCCTCAAGGTGGCCAAGACCTTGACAAAGTTTACATTATCATGGAGTGACAGGTCCCAACACAGAGCTTGGAAGCAAAATTCCATTAATATCCCACAGGTAGGAGCACCTGGGTGACTCAGCCAGTTAAGCGCCTAACTTGATTTCGGTCCGGGTCATGATCTCAGGGTACTAGGACTGAGCCCCCTGTCGGTCTCCACACTCAGCGTGGGAGTCTACTTGGGGATTCTCTCGCTCTCCCTCTGCCCCTCCTCCTGCTCTCTCAAAGAAATAAAAAATATATCTTAAAAAAAAAAAGAAATATCCCAGGGTGCCTGGGTGGCTCAGTTGGTTAGGCAACTGCCTTCGGCTCAGGTTATGATCCCGGAGTCCTGGGATCGAGTCCCACATCAGGCTCCCGGCTCAGCGGGGAGCCTGCTTCTCCCTCTGACCCTCTCCCTTCTCATGCTGTTTCTCTGTCTCTCTCTCTTTCTCTCAAATAAATAAATAAAATCTTTAAAAAAAAAAAAAAAGAAATATCCCACAGGTGACTTCAGGACTAGACAGGTCACAAGACCATCTGAGATCTGAGAGTGTTGTCTAAAACTATCTCACATTTTCCCCACTGAAGAGGAATCAAGACACATTTCTGACCTGGAAGAACTATGAAGGAGTAGAATTAAAGACTGTGACATCTACGGGGCGCCTGGGTGGCTCAGTCGTTTAGCGTCTGCCTTCGGCTCAGGTCATGATCCCAGGGTCCTGGGATCGAGCCCCACATCGGGCTCCCTGCTCCGCGGGAAGCCCGCTTCTCCCTTTCCCACTCCCCCTGCTTGTGTTCCTTCTCTCGCTGTGTCTCTCTGTCAAATAAATAAATAAAATCTTTAAAAAAAAAAAAGATTGTGACATCTACACCATAAATCTACCTTCCCCGTCACAGCTGTAATTGTAATAAACATAAAGAACACCACCAAGTCACAGGCATGAAGTCTACTTGAGACAAATCAGATGTTTCCAAAGTGTCAATTCAATAACTCTTCCAAAATTCATCCACTAAAAAGACGATTCAAAGCAAGATGGGGAGTAGACTTTACAGTCTGGGGGTTCGGGGGTTCGGCACACCCACTGCAAGGAAATCAAAACTAGCACCAGACTGCATACTCATCACTACGCCCGTGTAGCGGGTCAACTGCATGCCCAGGTAATGAAAAGCAAAGTTATTAAAGGCACCCTTTGTGTTATGTAAGCCACAGAATCGGAATTAGGCTCAAACACCAGTCCTTGATGCTTCGTGCTCTGTGACCGCACTGGGCATCAGCTTCCTCCATCTGAGAAGAAGTGAGCAGAAGGCACACACGGAGAGGAAAGGGCACGCCAGGCACTCCAGAGACATCTGAGCACAGCATCTGCATTCGTGGAGATAACCCTACAATCTGGAACACCTAGAAGAGGGGTGACCAAAAGTCACAGAAACGGATTTGTATGCGTGACCTGCTGAACCACTGTCAATACTGAAAATAAGTTAACCTTTGCCCAGCAAAAGAAATTTGCTCAAAGTCCAGCTCTCGTTCCCGACCCTGACGGGATCACAATTAACCCGGACAGCATGTTAAAATCATAACCCTGCTTATGCGTTAAAATGCGGTAACACGCTTAAAAATTCTTACTCTTTAATTAAACAACAACCATTACCCTGTATTTCACTCGTGAGCCAATGCTGGAACAGAACGCTGAAGGGGGTGTGTTTTTAACAAACTCCAGAGAGCCATTTTCAACATTTGGGAATTAGTTCAACATTCTTTTCCCAAGCAAAATGGTTTCCTTACAAAAGTCTTAGTATCTACCATTATACACAGGAATTTACAAATGTTACTTGAAATGTATGCTTAAAATGTATACTAAATGTTAGGTATTATTCATTTTTGAGGCTGACAAAAAGTAATTCATTCCAAAACTTGACAAGCCAAAATATTTAATCCTTGGATTCCTATTTTTAACATGCTGAAATTTTAGAAAGTGTCATAAAACACGCAAGTGAAGAAGTTAGACTTGATATACTTTTTTTTTTTTAAGATTTTTTTTTATTTATTTATTTGAGACAGAGAGAACGAGAGAGAGAGCACATGAGAGGGGGGAGGGTCAGAGGCAGAAGCAGGCTCCCCACCGAGCAGGGAGCCCGATGCAGGACTCGATCCCGGGACTCCAGGATCATGACCTGAGCCGAAGGCAGTCGCTTAACCAACTGAGCCACCCAGGCGCCCAAGGCTTGATATACTTTTCCTTTCCTCCCAGAGGCAAGCTACCCACTGCATTGCCCCCCCCCCCCACCACCCCCACCAAACTGTCAGAGTTTCAGCCATAGAAGCCCCACCACCCCAACCACAGTGTTCATGGAACAGTCTCCTCCTCCGGGAGGATGAAGGGGCTGGCTCTGCACAGCCACATCTCCCACAGCCCATTGTAACTGCTGGTCAAGAGGAACAGTGAGCAGTCATACAGGAAGGGCTCGGGGGAAAGGGATAGAGAATCGGGGGCTCTTCTGCACACTCCAGCACGGACAGTGGGCACCTCAACATCTAGGGACATGCAGCAAAAGAGGAACAGCAACTAGAGAACGGTCAGAAACAGGAAGAGAATAATGGCGTCCAGGATCCAAAGAAAGGGGAGAGAACGTGTGACGTGGGGGGTGGATGGAGGGGAGAAGGAGCCAAACACGGAGTTACAGAAAACGCCCTGCCCTTGGACATCTGGGTCAGACCTCTGCCCTAAGCGAGGTGACCCTGACGTCTCTAACGTTGCTCGGTACAAAACGAGGGCTGCGGACAGAGTAATCTCCGGGGCCCCATCCAGTTCTACGGAGCTAAGATGTACTGACTTTCAAGGGCCATTTATAAAATCGAGAAGCGAAGAAAGGCTGCTCAGGGTTCAACAGTCTGCATCAACAAGAAATTAAATAGACCCCACTGGGTTTAATACCATTAATTTTGGAAAATTAAGCCAATGAAAATCAATTGCAACATTCCTGAGCGTAGGGGTGGCGTCATATGCTATCATATTCCTATTCTTTAGCTGGCGGTAGGAGTCCGTTTTGAACAGGAACTAGAATTTCCCCAGTCCCACATCAGCCCGTATTTTATTACTACTTCATGAAGAGTCAAAAAGACCTTCTGTTTTTATGGTTATACACTGTCTCACATATTATAGTATTAAGAATCTAAGAGAGGGGGGCGCCTGGGTGGCTCAGTTGGTTGGGCGACTGCCTTCGGCTCAGGTCATGATCCTGGAGTCCCTGGATCGAGTCCCGCATCGGGCTCCCTGCTCAGCAAGGAGCTTGCTTCTCTCTCTGACCCTCCCCCCTCTCATGTGCTCTCTCTCTCTCATTCTCTCTGTCTCAAATAAATAAATAAAATTTAAAAAAAAAAAAGAATCTAAGAGAGGGATGGACGTAGGGAACATGATGTAATGTCTTCCAAGTGCTCTTCGGTAAGAAGAACCCAGTACCTGTGTGACCCATCTGGTAGTCAGCAGGCTCCGAACGCCAACTGGCAGAGGGGACACGGGGTAAGGGCTCTGCCCAAGGAGTGCAAAACCGCCAGAGAAGTGAAGTCAAGCCCAGACCAGCTTGAAAAATTAAGAGGGGGTCGGAGAACCAAGGGTTGTGAAAATAAACAGCGAATGAACACTCTAGTCCCTTCAATGTATGTACGACGGCCACACGTTTAAAGAACGTGTCCATACAAAACACATCTTCATGTAAACAGAATTATCAGGACACATTCTCTAAGATCGGAGTTATTCCAAAGTAACTCAAGTGGGGTTCCCATTCCTCTTGGTGACGAGTGCCATGGCCTCGCAGGAACCCCCACGATTACAAGGTCAAATTTTGTTCCATTATGCAGCACTCTGACAATGCCTCTTTGGAGACATGATCTGTTAATGTATGATTTATTGTAATTAAGCAACACAGTTTAATGTCATCAAGAGGCTTTAATTAGAGAAGGCTGCCGCGTCTTCACGCTGTCAGATCAATTGCTGTTTGCACATCCATACGGACTTACACATGCTCTGAGGAACAGTTCTGCGTGTACCAAGCCGGCCTTCCATTGGGGCTGCCGACTCTGACTGTAAGACGTTTTATTTTAAAGGTTTGCCCACTTAATGGCCTTTGTCCATTCGTCCATACCAATAACCACAGACTTTAAAAACATAAACAAAAACAACCCTCCTCTCTTCTCCAGAACGCCCTGCACGATGACGGATTCCTTAGGTACTTGTCTGAACTCTGCATTACCACCTCGGTGGTGTACCTCCGTTGACCCAGAATCCCTGATCATTCATATGTTATGGCACCAACCACGGATCTCACATAATTCAACCTCCATTTCCTTCCTCCTTCACCTACACGTTCCTGAACAAATCTGGATGCTTAACTAGCTATAATCCTTTCTGCCAATTCCAAAACTCATTCAGATGGATTTGAGGGGAAAAGGGGGAGGGGGGGCAACCAACATAACCCTTATTTCTGTGACAATAGGTAAGAAATTATTTGCAAAACATGTATCATATTAGTGACCTGTTTCCAGGCTATATAAAGAGCACTTACAGCTCAACAATAAAAAGGCAAACAACCCAAGACACCTAGGTGGCTCAGTTGGTTAGGAGTCTTGAGTCTTGATTTCAGCTTGGGTCATGATCTCAGGGTCCTGGGATGGAGCCCTGGGTCCAGCTCTGTGCTCAGTGGGAAATCGCCTTGAGATTCTCTCTCTCTCCCTCTGCCCCTCCCCCCCACTTGCCCACACTCTCTCTCTCTAAAATAAACAAATAAATCTTAAAAGAAAAAAAAAGCCAAATAACCCACTTTACAAATGGGCAAAGGATGTGAACAGACATGTAAGAGACCTATGTAGTTACTATATGACCAATCAATTCCACTCCTAGGTATACACCCAAGAAAATTAAAAACCTATGCCCAGACAAAACCTTGGACACAGATGTGCATCGCAGCATTATTTATAATGACCAACAAATGAAAACAAAAACAAGTGTTCGTCAACTGATGAATAAATGTTTATTTTATTTACTGAATAAATAAAATGTTTATTTTAAACATTTAAATGTTTAAGTGGTATATCCACACAATGGAATATTACTGGCAATATGACTAAATGAATTCTTGGGGCACTTGGGTGGCTCAGCCGCTTAAGCATCTGCATTAGGCTCAGGTCATGATCCTGGGTTCCTGGGATGGAACCCCAAGTCAGGCTCCCTGCTCAGCGGGGAGTCTGCTTCTCCCTTTCCCTCTGCCCCTCCCCCCAACTCGTTCTCTCTTAAATAATCTTTAAAAAAAAAAAAAAGAATGAGGGGCGCCTGGGTGGCTCAGTTGGTTAAGCGACTGCCTTCGGCTCGGGTCATGATCCTGGAGTCCCGGGATCGAGTCCCACATCGGGCTCCCTGCTCAGCGGGGAGTCTGCTTCTCCCTCTGACCCTCCCCCCTCTCATGCTCTCTGTCTCTCATTCTCTCTCTCGCAAATAAATAAAATCTTAAAAAAAAAAAAAGAATGAATTCTTGAAAATTGATAGATGTGGTGGTTCGCAACATTGTGAATATAGTCCATGCCACTGAACTGCATTCCTAAAATTAGTTAGAATGGGGAATTTTGCTATGTACGTTTTATTGAAATTTTTTAAAATGTAAAGGGGGCATAAGGAATAAAGTACTGATTCATGGTACAATACGGACGAACCTTGAACACATTATAATAGGTGAAAAAGGCCAGACAGAAGGACCACGTATTTTATGATTCCATTTTTATGAAATGTCTAGAATAGGCAAATCCACAGCCAACGGAAAGGACATTAGAGATTGCCAGGGCTGGGAGGGAGGGCATAGGCAGTGACTGCTAATGGGTATGGGGTTCTTGTTTAGGAGTGATGAATATGTTCTGAAATCAGTTAGTGGTGAGGGTTTGCACAACTCTGTTGAGTATGCTAAAAACCACTGAATTGTATACTTTGCAAGGATGCATTTTATGGTATATGGATTACATCTCAATAAAGCTATTTTTAAAAAGAGTGGGAAGAAGCTTAAGAAACAAAATGTGTGTGTGTGTGTGTGTGTGTGTGTGTGTAAAAAGACAAGAATGTATATCTATTTCCCCAATTTGGATTTGTTTGTCTTTCAGGGGAAATTGGCTCAAAGAATTGTCTGCATCCCATCCTGGCAAAGTGCCAACAACTGAATCCCTCTGGCCTGGCTACAATATAGAGGGCCTAACAGACTGGAAGAAGACGAAGGAGCACCCATCGGAGCTGCAGGCCAAATCCTTTTTCTGAACACCTTGGTCTCTCCAGACTTTGGACACTGTCACAATCCTTTAGAAGTCCAGGCAAGTGATAAGTAACTGGAAGAAGGATTTTAAATTTTGCTCCTTCCACCTAAGCAAACTGTTTCTACACAGGGCTACCTTAAAACACCTGCCGGTTTAATGAAATGAAAATAAAATCTTTGGTTTTAACTCTGCGAAGTCTTTTATGTCAACACCACCCCACAAGGTATTTTAGTTCATTAACAAAAGAACCGTGAGGCCTGTCTGAGCGCCAATTACTCTTCAGATAGATCTTAAAAATTAAATTCACGCGGCAAATTGCTAATTTGATTTTCTGAAAAGAACCATTTGACCCCCCCTGCCGTAAAAGATCAGTATATTATTGATGAAGTCATTTCTACATGAATATTGCTCATCATTCTTCGTAGGCATTTTTCCCCAGCCCGTTTTAATCCTCCCACCTTCTTCCTCCCACTACATGCTGATGTATGCCTAAGTCAGAGCTACTGGGTTTTCATTTGGCAGTACTTTTTACCAGCCTTTCCAAATTTTTTGGTCATGATCCGACTGTGGCTCCTAGGCCAGAGCATACATTTGTAATGGATTACCTTAGCAAGTATTCCCAAATCTCTGGGATCTTTCATAAAGTCTTGCTCAAATGGACAGCTTTAAGTCAAGTCCTCTGGGGTGAGGGTGGGGACATCCCGTTTTCCTTTCCCAAATATTAGCCCACCCGTTTTTTGTTGTTGTTTTGCTTTTTAAATGGGGAATGGCCGGGTGGAGAGCATGCCGATTTCACAAGACAATGAATATGTACATTTCATTGCTTACTGTAATGACTATGTAAGCCCTCATTACTTAATTACCAACCAAACAATATTTCACAGAACTTGAATCAAGTCCCCTTCTACAAACAACTATCCTGGAGTGTTCAGTCATCCCAAGCAGGGAAGTGGAGAACAGAGGACTTTAAAAAAAAAAAAAAAAATTTTTTTTTTAAAAAAGAAATCTTTTGATGTCACTTTCCTAGTATTAAACAATACCTCTTTGCAAGGCTCACATCTTTTGGCTGATTCACTAAAAATCATGACTGAACAGAGAAGCTTCTGACTACGCTATTTCCATTATTCATGCCGTGGAGAGCGTTCAAAATGTTAAGTGTTTTGAATATTTTACCGATTTTTGAAATCCACATCGTCCCTTTCATAACACAATGTGATGATCTAAGACTGTCAAATGTCATTTATAATCATATTTCTGTTGGAAGAAAAATGCACTTAATTAACATTACTGGAGATTAAAAAAGGGGGGGTGGGGGGAACCCACACACTGACACCACATTTCCTCCGGTAATTTTAAGTCGTGACCACTGTGTTGTATCAGGCGCTGGCCACACAAGTGGATCAGCTTAACCATTCCGGCGCTGGCGCAGGATGTGGACGGCGTGCTATTAGTGAGAATGCGCGCTTACAGCGTAACCTCACCAGACCAAATAACCTCCTGGCCACACAAGTAGAAAATAATTAAAACAAGCACGATTCCAATTTAGCTTTGTAACCAGATGGTGAATGAAAGAGCAGACAAAGACTCATTTTGTGAATAACCTGGGGAACAGCTCCTACAGTTCTTTTAAAGTTACAGCCTGACTTGTGAAATAAAAAAAGGGGGGGGGCATTTAGGGGGGAGAATACAAAAGATTTTCACCAGAATTCACTCCCAGAGTACACACATGTCATTTTCCCTAGGTCGTGACCAAAGAAATCACAGCTCATTCCTTAAATGAATGCCAAGTTTAATTACACTAAAACCCCAAAAACTCAGTAAAAATAAGTGAAAGCGGGATGCTGCTTTACGCGTATCTCATGGATCAGTGCTGAGCTGTACATAAAACAATTATACACGGTAAGTTTTTCCAATCACAGGACTATGGAACAGCACAAACCTCCACCAACATTCTACGACAAATTTTTTCCAGAAAAATAAACAACATTTGCAACCTAGCATGGGACTCATGTTCTTTGTTGACCTCCCCCAAAAAGGATAAAGGTATTTCCCTGTGTGGGCAAAAGAAGAAGGCATCTTTAGACAAAGCCCGGTATAACTATGCTAACACTACACGACAATTTGGGCAGTCTGGAAACGACAGAATCCAAATGGCTGCCTGACCTTCACAAGCTGGACAGAGTGGGAGCAATTTGACCTGCATATTAAAGATGGACATTCCTGCTCATGCAGGGGAAATGCTAACTAATCTGTGCACCCTCAAATGGGGGTGGGAGCAGTGAAAGAGGCCATCGTGTTATGTCCCGCCTGCACGCGCACACACACACACACACACACCCTGGTTTATAGGAAGCCTGCCATGAGTGAAGAGGCAGAACCAGTCCCATGATCACCACAATCATGCTCAAATATCTGTTAGATCCTGGGAGGCTGTCACCTTGCCCTACGCTCCCTACCTGTGGACCATGGACCTGAATTCCCCAGGCCCATCCCTCCAGCTCACCCTCTTTGACTCCACCCTCCGCCCCTCACAGGACTAATCACAACCACAGAGCACAAGCCCAGGCCAGGATCCCAAGAGTTGGGATGAATGATGATGACGATGGTGACGATGGCTAAGGAGGGAAACACAGGGCTAAGGGAATACCAAAACAATGCAAACATATTCAACGGACATTTTTTTTTTTCCCTACCTCATTAAATATAAGCACCAATACCCAGATTGTTTCTCTGGGTTCCTGAAATCTTCTTCTGACCTAGTCGGCTTCCTTGACATAATGGATTTACAATGGAGGTACAGATACTCTCCTGGTTCCAAGGGAAACATGAGAACCTAGCAAAAAGCCTATTTTAAGGGCATTATATCTGAAGGCCTACCAGTCACTTCTCTGGCTTTCGCTGATGGCCACTGTCCGGCAGCTGTGTGAACAAGGGGGGTGTCCCCAGCCCGTCCTTCCATGGTGTGGCCTCCAGAGCTACACAGTGACAACAAGCAACCTTCCTACCGCAGCAACAGTCCACATCCTATAAAACACATGCTGGGCGCCCAGGTGGCTCAGATGGTTCAGCATCTGCCTTCGGCTCAGGTCACGATCCCAGGGTCCTGGGATCGAGTCCCACATCGGGCTCCCTGCTCAGCGGGGGGCCTGCTTCTCCCTCTGCCTCTCTCTCTGTCTCTTATGAATAAATAAATAAAATCTTTAAAAAAAAACACACACACATGCTGCAGTGCTCTAAATGAACTCACTACCCGTTTTAAATGGGGGGAGGGGTTTCTGGACAACTAGGATCTCTTGGTTTGAGGTCACAGGGGCAAACGCAGTCTCGTTATCACTGTATGTGTATTCTGAAGTTTGGAGTAAGACTAAGACAGACTCCAGGCTTGGTTTTAGCAATTAATAGTTAATATGACATTGGACAACTTGGATGAACTTTTTTTTTTTTTTAAGATTTTTACGTAATCTCTACACCCAATGTGGGGCTCGAACTTATGACCCTGAGATCAAGAGTCGCATGCACGCTCTACCAGCTGAGCCAGCCAGGCACGCCCCTGGATGAACATCTTAATGCTGTGAATCCCTCTCCCGTAGAAACAGGAGTAAGCGTTCCGTAAGGTTTCGCTATGGTCTAGGCACACTGTACATGTACAACCATTTAATCCTTCTAATGGCCGTAACAACATGTTTTACCAATATCCTCAGTCTATGGCATTTCTTCAAGGAACCTGCCCAGTTCCTACAGCCAGAAGAAAACAGAGCAAGAGAGGCAGAAACCAGCAGGGCTGAACGGGAAATAATACATGTGAAGCCCCTCTCAGAGGGCCTGGCCATAGCAGGTGGTTACTGAGGTATGACCACTGATGATGGCTTCTGGTGAGTTCTACAGGCCTTCTCAAGTCCACACAGGTGCCTCTGTGGGAGTGTTCTTTGCTTCCTGAGCAGAACATTTTGCTTCCTCAGAACGTTGTGAGGTTAGCCCGCTCCAACCTTTCTGTCAGGACCTACAAAAGGGCCCACATCTCGCCAAAAAGCCCTCCCTGGGGCATTGCAGAAGGATGACCCCTACACCTCACCTCCTGGCATTTCCCTACGTGAACTCTCATTCAGGGTGATTCTTTCATTCATCCTGCATTACTGAACAGCTCCCCGGGCCTGGTATGCGGTAAATATTCACCAGCAATCTGCTAACAAGATGGATCAAAGGGGGCCAAGGGCAGCACCAGGGGAAAGGCACCTCTGAAAACAAACAATTCACATCCTGTGTGACTGGCGTTGTGACAGAAATAGGAACAAGGTAATGAGAGAGCGACAGAGAGGTGGAGAATGCATCCTACCTGGGGGGGATGGAGGGGGCGCTTCTCAAAGGAAGTGACATTGAATCTTGAAGGATGAAAATGTGAACATAAAAGAGGTACATTAATCTGATTTTTGCAAAAACTGCCCACGAACCAAAGTTCTCCAGTCCTGTGGGGGCCCGTTCACACAAGATCTTTCCACTGGTTTCACGAGTGTTTGATCTTCTCCCTCCCACCTAGTCCTCTTTCCTCCCCCCACGCAGCCAGACCCCACCCCGCAAACAACCTCATGCACCACCCTCCACCAGCATCCAGAATGGAAGGGGGACCGGCGGAGTTCAGCCCCACTCACATTCCCACCTCCCTAACACCCCACCATCAGATCTCACCCAACGGTTTCGCTAACTGTATGGCCTGTGGCCATCAGGACTCCACATTCCCGCACTCTCGATCACATCACCTAGCCATGCACAATGGCGCTCGCACACCGGAGGAGTCAAGGATCTTGAAGAAGTCTCCAGATATCAGCTGAACACTACACATACCATAGTTTGTGCCCGTGAAAAACATGCAGGTGAGGGAATGAACTATGAAGAACAAGCAAGGGATACAGTGGAGGCCAGGCAGAAGGGCCTCCTTTCATGAAAAACAGTAAAGATGGCATATCCTCAAAACAAAACCCTAGCAACAACCAAGCGTTTCAGATCCACCCCCAAACGCTGCTGGTAAATTAGCCCACACACCTGCACACCCAAAACTTGTGCCCCTCGGGACAGCCGACCCTGTTTCCTCAACCAAATTACAAAGGGCAGGGCCATGGGTCATGGTGGGGGTGTTAGATTAGTAACAAACTTACATTTTTAATCAACCAATCTCAATGTATGGACCTCATTTTAAACCAACCTTCAAAAACAAGATGAGAAACAGACAGTAGAGGACATCTGAACGCTGACTAGTTATTTGGGATTAAAACCTATAGATATAGGGCGCCTGGGTGGCTCAGTTGGTTGAGCGACTGCCTTCGGCTCAGGTCATGATCCTGGAGTCCCGGGATCGAGTCCCGCATCGGGCTCCCTGCTAGGCGGGGAGTCTGCTTCTCCCTCTGACCCTCCCGACCCTCCCCCCTCTCATGTGCTCTCTCTCATTCTCTCTCTCAAATAAATAAATAAAATCTTTAAAAAAAAAAACAAAAACCTATAGCTATATTACTGGTATCCTCATCTTTTAAAGATTAACAATGAAATGTTTGCAAAGTATAGGATACCATGTTCGACATATCCAAGTGGAATGCAAGCAGAAGCATAAGTGAAACCAAGTTAACCAAGAGCTCGATACTGCTGGGCTGAGAGGAGTATGTGGTGGCATACTGTTACCATTTTCACCACTTTTGCAGATATTTGCAATTTCCTATAATAGAAACTTCTAATTTTCTTATTTTTTTTAATGAACTGATTAATTAATTTTTGGAGAGGGGGAAGGGGGAGGAGCAGAGGGAGAGGGAGAGAGAATCTCAAGCAGCCTCCAAGCCCAGCGCAGAGCCCCATGAGGGCCTCGATCTCACAACCCTGAGATCATCACCTGAGCCAAAACCAAGAGTCAGACGCTCAACCGACTGAGCCACCCAGGCGCCCCAATTAGAAGTTTTTTAAAGGATGGAAGGTGTTTACTCCTCCAGAAAGAAAAGGTTTTAAGCCATATGACATGTAACTGGAGTAGCAATTACCACACTGCTGGGTCTCAGGATCTCCTTGAACTCTGAAAAAAGTAAACTGAGGACCAAAAGCGCTGTTGTTTACATGGGATACAGATATATAGATTATTGATAAACAGAGAGAGACATGGAGGGAAATTTTTAAGTTAAGAAGTTTCAAATCGGGGCACCTGGCTTGCTCAGTAGGTAGAGTGTGTGACTCTTGATCTCAGGGTTGTGAGTTCGAGCCCCACACTGGGTGTAGAGATTACTTAAAAATTAAAAAAAAAATCTTTAAAAAAAAGTTTTGGGACACAGGTCATGATCCCAGGGTCCTGTGATCAAGTCCTGCATTGGGCTCCTTGCTCAGCAGGGAGTCTGCTTCTCCCTCTGCCTGTGCTCTCTGACAAATAAATAATCTTTTAAACAAATAAAAATAAAAAATTTCAAATTAAAACTGAGAAAAATTTAAAGTATATATTATTTAGAAAATAACCACCACATGTTAACATAAATAACATTCTTATGAAAACTGTATTTTCCAAAATAAAAAAAATTTAGTGAACAATGAGGCAATGTTTCCTACTTCTGTAAACCTCCTTGCTGTCTGGTGTCAGTCAGTCAGCTGGATTCTCCTACCTGACTTCAATCTGATGTGATACCACACATCACGCAGCATCTAGAACGCCCTGCCGCACATTCAGGAGGGTGACAGGGAAAACTGGAATACTTCTTAATGTGCAAATGCCCTAAAACGGACTCTTGAGCACCCCAGGATTCCCAGGAACCACTGAGATGGAGGGAATCTCTGTGGGAAAAGGCAGAATTTCCTTGACACCAGGCCTAGTAAGGACCCTCTATACTCCTTTTCAATTGTGAAGTAAAATGAGGCACAAGATTTAAATACCCAGAATTGGCAAAAAGAACGCCCTCTGGTGCACAGCACCATGAAGAGGAAGGGCCTCCATGTAGTGATGCCCAGTACAAAGTACCTTTCAACATTCACGTCCGTAAATCCAAGACAAGCTGTGAACGTCCCTCAAAGGAAATCAATATGCTAGGTCTCCGGACAAGCATTTTTCATTTAAATTAAACAGAACAAAACTGAACAGGTCAGAGTACGTCATGGATAAACAGAAATCATTTATTAATAAGGCAAAGTTTCATGAAACGTGTTTCAGTTTTGCGTGTGTGTGCAGAAATAGTGGTCTCAATTCAAAATTTCTTAGTGCAGATACAAGTCCAAGTTTACAAAAGGATTTTTTTTTCCTTGAATGAGTGTCCTTTTGGTTTTTGGTTTTATTTTCAGTTGTTTTTTTTTTTATGATTTTAATTTTAAGTAATCTCTACACCCAACATGGGGCTCAAACTTACAACCCCAAGATCAAGAGTCACATACTCTACTGAGCCAGCCAGGCACCCCGAAAACAACCCAATTTTAAAAGGGGCAAATAAACATACGGATATATGCTCGACATCTATCAGTCACTAGGGAAATGCAAATTAAAACCATAGTGAGATTCTACTACATACCTTTTAAAATGACACCACCAAATGCAAAGGAACCCTCACGAGCAAACTGAACCCTCATACATTGCTTGGAGAACGCAAAAGGGTACATTCTGGAAAAGACTAGCATCTTCTTATAAAGGTAAGCATGGAAAAGCAATGAATACCTAGCGATGAACACCATAACCTCACAAAGACCTATATACAGCAGCTCTGCCCGTAATTGCCAAAGACTAGAAACAACTACCCACGTCTGTGAGCTGATGAAGTGACAGACACCAACTACGGTCCATCCAGACGACAGAATACCCCTCAGCAGTGAAAAAAAATGCACTTCCAACATGAACAACATGGATGAATCTCAACTATATTAAGAAACCATACTCAAAAGGATACATACTGTGTGATTCTACGTAAGATATTCTAGAAAAGTCAGAAAATCTTGGAAAGATCAGTGGTTATAGAGGGGGTTCACTACAAGGGAGCACTTGACTGTGATGGGTTATAGGACAATGTGCATTTATCACACTTCCTAGAACTGTTTACCTAAAGTAGGTGAATATTACTGCATGCTAGTTATACCTCAATACGAGTCCACTACTTAGGGAAAGGTCACAGGTGTGCCCCCAAATTCTTGCACAGAACACACCAGTGCTGTCCAACAGAAACAGAACCATTTGAAATTATCAAACAGCCCCATTAAAATTGCTAAAACGGGTAACAATTTTAACTCAAATATATCTAAAATAGTATCATTTAAACATGCAATCAATATAAAACTCCACTTCTTTAGCTCTATCTTCATATTACAAAGACCTAGAAAGGCCATGTGTATTTTCCACACAGAGCACATAACATCCGAGACCAGGCATATTCACATGGCCAGTGGCTACCTTCACATCTTTAATAACTTTGAGCATTAAAGTACAGGACAAGGCGGGAATCTCAAGGAAGAAGCACAAAAGGGAAAATAGCAAGATGCTTGCTGGAGAACCGTCCCCCAGTTTTACGCTTCAGGAGTAGCCGAGAGTCACCCCCAGGCCCAGGAGTATAGGATCTCGCCCAAGCTAAGCTAAGGTGAGTCACTCCCTGCATGCACCTGCACCCCCACCCCCCAGCCCATTCTTCTGACTGTAAGAAAGGAAAAAGCAAAGCACAAGAGGTAGTAGCTACTCCCACACAATTCAGATATGCTTTCATGGAGGCAGCAAGGAACTCAGGAGAAATGCATTTGGGAAACCAGCCTGTGCCTATTTGCCCAGCAGGCAAAAGCCCACCACCCACACAGATCTAAGAGGTTCCTTACCACAGCTCTCCGGGAGCAGACAGGAAAAAGCCAGAATGATTCTGCTGGGAAACCTACAATCACTACGCTGTAGAGAAAAGTAACCTCCAGTCTGCTACCGGAGCACACCACGGAGAACTGCGTTTCTAGAATGAGCCTTACCACTGGGACCGAATCGCACAGAGTCCAATCTCAAATGAACCAGATAATTCAGAACAGCTTGGAATTTTCTTTCTCTGGTTTAAAGAGGATGCTGTTATGTTTATATTATGGTTATGTCTGATATTCTGGAATTCAGGGTGGCGGGAAGCTTTAAGACATAATCTGGCAGCAGCTAAGAAAGCATCTTTCCTCTATCCTGAAATCTCCCCCTGCCAACCCCCCACACGCGCAATGTTACAGATTCCTCGTACAAAGGATCACCCCAGGAGGAGCTATCTTTTTTTAGCTAGAAGACTGAGAAAGAGCGAGTCTGACTCTCAGCCAGTGGCTTGATGCAGATGCTCCCTGACCGCTGGCTGGGTGAAAATACTGCCCCGGGGGTTTGTGTTTAGACAAATCCCAGAAACCGTTCTTGGCCACTTAACGACATATGCCAAGCACTATTCTAGGCACTGCTCATGTGGTTCACACTCACTGAGGTAGGTGCTATTACTGAGTGTTCTCCCATCCTGCAGGAAGGGAAAGGACTCAGGGAGAATGCCAGTCAAAGCACACAGCCAGGCATCTGTCCAGACCGTCTTGGGCACAGGGAGAGACACTCTGAATGATAAAACATTTTGTAGCCCATTGCAAATCCATACAAGATTAGTCTAGAGAATGATGACAGTCATGCTCTTAATGATGTGGGCACCCTGTTCTTTAACCAGGGACAGAATGAGAGCCGCAGGTGCTCAGACACATTCCCTCTGTTCCTCTTACTGTCCCTCAACTAAGGTCCGACAAGCAGTCATTATTCCATATACTTCTTAGTATGTGTGAAATTACATCTACGTGCTTTTCTTCCCGCCAATCAGGACCTATGAAGATTTCTCGCCCTCCCACCCATCCCTGGACACCAATTCCAATTGTAGAGAACCCTTCCCATGATAAAATTAGAATGCTATGCTAACTCATGCTCTATTACTGACCAACTTTTCCTATCTGAAAGCAAAGTCTTTGTGGTTATTGTATCTTTGTTAACTATTCCTATCTACGACTGTAGGAGATGCTGAAGAAAAGGTGTCTTCTGCTGACAAGTTATGAAACGGCTAAGTCCCCGGACGCACTCAGTCTTCGGTCCCGAACAGACAGCCTGGTTTTACTGCCACCAGTATTTGAACACTGAAACAGCAGAAAAAACAAAGCTACAAAACAAATGTCTCATGTCCCAACCAAAAGGATTTTCAAACTTGTTAAATATTTCCTGGTCAAACCTCACATGAATTGCATTGCTGGAATACTTAATCCTTACGTAAGTGTGCACTTTCACGTTGACAGAATGTGTTCTATAACCAGTATTCTGAACACTCAACGTGGGCATGGTCCGGCTGTTACTATACAGGGTGGACAACTAACAAGTAACCATTAACTGTAGGGGTGCCTGGGTGGCTCAGTTGGTTAAGCGTCTGCCTTCAGCTCAGGTCACGATCTCAGGGTTCTGGAATCGAGCGTGGAATGCCCTTTGTATCGCTGTAACAAGAAGCGGCTGGTTATACTGATGATATGAAAACTCAATGTAATACAGAGTGGCACATACCCAGGTCTTCCATGATTGGTAAGGTTCAGGAATAAACTCAAATTTTTGAAGAGATCTTAGTTATTTTCTTCCCAAAATTCTTTTGTAAGCTCCTGGTGCATTTTCAGCCTGCTAACGACATGCATCCAGCGCCCCAAATGCTGCCTGATACAATCAAATGTAGATTTCTTGAGTGAATGTTATTCATTATGCTATACTACCTCCCCTCCCCAAATCAAAATACTACAATTTCACAAAACTCCACACACAAAATGGACAAATGCACCAATACCATACAATTACTGTATTCCAAACAGATCATATTTCATACACAGATTAAAATAACAGAGTACCATATTCTTGCGTGCCACTGGCTAAAAATACTATAGACCGCTCTTTATTGGTTTTATTTTCATTCGCAATATATGCAAAGTTCGAGGCCATACCATATGGTTAATTCCACAAGTGAAACGTGGTTAGTAATTATTTCTTATATTATCTATTCTGAATAACATCTAATCTAGCTGCTCTGAGAAAGATTCCTGATTAGAGAAGGAAGAAACATTTTATGTCATTAGCTATACACAGTTTCATCTTGTTTAGGAACTGCAATTGTAATGAATACCGGACGAGCGTCAAGTACAGTAGGTTCCAAAACCACCTCCAGGAACCAAGAGTCGGCCAACATTTCACCTTCTACCTCAACCCACTCACGTGACAGGTGCCCGCTCTGAGATGCCTCAAAACTAGCCCCGAGTACAATCACGGAGTGCCACGAAGTCCATTTTTTCTATGTTCACCCATATATTCTACGCACCGCCTCACTAAATTCAAGGTTTTCCTCTTTCCTTGTAAATCAGCCATGGTGGATACAAAACAAGGTTAACCCAGCTTGGACCGCTATACACAACCAAGACTCTACACCTACGCCCTAATGAAATATTCAGGTCCCTGGAACTGGGGGTGGCTGGGGTGTGGGGAGGATTAAAACAGCAATGCTGCTTGCTTCTGTTGTCTACACCAGCCTCGGTCTGGGTTCCTGCAGTCAGCCTTCCCTGTAGACCGAGCCACGCAGCATCCGAAGCTCCCAGCAAACCAGGCCCGGACGGCCCTGAAGGCAGTTTTCAGTTTTGAAACATACAGAAAAACATACTTGAGGATGGAGAAGCTGGTGAGGGAGCTCAAATTAACCGAGCTCCAATAATGTAGCTGTGTCTGTTTGAAATTAGCAGCTTGTTATTTACATAGATGCACTCCCCGGCTAGGGTGTGACCCGAGTCTCTCGCGCCTCGCTCCAGTTCAAATAAGGAAAAGAGTCACGGGGCTGAACTTCTCTGAAATCAAAAGGTAAATGATGCACTGGAGCAAGAAGCTTGATTACTGCATCAAATTCACATAATTTGCAACCGTTGATTAGGTGGTTTTTCCTCATAGAAAGTTAAAGGGCCATCCTCAGGTTAAACCTTCATGCTCCCCCTTCTCAAGTACAGAACCCCCACCCTGGTTTCCCAATTTCCGTTCCAGAAACCAAACACAGCTCGTCCATCATCTCGCTCACACACCAAATGGCCAGCGCAGAACCATGTCCAGAAAAAGGTTACATTATGATGCAGCGACCTTCAGAGCTACCCTCTTAAAATCACGTTTAAGGCAGCAGCCCCTCATGGGTGCCAGATCTCCAAACAGGATGAAACATCTGCTTGTGTCTCGTGAATCCCTTTGAGGATTTGTAACATTCCATAGATCTCTCTCCCCTCCCCCAAGAAAGTGAATAAGCCATAAAGCCAGTCATCCTTTCTCTGAAATCACCAACCCCACCGCACCCCACCCCCCAACCGGCTTAGCTCAGAAAACTGATTGGAACTGAATGTCTAGGCTGCTTCCTTATGCCCTTTTAATAAAGCCAACCACAGCAAAGAAAACAGAAATTAGTGGCAAGTACAGAGCTTTTTGCCACTGGGATTCATAGCGGCCTTTGGACAAGCCATTATGGCTGTCTGGCTCCACCTCTCTCAAGAACCACCACCCCCTCGCTGGCTGGGCCCACACCACCCTCCGAGATCAAAGGAGGCACTTACTGTTTATAACATCCTGAGCAATCTGGGAATCCCAAGAGGGTTTTGTTACCTTTCCCATCCCTCATTGTCTCGGCCCTAAAACACGTTTTCTAATGAGGCAGGCCAGCTCCTGCACAGCCATACGAGTGAACCAGGCCTGTCCCCAAGGACGCTCCTCGCTCCTCGGAGAGACGCCCTGAGATTAAAGAGAGGGTGTGGGGGTACCTCCGGGGGAGGGTCAGGACAAGCTCTTCAAGAGTGTGTGGTTCTCCGCCTCTGTTTCCAGCCAGAGGGCTGCAGGGCAAGCTTCTCCTTATAGATGAGGTGGCCACAACACCAAAAATCAAGAAACACCCCGAAGTTCAGGCTGCACATGTAAAATGTCCCAGGGATCCTATGAGGAAATCCTGCTTCTTCTACGGGATCCCCTGAGTGAATGCAGAGAACAACCCCCAAACCCAAGCAGCAGTGACGGGGCACAGCTCCCCTGACCTTGCTCCTTGCTCTTTTCCTTTTCCACTCATCTTTTAAACCCCAAATGCCAGGATGCCTGTGTGGCTCAGTCGGTTAAGCGTCTGCCTTCGGCTGGGGTCATGATCCCAGGGTCCTGGGGTCAAGCTCCCTGCTTAGCGGGGAGGCTGCTTCTCCCTCTGCCTCTTGAGCACAGAAGGGGGCACAGAAGGGCCTAGAACAAATACCTATGCATCTCCTCAGACCAGAAACTCAACCAGAGGAACTAACTCAAATTGAAACCCAAAAAATGCATTCCAAGCCAACATCTTGGGATTCAGAAAGCATGGTGTGGTTGGGATTCTGGAACCCACTGGTTACACCATAAGCAATCAGGTAGGTTTGGAAGAACTCACCTTGTAAGCAGGGCAAAATTTAAGTGCAAAGAAGCAAAACTCCAGGTTTACTAAGGTAAAAGGTAAAAATTTCCTAGGGAGTTTTGGGGGAAATTACTCTTCGAGCAATGTTTGCAGATATCAAACAAAAGTTTATTTTACCCACAAGTCCATGCATCAACCTTTAAACGACTCCCAAAGTTACACCAAACCATAAATAACCACCTCAGAAGCCAAACTATTATCCTAAATGATCCTTACACATTCTCAAGTGCAAGAGGAAAAAAAAAAGTGAAGAGTTAATATGGCCTCTACATTTTAGAGACATTATTTGTGAACTGGTTCTAAGAGCTGTTTCTTCCCCCTTTCTCAAGGGGTTTTCACGGACAGGAAGAAATCATTTCTGACTAAAAAATTCTATTGCTTAAAAAAAAAAATTTTTTTTTCCTGTTGCTAAGTTGATACAATCAAGTTAAAAATTCTGCAGCACCATTCCACTTTTAATCATAAGTAACTGGCAGCAAAAGGATGTACAAAAATCACAACTGCTAATAGAGGGACTCATTCTGCACCAGACGGTACACTCATTTAAACCCTACATCGAAGGTACTGCCGTTAATTCCCTTTCCACTCGGGAGGAAACGGAGGCGCACACAGGATAGATGACTTGCCCACAGCCCTTCCACTAGCCTCACAGCTGAGCTTCAAACCCAAGGCACCTGGCTCAAGTGCTCCTTTTCACTAAATTATACTGCTTCAAAGGTTTGCTAAAAACTGGACAAGACCTGAGCTCTTTACAGAGATTGAGGACATTCCAAAGCGATAGAGAGAGAGAGGAGGATAATCTCTGCAGTGAGGGGATTTTAGTGATATCACTACTGTTACTGTCAAGAATGGTCCAAAATAGGGCGCCTGGGTGGCTCAGTTGTTAAGCATCTGCCTTCGGCTCAGGTCACGATCCCAGGATCCTGGGATCGAGACCCGCATCGGGCTCCCTGCTCAGCGGGAAGCCTGCTTCTCCCTCTCCCACTCCCCCTGCTTGTGTTCCCTCTCTCGCTGTGTGTCTCTCTCTGTCAAATAAATAAATAAAATCTTTAAAAAAAAAAAAAAAAGGTCCAAAATATCCTCACTTTTTTTATAAGACCTTTTTTTAAAAAGATTTATTTATTTGAGAGGGAGCATGCACGAGTACGTGTGTGGGGGAGGGAGGGGCAGAAGGAGGAGGAAAGAGAGAGAATCTCAAGCAGGCTCCATGGTGAGCACAGAGCCCGCCGTGGGGCTCAATCTCACGACCCCGAGATCATACACCTGAACCAAAATCATGAGTCGGCCGCTTACCCGTCCGTGCCATCCAGGCGCCCCAAAATGTCCCCACTTTTAAGCAGTACGAACCATAAAAGGTGCTACCATCCTTCGGCAACAAACCTTGAATTAAAAAGGCAATCTTTATTATAAAATATTGCTAACTGAAGAACAGCAAAATCTGTATTTCATCTTCGAGGAGGACGCTTGCTTTTTAGAATCAAAACATGTACCGGCCAGCCCCGCCCCACCACCCCCGCTTAGTTGTACCTGTGGTATTAGCTGAGAAAATACTTAACCAAATGACATTTATGGAATGGAACCAAAAGAAAGCAGGACCCATGTGAATTACCTATGCTCTAATCCTGGCTTCAGCTTATGTCCTCAGCCTCTAGGAAACCCATCTGAACAAAGAAGATTAATTTAAAAGCATCACTTCCTTCTTTCACAGATTTGGGAACCATTAAAAAAAAATCATATTCCCAAAGTCAGTCATAATAGCAGGTACTAAAGAGATGGCCGGCACACTGGGCCCAGTAGACACAAAACGACAGGACTTGCTTTTATTTATTTTTATTTTTTTTTAAAGATTTTATTTATTTGACAGAGAGAGCAGACAGAGAGGGAGAGAGTGTGTAGGGGAAGCAGCAGGAGGAGAGGGAGCAGCAGACTCCCCACAGAGCATGGAGCCCGACGCGGGGCTCGATCCCAGGACCCTGGGATCATGACCTGAGCCAAAGGCAGACACTTAAAGACTGAGCCACCCAGGCGCCCTTATTTTTTTTTTTTTTAAGATTTTATTTATTTATTTAGACAGTGGGAGTGAGGGGAGGGGCAGAGGAAGAGGGAGAGAGACCATCTCAAGCAGACTCTAAACTGACCGTGGAGCACGCGGGGCTCAGTCCCACAACCCTGAGATCATGACCTGAGCTGAAATCAAGAATCCGATGCTTAACTAACTGAGCCACCCAAGCGCCCCAGAACTTGCTTCTTTAAAGCGCTCTCCTAATCGGGGTTAAAGTACTAGACTGAAAACTCACTTGGCCACACCTCTTCCTAATTATGAAGGTATACGAACCGCACCCTAGATACACGGCCCCTCAACGCTGGCGGTGTTGGTCAGAACCCTGGATTCCACTCCTCACTCCGGAGTTTATGGCTCCACTCCATGTCCCATGCTGAAGATCAAAGCGGTCTGAAACTGTAGTTCTTCGAGATGAGGCACCAAGTCCCACCTTGGTTCT
>NC_138376.1:10098846-10109365 GCF_054177405.1 Leptonychotes weddellii
ATAAATAAAATCTTTAAGAAAAAAAAAAAAAAAAAGGGCGCCTGGGTGGCTCAGTCGGTTAAGCGACTGCCTTCGGCTCAGGTCATGATCCTGGAGTCCCGGGATCGAGTCCCGCATCGGGCTCCCTGCTCGGCAGGGAGTCTGCTTCTCCCTCTGACCCTCCTCCCTCTCCTGCTCTCTGTCTCTCATTCTCTCTCTCTCAAATAAGTAAATAAAATCTTTAAAAAAAAAAAAAGGCAGTTAACTTCTGCACCCGAAATATTGCAAATTGAAAACTTACACTCCCCTCAATTATACTGTCCTGTTCAACTAGCTTCCCTTCCGTAATGGTGACTGGATGTGGGGTTTTTCTGGGGGACAGGATGTTGAGGCCGGTATTAAAAAATTCATCATCAAATGATTTTACTCATAATCATTTAAGTAATTACCAAAAGGGCAACTCTTCTCAAAGTAGGGTCTAACATGACTGGGCAAAGAGGGTGGACAAGCATTTTACATATAGTGCTAATAAAAAGGAAACAAAACTGCTGAGCTTTAGAAGATCAAGCCCTGAGGATAAAAAAGCCTCCTAAAGAGGAAAGGCCCAGGGCAGCAGGTGCAAGTGAACTTACAGGTGGGCCGATGGACCTCGGTCACGCTCCCGCCCCCCACCTCCTGGCTCAGGACCAGCTGGTTTGAAATGCATCCTCGAAAGCCTACCCCAGACAACTGAACCACCAGATCCCTGGGTGATTCCTGTGCAAGTCTCAGAAGTGCTGCCCTATGGGAAGTATGCCTTGAGACACAATCAGACCTCCTGCCAGCAAGCAAGTGAAGGCAGGGCAGTCAAGGAACGAACCGCTGTGCAGCTGTCAAAATGAGCCCCAAATTTCTACAACTTACCTTTACGACCACACATAAGAATTGCCATTTTATTCTAATTCCTGCCATCAAGCACAAACAGAGAGGAAGTTTATTGAAAATTCTGTGTTCATAACTGTCACCAATTTTTTTTTTCAAAGATCTTATTTATTTAATTGACAGAGAGAGAGAGAGCGAGAGAGGGAACACAAGCAGGGGGAGTGGGAGAGGGAGAAGCAGGCTTCCTGCTGAGCAGGGAGCCCGATGCGGGGCTCGATCCCAGGACCCTGGGATCATGACCTGAGCCGAAGGCAGACGCTCAACGACTGAGCCACCCAGGAGCCTCAACCATCACCAGTTTAGAAAATGAACCACCAGAAATCCTGTGACCACAATAAATGTATTATTAAATGAGGTTCTCTGTTCTTCTTTGTGTTAAAATGGTCTCCCCTGGGCAGTGGGCAGGAAGCCCTATTTTAGATATAGGAGAAATCCCCAGTTATAAAAGTGCATCACTGTGAAATCAATGAAGATGGCGAAATTAGAAAATTTGGAAAAGAATGTAAAGAAACTTCAGTACATTTAATCAATATGAAGTATGTACATAAACCATCCTGAATATCATCAAAGCAAAAACAGAACTTACACCTTTAGGCTTTTAGCTACTAAAGCTACACTGGGCGGCTTTCTTCTTCATTACTGAAGTAACACATTTATAATAATTGTAAAATGAGGTTTTTGGATGTCATAAATCATTATTACCTTTCATGCAGAAAGATCAAAAGGCATCCCCTTCCCCTCCTACATAAGGAGTTAGAGACCAATTTTTTCCTGTCAGAGATATATTTTTCCATGTTCCCAGTGACCCAAAAAACACAGCAACGTACAATTCGCCAACACTAACAATCTCTGTTAATCACAATTTTTAGTACTCCAGAAAAACAAGGAGCTCTCCTTGTTAAAGCCTAAGTCATTAAACCAGACATTTCCTTCACAGGCTAAGAATAAAATGTGTCCATCAACACACCAAGAGAGCACCCTCCTTTCCTGATGTGAACATAATACTCAAGTCCCCAAGCAAGTTTCCCTTATGTTTCAAATACATACAGGACAACGATAGTTCTGCATTCGTTCTTTCCATCAAACCATGGTGCACAGAATTGTCCCACATAAACCACTCTCAAGGACTTACAGGCTGCAGAGTTAATTCTATAAAGGAAAGAAAATATGGGGCGCCTGGGTGGCTCAGTCAGTTGAGCGTCCGACTCTTGGTTGTGGCTCAGGTCATGATCTCAGGGTCGTGGGGATGGGCTCTGTGCTGAGCGGGGAGTCTGCTTGGCATTCTCTCTCTCCCTCTCCCCTTCCCCCCAGCACGTGCTCCCTCCCCCCCCCCCACTCTAAATCTTTTAAAAGAAGGAAGACCTGGCCAACAATGAAGATGGGTTGTGATTATCCATTAGCGTAATGTAGTCTCCACAGTCAATAAACCAATGTCACTTCCAGTCATGCAGATGACACCGGGTGAGACGCTAGAAAGAAATCAAGATATAAATGAGATGTTCTGTAAACATCCCAAGGAGTACACTGATGACTGATTTCAAGCCAAAACGTCTAAAGCTCGTGACAGAAAGTGAAAAGCCCATGATTAATACGGTCTCTCTTCTAAATGCATTCATGTTATGCTCACCCGCTCACCAGTCTCTGAAAAGAGAAAAAACTTTTATGTGGGGGGGGGGGAAGAGCTCAAGTTCCCATCTGCTAACTTGAGTCGCACCCTATCATTTTGTAGCTTTCTTCCTTACGTGGCCCTGCTGTT
This sequence comes from Leptonychotes weddellii, assembly GCF_054177405.1. Lineage (NCBI taxonomy): Eukaryota > Metazoa > Chordata > Mammalia > Carnivora > Phocidae > Leptonychotes > Leptonychotes weddellii. Next base: position 10,101,503 of record NC_138376.1, read on the forward strand.
CCTTTGGAATTTTTAAAGACCTAGGATTTCAGTAATTACAGCCATTTCAGAAATAGTTACTGAAAACTTAGTTACCTACACACGTACACTGCTTTAAATGTTTGCCTGCCAGTCTTCGGTTTGTAAAGAGACTACATGTAGGGAATCTTACACTTTTATACCCCGGATCTTCCCGCCCCAACGTATTCTGCTTCCTGTCTACCCGAATTCCCTCCCCGGAGAGCTGCCTACTGACTGACAAATGATAACTGTATCCCTGATACAGTCTGGATAACCCTCACCCTTCTTTTAAAAAGATTTTGAGGGCGCCTGGGTGGCTCAGTCATTAAGGGTCTGCCTTCGGCTCAGGTCATGATCCCAGGATCCTGGGATCGAGCCCCGCATCGGGCTCCCTGCTCAGCGGGAAGCCTGCTTATCCCTCTCCCACTCCCCCTGGAGTGTTCCCACTCTCTCTCGCTGTGTCTGTCTCTGTCAAATAAATAAAATCTTAAAAATAAAAAAGTTTTCGAATTAAGAATGCAAGCTTTGTGAAACAGGGCTTATGGATAGCCTCCTCCCGTTCTCCACCCCTCTTGCACACGCACACACGCGCGCACACACACACACAGCAGCAGTGAGAACATGGGGCACTAACTTGGCCTTTGCAAACAGACTCCACCATCCAGTAATTGGCTCATAAATTTCATTCATAACTTGAAACAGAAAGGTCCCAAAATGAGCGATCTGTAATTTTAAATGTTGTCATTATTCTCCCGGCTGCAAGCAGTTAAAGAAGGCCTTGCGAGCTCATGAATTACGGGTGCAGTTTATTACTCGGAATAAGCTCCGAATGAGCACAGTATCTCAGGAAGCTGGAGATGAAGGGAGAGGGGTCATGGGCAAAGCCCAGATGCTTCCGTGGAACAAAACTTAAATGTCAACTGTCCAATCCTAGTGGAGTGATCTTTCTGCTCCCAGGCCCCCGGCTTTGCCTCAATGCCCACGGCACACCTTTAAGATGGAGAAGTTTTACACATGTATTACTGTGCATTTTGCCCTTAAAATAGACTTCAGATCACCTTGTGAATTTATTCGTCTTTAAGCAGAGGGTTTGGGTTTTTTTTAAGATTTTATTTATTTGACAGAGAGAGACAGCACAGGCAGGCAGAGGGAGAAAGAGAAGCAGGCTCCCTGCTGAACAGAGAGCCCGATGCGGGGCTCGATCTCAGGACCCTGGGATCGTGACCTGAGGTGAAGACAGACGCCCAACCGACTGAGCCACCCAGGCGCACCTAAGCAGCGGTTTTTAAATGCTTAGGAGAGGAAAGGTATAACAAATCAGAGAATTACGAAAACCACATCCAACCTTCACTGCTAAAAAGTTTTCCAACAGATTTCAGTCTATGCATCCTAGTTCCACACCATCCCAACCCCAAATAGAGGGTTAAACACACACACTCTGGAATCAGTGATTTATTCTTCCAAATACTGATGAGAAAACACATTTCATGTTCATCTGGAAGTCCAGGGATGGGAGACACCAGAAACTCTGGGTTGCGGGGAGACATGGCAGGAAGCCCACACCCACAGAGAGCCTGACACCTTGCCCTTGGCCAGACAAAGTCCAGGTTTCCAAGGGACAGCAAGCCGAGCGATAACCAAGAGAAGACCAGGTGATCATCCTCAAGGCAGGCAAGTCAGACCAACAGAAAAAATGATTCAATACGACGTATCTTATCTCATTCACCCACACCCACCCCTTTGAAGTGAGGAAACTGGCAGGGCTGCCTCAGTAACTTCCGGCCAACTGAGGATTGCTCTGGAAACTGCAGTGGGGCCATCTGGGTGGCCCCCAAGCTACGGTGCAGTGGAAAGAAAAGGGAACAGAGACAAAGACCACAGGTTTTGGAAGAGCTGGGCAGACTTCCTCTTATTTCCTCTCCCAGGCCTAACAGAGCAGGAAACCAGGGCTTCTGAAGGCAAGACAACCTACGTTTGTATTCCAGCCCCGCCCCCTCCCCTAAGCTTAAATTCCCTACTCAGGAATAACAGGGGATAATGCCAACTTTGAGAGCTGAGGTTATGAGCTTAATGCCCTAAGGCACAAGAGAACACAGCCAAAAGCGGGAACTCAACGGATGTTTTGGTTCCCAAAGAAGGGGTTCCACCAGCATGCAGACCCTCTCCCCAGGCCCCCACCCAGAGATCAATGCCATTTCTTCCCTGGGCCAAGCACACCTGCAATGGCGTTGAGGAGAAACTGGAAATGTTCGTGTCCCCACTGACGCCTGCATTTTTACAAATTAGCTGTTGGTAGAGGCCGCATGAGTACAACACAGCTGATGCTCTTCACACAGCTTTGGTGTTTCCCAAAGGGGATCCCACGGAACCCTAGGGCAGTGGGTATTATCAAAATCAGGATTCGTTGATGAACTAAGTTTGAGAAACGTCAGGTTAAACAGGTTTCTTTCTCTTAGACACTGTGATTCTCTAAGAAAGAGTCCTAGTACCCCCAAATTACCTGACCACTGAAGCTTCTTGCTTCCCTTGCCCCCACACAACAATGTATTTCTCAGAACACACTTGCGATATACTATACAACTGTGTCTCATTCAATTTTGTTGGTGGTTTGATTCAGGTCTTATTTGAGGGGAGAGTGTTTTCCTGAGTAATAAATAAATGAATGTTCACTATAAAAAGTAAACTACAGAGTGCACCGGGTTTATTCTCTACAGCTCAGAGAAACTGAAAAAGGCAATTATCCTAATCCTTTGAGATTTCCACCGCACACATAACAGAAAGTTATTAACAAAACATAACTAGAGACACTCGTGAAATGGCAAGTTCTCACCATAGTAATGAACTCAGGACCTTTCACAACACTGTGACTTCATTATAAATTGTCTAGCAAAAACTAGCAGTCACTTTTTCAGGAAATACTTTATTTTTACTATCTAAATAAAGGTATGAGAAAATAGAGAGGAGTCCTGAGAAACTATGTAATAAAGCAAATTAACAAACTGAAAACAAAATGCCTTGAGCTACAATTCAAATGTAGTTTTGATTACATTCTGATTACATCAATTTCTGTTGCCATATATGAAGAAAAAGTTGGATACACTCCCCAAAATGTCTTGGTTACTAAATTTCTGCTAAAGGGGTGCCTGCCTGGCTAGCTCAGCTGGTAGAGCATTCAACGCTTTGATCTTGGGGTCTTGAGTTAGAGCCCCATGATGGGGGTAGAGATTACTTTAAAAAATATTAACAGGGGCGTCTGGGTGGCTCAGTAGGTTAAGCATCTGACTTCAGCTCAGGTCATGATCTCAGGGTCCTGGGATTGAGCCCCGTGTCCGAGTCCACACGGGGGGCATGGGGGCTCGGGACTCCACACCCAGCAGGGAGTCTGCTTCTCCCTCCCCCCTTTCCCCGCTCATGCTCTCTCTCTCAAAATAAAAAAAAAATCTTTAAATAATAGTAATAATAATAATAATAAATTTCTGCTACAGCGTTCCTGGGGAGAGTCCCTTAAAGAACAAGCATTACATTGTAAATGTGATTTAACAGTCTTACATCTACTATTTGTGTACAGATTTGGATTACCGTAAGAGCAAGATGAATATCCTAGTTCCCCAGTCTTTTTCATTGTTCTACCTTCTGAATTTTCTCTACTACATATACACTCCTTTCAAAAGGAAAAATATGAACGTGTTATGTTTAGAGAGAAAATATAACTAAATAATGTAGTATTTTATTTTTTTCCAACTTCCCTGCCCATTCTTTTTTTTTTTTTAAAGATTTTATTTATTTATTTGTCAGAGAGAGCACAAGGAGGGGGAGCGGCAGGCAGAGCAGTAGAGGGAGAAGCAGGCTCCCGGGCGAGCAAGGAGCCCGATGTGGGACTCGATCCCAGGACCCTGGGATCATGACCTAAGCCGAAGGCAGACGCTTAACGACTGAGCCACCCAGGTTCCCTCCCTGCCCATTCTCGACACATTAGTAGGAAAGGATTCCAAAGAGTCAAAGAGGTTGGGACCCACCACAGCAGGGGTCCAGAGGCAAGGAAGAGAATGAATGGAACTCACCAACCCTGGTGAGTAGGGGCAAATATCCCTAGCAAGACTTGTATGCGGTCCAGGAATGGACGGGACTTATAAAAGCCAAACCACGTTAGTAGTAAACCCAGGACAAGACAGGCAAAAAGAAATCATTAAAAATACCGAGTTGAAACAACACCTATGAAGATGCCTTGGCTTAGGAATTCTGAGACTCGCTACACCTACCCCGATGGGAGCGGACACGTCAAGGATGGAGCCACTCGGAGGATGTAAGCAGGAAGCCACAATATAGACAAAAGCCACCCAAGGTGCTGTGAATGCCGTGGCGTAAAGCAAAATGGAAAATGAAATTAAAGACAAAATTTTTGCAATGGCATCAAAGACCGTAAGATGGGTCAAGATACAGACGGGGCTGGGAAAGTACACGATGAGCCTAGCACTCCTTGCTGGGGCGGAAAGTAAGGGAGCACCGCCCAAGGAATGAATGGGACATGGTACAGGGACACGGCGGATGACTCGAAGGGCCCCCCGATTATTAACTTCCTCATCGATCAAACTAAACTACAGTTTTGTAAGAGGACAGTCTCATGTTTTAGCAAATACACACGGAAGTATCTGGGGAGAAAGGGGGGTTATGTCTGCAACTTACACTCCAACAATTGAGAAGTGACTAAGGATGTGGTGGGAGAGGGACACAGAGACAGGAGAGAATAGAACACAAACATGATAAAATGTTGAAATGACAGAAATCCTTTGTACTATTGCCACAACTTTTCATTTAAAAGTAAATTTTACAACATACCACAAACTAAGGAGAGAAAAGGGGGGGGGGAAGCACGGAGGAAAAAAGTCCCCAAGAGTTGAGAGATGGGACAGGGTATCAGTGTCACCGACTTCTCTATCAAAATCCACAAGCTTGGGGAGCCTGGGTGGCTCAGTCGTTAAGCATCTGCCTTCCGCTCAGGTCATGATCCCAGGGTCCTGGGATCGAGCCCCGCATCGGGCTCCCTGCTCAGTGGGGAGTCTGCTTCTCCCTCTCCCACTACCCCTGCTTGTATTCTCTCTCTCGCTCGCTCTCTGTCAAGTAAATAAATAAGATCTTTAAAAAAGAAAAATCCACAAGCTTGAATGAATACCCCCAAAAAAGATACCATTCGAAGCACTGCAAATGTCCAACTGCAGTCACGTATGCCAAGAATCATGCCAAGACTAATAAAAAGTAGCATTTACTTCAGACTAATAAAAATGTGACTGACCAAGCCACTTAACAAAAACGGTACTGACAAACATTTCTTTTTGGAAGTTACTCAAAAGATAAAAAGAAACTTTGCTTTCTGGACTGAAAAGAAGCAAGATCAGAAAATGAAGGAGAAAGGGAGGGAGCGGGGGGAGATGGGGAATCACCTTTCCAGACACTTCTAGCCTCAAACGACAGGCCTGGCAGAAGTGGTCCCTCTTTTGCATGTGTTTTTTCCAAATATAAAACCAGAAGCAGCCAACAACAAAGACCTGCTCCGTCATGAAATAGACATTTCTTAAACTCTACCTCATCACATAGCAAAGAGCCATGACTTCCAGCAATACCAACAGGATTTTCATTACACCACGAAGCAAGTACACCAACTAGTGTTCAGCTACAGACACGGAGAATATCCTCGAATTCCGTGTCTCTGGTATCCCACCTCCAGCCAGCTTAGTGAGGGCACACAATCTCCATTTAAGGGCCAGAGTAAAACAGCTGTTCAATTAAAAAGACTCCCCACCCCCACCCCCCTGGGGCACCTGGGTGGCTCAGTCAGTTAAACTTCTGACTCTTGGGTTTCGGCTCAGGTTGTGATCTCAGATTTGTGAGATCCAGCCCTGCGTCGGGCTCTGTGCTCAGCGGGGAGGAGTCTGCTTGAGTTTCTCTCCCCTCTGCCCTGCTCTGCCCTCATCTCTCTCAAATAAATAGATAAATCTTTTCTTTTTTTTTAAATAGAGATTCCCCCCACCCCCACCAGCTCAGGGGCACCTGGCTGACTCAGTGGGTAGAACATGCAATTTGTGGTCTCGGGGTTGGGGGTTCAAGCCCCATGTTGGGTGCAGAGATTACTTAAAAATTTTTTTTAATCTAAAAAAAAATTTTTTTTCCAGTTAAAATAGCCCTAAAATGCTAACTGCTTCACACTTCTTGAAATCTTCACTTACATAAAATTAACTTCATTAACAATAGAAATGACACATCTGTCCACACCAACAGTCCACATAATGCAATGGATGGTTCCATACCAGGGAGTTTCCAGACCATGCGGGGTGGGCAAATTCTAGTTACCTGCTATACTGCTTTCAGGTTATCTAAATCCTTAAAATGATTTTTAGATAGGTTTCCTCTTTGAAGAAATTGTATTACTGCTCCACTGAAAAGAAAAGGGTCTCTGAGTGCATTACAGTCTCTCGTAAAACAACCTCTGTTCCAACATCCTCCCTCTGTTGCCAGCTCCCAGTTGTCTCCCAGGTGACAAACACCTTCCCCGGCATCTCTTCTCCATCAGGAGACAGTCAGGGAGAGGCCCTAACACTGAAGCCAGCCCCCATCAGAGTTCAGGCTGTAACCACCCCACAGCTCACCACCACCCCAAAGCTCACTACCACCCCAGCTTATAAATCTTTAGGATTCATTGATTCTTCATTACCAACAGGAACAAGTTCTACCTCTCCAGCCTCGCCTCACGCCCCCCATGCCCTGCACTGACCTCTCCACTCCAGCAAATTACACACTAACATACACAGGTGCACACACATATACACACCCATGCACACATACTGCTCCAGGCCCTTGTGTTTTCACTCCTCTCCCGCAGGCCTGCCATGTTCTTTGGCCCTGCTTCTCTCACCATTCAAGCCCCAGCCTTTTACCTAACTTCTTCTACTCACCCTTAATAAGAAATTGGCTTCCTCCAGGAAGCTCTCCCTGATTTACCCACCTCACTCCAAGACTATCCCCCTTCCTGGAAGCTTCCATAATAGCCTATGCATGACACCCAGTTCACTGACACATTATAATCATCACTTTGTGAACCTGTCTGAACAGTGAGCTCTTTGAGATAAGGGACAGTCTTACTGGGAATTACGAAGAAACAATCCATGTTTACTGCACAAATAAAAGAACACTGAACAAAGCCTTGGCTCAAAACATTTACCATGTCCGGTCAAAACTAATGCCCACTAATTCCTTTGTTTGCAAAATATCTGTCCCTTCAAAGAATGAGAGTGCTTTAATATTCAATTCTAAAATAACTTAGTAGTAGAAAGTTGAACGGGTATCAACAGGCATCACAATTTAGGTAAGAAAAAGGAAAAGGGGTTGTCCTTGAAAATGGCCCAATGCCCTTAACCACCATGAATTCATAATGCCTCACAAGGTTTGCCATTTCTACAGATCAGCTCAAGACCGGTAGGCGGGGGAGAAAAATGCAAGCAGACCTAAATCCAAACACGATCACCAATCACAAAGGTTAATCACACTTTGGTCCACTGTAGAGTTCAGGGAACCCCTAGTGAAGTAACTAGGGACAGGTTCAAGGGCACCAACAAGCAACCAGGCCCTCGCAGGGAAAGGTACCGCCTCTCTCTGAGGCCCTTCAACACCCCGCGCATCTGGGCAGGCCTGGAGCTAGCTGGGTAAACCTTTCGTTAACTGGTCAGTTTCTTCGATTATTTTAGGGATACACGGCTTTCAAAAGGCAAACAGTTCTCAAAGCTTGAAGGCAAACGACAGTCCTGCGTACATTCTGGCCAACTACACATGCAAATCTTTCTAGGACAGTATCTTATCTTAAATTAAGAAAAT
>NC_138376.1:10109465-10128253 GCF_054177405.1 Leptonychotes weddellii
TACAAGAGGCTTAAGATGCCCACTTCCACTGACCCAGGCATTCTGTATTTGGTAATCTAGCCTAAAGGAAATAAAAAGCTTAATATACAAAAGATGGTCATACTTGGGTAGTGTCACCAAAATTCAAAACAATTTAAAATTTTTAAATATAGTGGAATGGTTAAAAAAAAAAAAAAAAACACCTGGGTTGTACATTCACTGAACAGATACATGCCTATTAAAATTGTTATTATGGAAAAAGAAAGAACAAATACAAAAAAAAGCTGCATCACAAATGACTGGGAAACAGAGGGAAGACCTAGTAAGATTCACTCATTATGAAAATCTAAAGTGAAGCGGTTGTTTCAGAAAAGGAAGAGTTGGCAGTGAAGTGGGGTAGAAAAAAAAAATGTTATTATGGAAAATAGGTGATAACGTAAGGCAATGCTTATGATAGTACCTAGTGGAAAAAATAGGGAAACAAAATTCGCATACGGTATTACAAAACTATTTTGCATGGAGGGCCGAAACGGCTGTAAAAAGAAAAATAAAATGTTTACAGGGGTTCTGTGGGGTCTTGGGAGAGAGGGATTGCTTTTTTTTTCTTTTTTCTGTGGTTTCTCTGTTACTACTTGAGGAAACAAACATTGCTTTAAAATATGCATGTGTGGGGCCCCTGGGTGGCTCAGCTGGTTAAGCGACTGCCTTCGGCTCAGGTCATGATCCTGGAGTCCCAGGATCGAGTCCCGCATCGGGCTCCCTGCTCAGCGGGGAGTCTGCTTCTCCCTCTCACCCTCCCCCCTCTCATGCTCTCTTTCTCTATCTCATTCTCTCTCAAATAAATAAAATCTTAAAAAAAATAATAATAATAAAATAAAATATGCATGCGTGGGGGCGCCTGGGTGGCTCAGTCATTAAGCGTCTGCCTTCGGCTCAGGTCATGATCCCAGGATCCTGGGATCGAGCCCCATACAGGGCTCCCTGCTTGGCAGGAAGCCTGCTTCTCCCTCTCCCTCTCCCCCCTGCTTGTGTTCCCCCTCTCGCTGTGTCTCTCTCTGTCAAATAAATAAATAAAATCTTAATAAATAAATAAATAAGTAAAATAAGCATGTGTGAATTATGCAGGAAGGCGGTATCCTACCCCTGAGCTGGGAGGTCCAGTTGCCCATTCAGTGCACTGCTACATTTTCACTGTGATTTGGGGTGTCACGGGCTCTGCTATGTCCCTTCGTTTGAGGGTCAGTGCTCAGTCCTCCTTTGGTCCAAGGAATTCCCCCTTCTTGACTTAACTATTATTTGAAGTCTGATGCACGCTGAGAAAGAAACCGGATCATCTAAGTCACTTAGAACTGGCGGGGAAATAGCAGATTGTGCCCCTAACAGCCTCTGTGCTTTACTCAATACAAAGACATACCACGTGTGAAAAGTGAGGGTGGTTTTGTTTTTTGTTTTTTTAAGTAGGAGAGTCAAAACTTCAAGCAGGTGAATAAAGGCGCACTTCCAACCCAAGAAAAGGCAAACACTTTCACCAATATGTCACTCAGTCACTCTACAAGTTCAATCTAACGTGAATTTTCCAAACCTTTTTTAGCCTCTTTGAAAACCAACTGTTCATCACATGAGCTTCACTCTGGCCAGATACTAAGGCTACTAACCATTTCTGGAATGCGCTTAAGATTGACTATATTCAAGTTGACAGGGACGTGGAGCAGGTGAAACGTTCAAGGGTGCAAGATGGCTCGAGCACTTTACAAAACTCAGCGACGGGTTCGTGTGAAATGAAACACACACTTGCTGAGAAATGAAAACCTTTGACACACAGCCTTGAACTCAAAATGTGCACAGCAACTAACAGCCAGAAACGGGAAATGACCCAAAGCCCATCAGCCAGCAAGTACACAAACTGTGTTGTGTCCATATGACGCAGAATTATTCAGCAACAAAAAGGAACGAGCTAATGATGAATGCAACACCACAAATGAATCTGCAAAGATAAGCTGTGAAGAACAGGCAAGGCTTACCTTTGGTGACAGAAATCAAAGCAGTGGATGGAAGGAGACTGAGCAACTACAGAGGGTGTGAGGGAATTTTTAGAGTGACAAAAACATATTACCATTTGGTGAGAGTTACATGAAGGGATATAGGGCTATCAAAACTCAAGGGACTGGGGCGCCTGGGTGGCTCAGTCGTTAAGCGTCTGCCTTCAGCTCAGGTCATGATCCCAGGGTCCTGGGATGGAGCCCCGCATCGGGCTCCATGCTCAGCGGGAAGCCTGCTTCTCCCTCCCACTCCCCCTGCTTGTGTTCCCTCTCTCACTGTCTCTGTGTCAAATAAATAAAATCTTAAAAAAAAAAAACTTTACAAAAATAGAATATATATGTCTGCATATATATGCATGTAAATACATGGAAAGAAAACTGAATGGGAGTACAGGGGAAATATAGAGGGATTTCATATTCTGCTCTGAAGGTTTCTGAATTTGATCCTGACATTTTTTCAAAATTCAAAATTAAATTGAATTCTAGGGACGCCTGGGTGGCTCTTAAAAATAAAATAGTATTTTTTTATATAATAGCGGGAAGCCTGCTTCTCCCTCTGCCTGCCGCTCCCCCTGCCTGTGCTCTGACAAGTAAGTGAATTAAGTCTTTAAAAAAAAAAAAAAAAAATTAAATTGAATTCTGTATGCCATGATGTATTCACATTCTTTTTCTTTTGGACACAAAGTTGTACCTTAATGGCATCATGTGAACCAAAAAAACAGTGAAGAGTGAAAGATCATCTGGGGCAAACCCAAAATGGCTTTCTCTGCAGGTCACCTGGCCAAACCAGTCACCTACTGTTCAAGGGGCTTATAGCCCACCTTTGGGCAGGCTGACTAGAAGCTGCTTCCCAAAGGCACATTACATTCAGCCCTCCCACGCTCCCCAAAATCAAGCCCTGACACCCCTAATATTCTCTACCATACCCCAAATCCGTCTTTCGAATACCAGCTAATGAGTAAGAGCGCTGAGTTAGTACTTGCTGACACAGTGGTTATTACTTGACGCTGCTTCGATTTCCAAGCTAATAACGAACTTGCATTGCAGAAAAGCAAAACTCACATGTTAAAAACCAAAAGGTTATATGGCCCTTGACCTACCATCTTATAGTTCAGAAGAAACAGACTAGGTTACCTTCAATATAGGGTGCAACAATCTATTTGAAGATTATCACCAACAACCACCTCCTAGAGATACCGTAGGAATCAGACCTCGCTGTTCCTTCCACTGACAACTTAGCCAGTTCTTCATCATGTTTTTTAATGCAGAAGGAGGAGAGAACCGGAAAGATTATAGGAACAAGAGTATCCAAAATCTAATTTTTTTTTTTCTAAATTGGAAGGGAAAAAACCGAGAAACTAATTTCTCAACTTGGCCGTGCTTTAGTATAACTCGAACAAATTGAGAGAAGCTACATTACTACAGCTGAAAAAGAGCCAACGTTTACTTTGGCAGAAAAAAGCCAAAGTCATTGAAATTATTTTTTTTTTTATTACCACTAAAAGTGCCGCAACAGAAGCAACAGTCTATTTATTTTTATCCTTTTTTAATGGATAACTAAGAGCACCATTCCAAATTTTCCAAAGTCACGGATTTGAGGGAGGGCAGAGAGCAGACCCTGGATGATACACATACACACAACAGGATGTTAATCTTGGAGTCTAGGCCAGGAGGGTCCCCGTGTACATCACAACATTCCTTCAACCACTCAACGTGACATTCTTCCTAATATAAAACATCAGGGAAAGGGACTTAATCACATTCATCTGGATGAGCCACGGGTTAGTATGGAAATCAGGATAACAACATTTACTGACTGCCTGCCAAGTGCCAGGAGTCCCAAAGATGAACCACACAGGTATTTGCCTGTCGACGGAACCCCGTACCTTTGTTCATGCTGTTCTCCCAGATCAAGCCCAAGTGCTCAGCACAAGGTGGACGCTCTCTAGTGATAACCAACAACACAGAGTAGGCATGCAGAGTTCGATGATGCTGAGACTTGAAGGGGGAGGCAGAGGTTCAATGGCGGTGAAAGGGAACAAGGAAATGGGCCAAAGGACCATAGTTTTAAAGGACCATGACCTTGACAGCTGAATAGGAATGTGTGACACACAGGAGGAGATAAGGTAAGACGGATCTAATGAAGGGTTTTAGGTAATGCTTCAGAGTTTAGATTTTATCCCATAAGCAAGGAGAGGTATGGAAGATTTGAACAGAAAAGTAACACTTTTTTTTTTTAACAATCTCCAACAGTGGGGGCGCCTGGGTGGTTCGGTCGGTTAAGCATCTGCCTTTAGCTCAGGTCATGATCCTGGGGTCCTGGGATCGAGCTCTCCCCGCTCAGTGGGGAGCCTGCTTCTCCCTCTCCCGCTGCCCCTCCCCCTGCTCATTCTCTCTCGTGCACTCTCTCTCTCACTCTGCACCCTCTCAAATAAATAAAATCTTTAAAAACAACAGCAATCTCCAATATAAGTAGACTAGAGGGTAGTGCCTCATGAACGTGACCAATCAACCCAAGTGTGGGGAAATAATTAAGTCATTTCAGGACAAGACAGTTGGGCTGGGAGAGCCAACGGAAGTGACAACAGAGTTAAAATGCAAGTGGTATTAGTACAGACTTTTATGGATTAGCAAGAAGAGAGATGAAGAGCAATACACTTGGACACATCCGTGACCCCAGAATATCACTGAGAACAGAAAACATGCTGCACCATGAAGTTCACCACGAGAATCCATACTCATTACAAGTCAGATGCACAAAATTAAAAAAAAAAAACTGACAATATCAAAGTTTAGCAAAGATGTGTATCACCTGGGACACAGATGTTGCTGGAAGGAATGCAGTATTTCGACCACTTCAAACCACTTCAGAGACCACCTCGTATTCACTGATATTGAAAATGCACACGCCCTCCTAGGGCCAGAGGGCTGAAATCCTAGATCTGTATGTATACATTAGAGAACCGCCTGTCCAGGTGAGTCGGGAGATAGAAAAATGAGGACCAGGAGCTTACTGTCCATCATCAATGCCCATTATCAATAGGTATGTAAGAATTCGTTTTTCTTGTGCAAAAAAAACACACACACAAAAATTCAATCTCAAAGCATTTCCTTCCTGAATTCCACTTCAAATGTAAACTGTTTTTTTTGCTGGTGTCTAGGGCAGACAGCCATCAGCCCTACAACTTCTCATTCCTCTGCCTGGACACCTGCCACTAACCCTCCCTCTCTTCCCTGTCCTCCTTCACTATCCCCCACCCCCACCTACACAGGGATTCCTATATATTTTGCTGAGAAGGCAAAAAACACTTTTTAAAGTAAATAACTAAAAGCACCCCACAGGGCTAAGTTCTAATACCAGCTGTGTCCTTTCCTAATGCTAGGTGGGACCAGCATCTCTTGGTTCAGTGGGGGTGGGCCTGGGCGATTCTTTCCCACACTAGAAAGTTTTGAGAACCAAAGGTATCTCTCTTTTTCTTAATTCTGGAATTCTTTTTTATTCTCTAATTAAATGCCTTCTTTGGGGTGCCTGGGTGGCCTGAGCTCAGGTCATGATCCCAGGGTCCTTGCTCAATGGGGAGCCTGCTTCTCCCCCCTGCTTGCGTGCTCTCTCTGTCAAATAAATAGATCTTTTTTAAAAAAGATAAATTAATTTAAAAAAAATAAAATTCCTTCTTTATACTGACTTTCCTGTTCTTTTCGCTGACAAACGTTCATATTCAACCTCTTCCCCTCCCCCTTAATCCCCTCACCACCTGCACCAAAGGTGGTGAACGGTCCCATCAAATGAAAATCCCAGACAAAATGAGGCATTCGGCAGCCAGGGTGGGGCTGGGCCCAAGGTGGCGGTGGAGCTCCCCATGGCCACCAGTGGCTACCTGCCAGGCTCTGCAGCTGGGGAACCTCTCCCCTACCCACTCCTCCTACAGTCAATTCCCTCAGGCAGCAGCTCTGGCAGATGGGAGGCTGCGGAGGGCAGTCCAGACTCTTCCTCCTTAACTGTGCCTACCTTAATTATCATTATTCAGCCAATACGATTTCACTGAGTTCATATTCCTTACTGGGGTTAATTTTTTTTCCTTCCATTTCTTTTTCTTTTTCTAAAACATTTTATTTATTTGAAAGAGAGAGAATGAAAGCAAGCGAGTGCACGGGGTAGGGGGGGAGGTCAGAGGGAGAAGCAGACTCCGGCTGAGCAGGGAGCCCAATGCCCTATGCAGGACCCCCCCGGGACTCGATCCCTGGACCCTAGGATCATGACCTGAGCCGAAGGCAGTCGCTTAACCAGCTGAGCCACCCAGGCGCCCTTCCTTCCATTCTTTTATAGCTTGCTCCAACAGTGTGCTCTCTTCCCCAGAAAAGAAACTGTTTCTGCTTTCTCTCCATGTATCCATACTGTTCTTGCTAACTTTCCCCTGAACTGTCCCCAAGCCTTTCTAACTAGATGGAATTCTTGGTTTTTTCCAAACTCAGTTATCTATTAATAAGCCATATAGTTGAGAAATGTTTCCTGTCTTCCTTAAGATATTTTTGAAAGTGGAATAAATGTAATGCTTCAGCAACAGCTATTCAATTAATAAAAATAATTATGTCACCTTATTATTGTTTCCAACAGCTAACCTTAAAATGCAAAATGAGGCCTGCTGGACCTTGATTAAAGAGTCCCGTTTAACTATTAGTTCCTTTTTCCACTGGAGTATCCTGAAAAAGAGACTGGCCGGCAACGGTCAGGGCTCTCCCCAGAAGAGAGAAGAGGCAACATCTCTAAGCCTGGAGACACCTTTGGGGGACGGAAATATCATCTCATTATTAAAATCAGCACAATGGAGAAAAGTATCTTTAATAAAGCTAGACACAGTTTAGCTTGGAAAATAAATAAATGACTAGATTAATTAATTAAATAAAATCAGCACAATGGAGCAAACTGGGCTTCACCTCCAGCCGCCCTCCGCCCCCAGACCGCATACTGCTTTAGGCCATTTTATGCCTAAAGCCAATGTCTTTTCATAAGTAAAAATAAAAGAATAAATCTTGCTTTGCAAAGGTGTATGAGAATATACATAGTTCATCTACTTGAAGGCTTAACGCTATTCATTAACAGGCAAAAAGCACTCAAGAATGTGGTAGTTACCGCAATGGAGAGAATGCAACCAAGTGCTTGTTCTAAGGACTTATTTGTGAAGCACTGAAAATCTGAAAGAACTATAACTTTCCAATGAAATACATGATAACAACATTTTGCCCTGTCAGATGTGTTCCGTCTTCCTTAAGGTATACCTGGGGTTTGGTTTATCTGTTGATGGCCTTGTAACCTGGGGAAAGTCCAAAAAGCAACCGAATTGTCCCAGGCCTATGACCAAGAAACTACTGCAGCAATTCTGTGTTGAATAAGCCATTGGAAAATTCCAGGGGGCAAAGATGACACACAGAAGGACCCTCCCGAAAGACAACTCTCCAGCCTGTCTCTCCTCCAAGGCCAGTCTGTGTCAGTCCCTGACCACGTACATGGGCCAAGAAAACCCCCAGCTGCCTTCTGTGGAGCCTCCAAATCTCTGACCCAGTGCAGAGTAATAAGCACAGGAGAAAGACAGGTTCTCTGGTCAAGGGGCTGCCAATTACTTCTAGACCCTCAGACAAGCTCTGGAAGACAGAAAAACGGAAGGACTAGGCTGGATGAACTATTTCCCTGTTTCAGTAGTCCCCTTCTACTTCCTCCCCCGCGAAACAGCCAGCCTAGAATTCCTTCTCCTTCTGCTCTCCCCCGTGCTCCGGTATTTGACAGTGCCAAATCATTCGGGACACATCGACGGTGATTTACATAATTCCCCAAATGCACTGACAGGTATATGCTTTCCCTTTTGGACAAAGCTCAAGTCTCCTACACCCTTTTTAAATTTCCGAGATCCCGGAGAATGCTTTCGCCGTCTAACAGGCACGTCTGCATTGCCGTGGTTTTTCTGCAAGTCAGCCAAATTTGGACACTCAAGGGGAGGAGAGGGACTAACACAAAATTAAATTAACTAGAACATTTGTCAAGTCAAACTTGAGTCAAGTTAGGTACCTTCAACAGGGAAAGGAAAGGAGGAAACATCCATTTATCTCCTTCCCCCCCAGCTTTGCCTCTTTTCCTCATTAGCATCACGGAGAGAGCAACGCAAGGCAATCTCCCTCTTTTTTTCTTCGCCCTGAAAACTAAGATAGTCGGGTTTTCCCTGCAAGCTGCTTGTGGAACATTCTGTATCTATCTATACAGAAGCACTAAATAGCCTCACCCTTGCACTTGCTAACTTTTTTTTCTTCTAAGAAAATTTCCCCACTACCCCCAAAGCCCTGCTATTCATGGCTTAATTTGCAAACCCCATTAGACGAAAAGTACCAGAAAATTGCTTGTCCCATTTCATGCAGCACCTTCCCTGGTAGCAGTGACACAAGCAATTAGGCTAATACGCCTGTGTCCCAAGAGGAGGAAAGGGGACAAAAGTCTCAACTTTTCTAAATGGAATGAAATCTTCCCCCACGACAGAAGCTAGGTTCAGAGGGTGAGAGCGGGGAATTGGCAATGCAGCTAAATTCGCTATTTAATGATACAAGACCGTAATCAACTGCAAGTCCTTGAACTTATATTATGCCTTTCTACTGGGATGCTCATGTAATTTCAAATGCATTACTGTAAAATCCTGGTCATTGGAGAGGCAAGAGACTGGGGGGGGGGAGACAAAATGGACTTTAATTAAAATATGAATAATCCAAGTCCAGCTAATTCAAAGCATCTGATTCAAACACCTCGTCAGCTGGGAAATAGCAGCTGCTTCCAATTACAAGCGGTTCTGAATTAACCGGTATCAGTATCTAATGAAGAAGCTGTGTGTGTAGGAAATTTTCCAATTCAGCTGTGCACAGGGCCTTTTAAAAGAAAGGAAACGCCGAATATCCAAAGGCCTGTCTATAGAACCTCTTTCTAGGTGAGGACAACGTTTCCCAGCTTTTCCTTGTCTTGCCTCTGCCCCCAAGGGCAATCTCCTCTCTGCTGCCCCTTGCCCTGTGCCTCTCCTTCTCCAGTTCTGGATCCTGAGCCCAGATGCTTCGCAAGAGAGATCCAATGTCTCTTCCCTGCTGTCTGCACACCTCCTGTGGCAACTTGGGCCCGGAGCTTGTGACCTCAGGTCACAGAGACCCAGGTAACCCATTTTAACCCTATTACACAAACAGGGATGGCTGAAGGCATCTCTTTGCAGTCCAGTGGCCTCTCCAGAGACCACAAAACTAAAGGCCTACCTAACCAAAACCTACTTCAGACCAGACCCTCGTACCAGCCTCCTATAGAACGTTCCAGAAGGATGACCGGCTTCTAACTGCAGGTGAAGCTTTAGACCATTACACTGTCAATAGCTTTTTAAGGGTCCCACTAATGCAATGAGGGAATGGCCGGGGGGGGGGGCGGGGGGGACAGCAAAGGGGGAGTGAAAACCTCTAAAGGTGCCAAGGATCAACACTGAGAGAAAAATCCAGAATCAAAAGTCAGCCAACGGAATTGTTGGCTCTGGTCTAAATTACCCCTTCAAACACAAAAACTCAAGTTTTAAAATCACCCTCTTACTTCCTGGGCTACTCTATAATAAACCGCTCTGGAAACATCAGTTACTAGGCTGTGTTAAATTATCTGAACGAAGGCAAATTAATTTGGATCTGAGAACCCAACATGCTGCTGAATGCCCTTTTCCCACACACTTCCTGTTTTATGAATAGAACATGTTTCTTCAGAACAAAATATTAGGTAATACTACATAGGAACCTTTAGCTTTTCTATGAAAATAAAACAGAATTATGTAATTCTCTACTTAACAGACAAAAATGCACCAGTTTCTTCACAAGCCTCTTTAAAAAAGCATGCAAAAACAGTAAGGACATCCCCAAAATTCTCACAAAATGCAAAGTAAAATATTTCTTAACGTCCAAAAAACCTACTTTTTAAAAGACAGAAAACGAAGACGAGAGAGACAGAAATATTTTGAAAGATACAGAACGGGAAAAAAAAGAAAAAGAAAAAGAAAAAACATGTTCGGGGCACCTGGGTGGCTCAGTGTAAGCGTCTGCCTTCGGCTCAGTCTTGATCTCAGGGTCCTGGGGTCGAGCCCCGCATGGAGCCCCGCATCGGGCTCCCTGCTCTGCGGGAAGCCTGCTTCTCCCTCTCCCTCTCCCCCTGCTTGTGTTCCTTGCTCCCTCTCTGTCAAAAAAAAAAAAAAAAAAAATCTTGAAAAAGAAAAAACATGTTCTTCAGTGAGTATCCCCACAAGAATGAAATTAATTGATCTTTGGGGGACTCAAATCCAGGGTGCTACTAATATACATTATATCTAAAAATCAGGCTTCCAAAAAGCAGCCTTAAAAACAGTTGTGGGTTTAAGATTTCATTTACTTATTATATATGTATGTATTTATTTAAAGTAGACTCCACGCCCAGCATAGAGGAGCCCAACACGGGGCTTGAACTCACGGGATCAAAACCTGAGCTGAAATCAAGAGTCGGACACTTACTAAGCCGCCCAGGTGCCCCTGAAGATTTTATTTTTAAGTAATCGCCACACCCAAAGTGGGGCTCGTACTCACAAGCCCAAGATCAAGAGTCGCACGCTCCACCAACTGAGTCAGCCCCCCAAAAAACAGTTTTGTAAAACATCATCACTTGAAGATCACTTCCTCACTTTTATAAATAAGAGCATGTCCCAGAGGGGACACTGGTGGGGACGACTGTAGAAGGACTTTATAAATGCACATCCCATTTATGAATCTTTAATCATTTGGCTATTCGCCGTGTTTACAGAAAACCCACTATGTGTATTCAGTATTGTTAGCAAATGAAAAATATTTTTAAAAATAGTCTCAAGGCGGCAGGGCACATGAGTGTGGGGGAGCCCACAGGCAGTCGCTCTTAATCTGAGGAAGCTGCAGAGTTGCCAGGCAGAAGGAATTTCCCCACACACCAGAAAATGAAGTGAGTAAAATACGAAGACCCGCAAAAATCTGGTAGGCACCACTTCTGAATCTCCCAGTTTCCTTCTCCATAAATAGCCACTTACCGGGTTTTATTTTGTAATGTGGACAATATATAATCTCTTAACCTAACATCGTACCTTTTAATCTGAGAGGACAACCTATTAAGATCCTGCTTTCAACACAAGGGACAATGTGTTTTTAAAAATTTCTTGGGGGCTTGGGGGGAGGGGCCTTGGGAGGGGGAATTAGGTTTATAAATTCAGTGACAGTATGGCAGTAATAATAAATAAAATTGTAGCAATAAAAATAAAATGTACAGGAAGTTGGCAGACATTCCAAATTAAATGACATGAATGCTATACTTAGGACCCCCATTTTCCCAATCATCTGTGTCTCAGTTTCCCTGAGGGAGTTAGGAGATTAAGTAAATGACCAGAGTCAGAATTGAAACCCAGGGCTCTGGCTGCGTGACCTCCAGGCACCAGGATTCAAACCTCACCTGGGAGGAGGGAAGGGGAGCCCAACCCTGGGCCCCTCTTCCCAGCCTTGCTTCCTCAACTACAAGCTGGGGAAAGCGGCTACTTCCACTAGAATAGGTAAAATACTGTACGTTTATGTAGGTATGCATTCCCTTGATGGTAGCTATTATCCAATAGAGAACTTTTCTTCTTTTAAATGACATAAAAGCTTTCAAGATGAGTTCTGGAGAGGGGCGCCTGGGTGGCTCAGTCGTTAAGCATCTGCCTTGGGCTCAGGTCATGATCCCAGGGTCCTGGGATCGAGCCCCACATCGGGCTCCCTGCTCCGCGGGAAGCCTGCTTCTCCCTCTCCCACTCCCCCCGCTTGTGTTCCCTCTCTCCCTTGCTCTCTCTTTCTCTCGAATAAATAAATAAAATCTTTAAAAAAAAGATGAGTTCTGGATAGAAACCAGCAAAACAGCAAGGGCTCCACACAGAAATCCCTGAGACTGCTCTGTGTTTACCAAATGAGACATGACAGAGTTTTGGGAAATGCGTAACACTATACAGACAGCGCATTATAACTAGTTGTCTGCAAGGAAACAACACCAGGCTTCCTTCCAGAATAAAAACTGAAGAATGGTCCTCAGAAAGCAGAGCATATAGGACACGGGGCCAAAAAATGGCTTTTTTCAAGCAATGTTTATTAGGGTTTACAATCCCACCAGTGCTTTTAAACAGCTTTCAACTCAGGGAGAATGACCAACATGGTCTTCCATTCCTGCTGGTTTAGAAAGCAGGATCCCCTAAAATGATAGTTTTCAAACTTTTTTTGGTAGCGGAGATCTTAGGAGAACTCCCCAATGAGTAAGAAGCTGCTATGACTGGAACAGAGCAGAGCTGAGCTAGGAGAAGGGAGAACCACCGCACAAACTCCCCAAGGCTACTCCTAACCCCTTGCTGTGAGAGGCAGGACCATCTCCTGAGAGCCTGTCAGAAAGGCAGACCTGCTGAATGAGAAGCTCCCTTTTAACAAGACCCTTGTGTGATGAGGCTTGGGAGGATTTCAGGCCAGTGGGAACTCATCTGGTCTCAATCCTGAATGTCCTTCCCAGGTCCTTCCACACCACAAGAGTAAAAATACGTCATTGGACAAATCATACCAAGTAGATAATATATATTTGTGGAAATAAAACTGAATAAAGTGAAGGGAAGTTGAGTTGCAAATGTCTAGAAGACAAAAATTACGGCATTCCAGAGGGAAACTGTTCCAATCGTAGCCTCTGACTTTGCAACGAAGGAGACTTAACTGTACATAGGGTCCCACGGCTTTTTGAAGGTAGAGCAAAAACCTAACCCAGTCACCTAGAGCCCAGTCACCAGAGAGCTGAGGGTCTGGGACTCGAAACCATTAAGCTTCTTAAAAATCTCAATTCCATACCTATGAGATGAGAGGAGACTGTCAGACTACCTCCAACAAATGGTTAGGGTCAAATACACAAATACCCAGGAATGATCCTAAGTAAACCACTTTGTCTGAAGAAAAGAAGTGCTGGGTCCTATAGAAGCAATAAGGAAAGGCCATGCTCCCTACATAAAAACTGTGTGTAAAAACACAAACGACACACACAGAATTTCCACATAACTCCTCAGGAAAGCAATTTCAAAGCTGAGATGAAGCTGAACCACCTCCTGGCAAAACTCAATTTAAGGCCATGTCACCAAATATTAAATTTACCTATCTTCTCGATCTGTGAGAAAAATTCTAAGTGTCCTTCCTGGGGACAGTCCAGGTCTGGCTAGACCGAAATTTGCTTCTGGATCCTGACTGGGCTGTGGTCTACATCATCAGTGAGAGCACTTCAGATGGCCATAAATGCTGCCTGAATAATAACAGAGAGTGTTCTCCAAGAGAGCAAATGTAGTGGTTTGTGAACATGTGTAAAACAATCTCCAAGACCAAGGAACCAGCCCATCACCCAAAATGCTCAGATGGACCTCAAAGTGTACGAAAAGATGAAAAGGCCAATGTTAGGGGCGCCTGGCTGGCTCAGTGGGTGGAGCACGCGACTCTTTGATCCCCAGGTCGTGCGTTCAAGCCCCACGTCAGGCACAGGGCTTACTTTAAAAATACTAATTAAAAAAATTGTTTTGATAAAAAGTTTTTTAAAAATAACAAAAACCCAATGTTAGAAGACAGTTGTTGTCAAGTCAAGTCAAAAACATCACGTTTTATTGAAGACGTGTCACAGCCCAGTGGCTTGGTCAGGGACTTGGGTGGGGGGGGGGGGGCAGAGCACTGGGTATGGGGCTTGCAGACTGGGATGGGAGGAGACAGAAAGCTATTCTAGGCTTTTCTTCCTCCTCTTCCTCCTCCTCCTCCAAGGAGGCAACCACCTAACAAAGCGGCAACCATTTGCAGGCCACCTCGAGGTGACGGCTGGGTATGGCACAAGTGTTCCCCGAGCACGAACCAGACAGCCTTCCCTGGGAACAGCCCGCTGGGAACAGCCGCTGGGAACAGCCTCCCTGGCATTTTCCACCTTGCCTGCCCCTGGCGCGCGCCTGACTTTAAGAGATTTAACAAAGAGTTATAGCCCCCAACTTCCTGGAGTTTTAATTAAACTTGGCTTGCACTTCTGAACAACCCTCAAGTTTTTATTTTGTTTGGTGGCCCCACTAATGCTTTTAAATGAGAGATGCTGTGAAGAGGAGGAGGGGATTCTCTGCAGCTGCGTGTGAGCATTCTGCCAAGAGAGACACAGGAAGGAGGCTCCCGTGTTAAAAATTGCCAACCGGGAGATTTACGAAACAGCAGGGGGAGAATGGATGCAGGGGAGGAAGACTTGTGCATGTGAAAGATTCTGCCAAAAGCTCCCTTTTTTGTTGTTGTTGTGAACTCCCGGGGCCTCTGGAGGCCGGTCATGCTTCAGCGACCCTAGCTCCCTCCCATTTTACCCCCATTCTAAAGCCACCGTCCTCTCGGATATAAGGCAGAACCGCGTCTTAGCAGCTCCTTTCTCTCACCCCCAGCTCCCCAGGCCTTCCCCCACCCCCCACCCCCAAAACAACAGTCCATTCTGCCACAACCAGATAATGGAAAGCAGCTTAACGGGGGGGGGGGGGGGGGGGGCCGCAATCGTTGCCCTCGGAACTAGATGAAGTCCCGGACTAAAGCCGCACTCCTAAGAAGGAAATGACAATCGTCTGGGCAAATGAACTTTTTAGTTGAGTTTCTATCCTGTTAGGAGCAGCAAGATAACCCCTGTCAACACTAAGAGCTCAAAGATGAGCTTCTCGGTTGTGTCGTGAGCGCGCTTAACATCGGAAAATCTAGCTCTGCCCTTAGGGGGAAGCTAATTCGGGTCAAAGAGGCCGTCTGCTTGGGTTCGGAGGTTTGGCTTTAAATTTCTGCATCAAGCGATGGGTATCCAGGCCTTCCACAGCAAGAACAAAGTGGAGGCCCGCCACCTCTTACCACGATTTCCAGGGAGCAGATAGGCAGTAAGGAGCAAAGGTTTCACTCCCGTCCTCCACGGAGTGGGGAGCGGTCCATGTTTCATGCACGCCCACTGCGGCCAGAGAGTACCAACGACTCATCTCCCCTCCGAACTCAGGGGTGAAGACCTTAGAGGTTCTGACCCAGCAGCGTCCTGGGAGTGTGCGTCAATGTGCATTCCAGGGACCCAACTTGCCTTGTGCTGAACCCTCAGATGAATGGCCCCCAAGTAACACAACACCACCCTCGGGAATGTAGGTAAAATACAGAGCCCTCTGAGGATCAGCATGCACACTGCCCAGTAACCCCCCCAGCCCATCGAGAAGAACATACAGTGACAAAGAGCTGTCAGGTGATCGACCAGTAGGCCCTCTCTGAAGTCCTCTGTGATGAAACCAAGGTGAAATCCTGTTCCTCCATCACACCCGACCCCCAAGGCAGAAGAGCCAATGAACTATCCTCCCGCAGTTCCAACAGCATGGGCTGAAACGAGTCAACCGGAAATACGAGCACCAGCACAGTCCATTCCCAGGGCATGCTGAGACTGACATTTCACTGGGAACCCCGACGCTAAGCCTGGCGTTCTGCGGGGACTATTTCACCCCTGCAGGGAGCAACGGAGCACAGCCGGTTAGGATTTGAGTGCTCCTGGCCCCGCTACTGGCATCCCCAGCCCTTTCGCTTCCCTCGAGCCCATCTCTGAGCCACAGCTGTGCGGGAAAAGTTACGGCTCTCAGCCCTACGTTGGGTGCTAGTGACCTGCTAGCCTGAGATTTTTTATTTTTTTGGATGGGCGGAGGACGCTGAGGTCAGGAGAATGACACTCCAGGAAGCTCAGGCTCTCTGCGGACACATTTTTTAATGTGCCGAGCGGTGAGCTCACCCTCTCTCTCACAGTTGGCCACGCAGCAGGCTGCACAGTCCAAGCCCTGTAGGAGCCACACGGGTGTGCACGTGGAAGGGGACCCTGCCACGTGGGGGGCGCACACACTAAAACACCTACCCTTTCACTCAGGGAGGCACGTGCACCCCGTTTTACAGTGGAGAACACTGAGGCTGGCTTGAAGCTGAGGCCCGGTGGATTTTCTGGGGCGCTCAGCTAGTAAGTGGCGGGGAGGGTATTCAGTGGCCCACCAACACCCTGACTTAGAGCAGTGACTTTTCTAGGAGGTCCCTCGGGGTCACGAGATGACGACATTCATTTGAATTAATAAACACGAACACACACACATACATGCACGCACACACACAACACACACAATCACCTGGATAGATATTCAACAAAACTGCTAAAAACCCGAAGAAGAATGCCATACTTTCAAAACAAACTAGAACAAGAACACGCTGTTGCCTCAGGAGGACTGCCCTAAAAGCAGAAGGGGCTCTGATCAAAGGTTCCCTAAGCTGGAAACGCACACAAGCGCCCCAGCCAGGAGAGAAACAGGCGGGGCCTGTAATGGTTCCCAGCAAGTGCGGCCAAGCACTCCTAGGCGGAGAACAATGACCCTAACACTGCTGCTTCCTTATGAGGCCCTACAAACGAGGCTCTCCCCCGCCCCCCCACCCCCCGGGGAGGGGATGCCGAGCTCACTGCGGGCCACTTTCCTTTTCACCGCTACCGTTCTGGGGTGTGTGTGCGCGTGCGTGTGCGTGTGTGTGTGGTGACCAGCCAGAGGGCGTTAAGAAGACAGTTAAAAATCTGAACTCGTATTTGTATTTGCTCTCCGTTGAAGTTCACTGTTAAGGAAGTTAAATTATACTTGCCCAAAAGAGCTCTTTAAAAGGGGAGGCCATACAAGGAGCCCCCCCAAACTCTGCTTAATCAGCACATACACCACAGGGGAATTCATCAGACCCACGTGTCCTCTTGCGCTCCAGAGGATTCGTAGGGCAAAACGTGGAGACATAAAGGAATTAAGAAGAGCCCATGTGACGGCGCGTTGAGGTCTAAAGCTGAGCAGTACTGACCTTTAATTTGGAGAACCAGAGCCTCGTGCCATCCTTTTTATGAATATGTGAGAGCACTTTGGGACATTTCCAGCTGGGAGGAAGGAAGCACCATTATTCATCACCGTTGGCTGAAGAGACCTGACAGGCTCTGCTTTTAAAACCTATATAGGCTGGCCGCCACCGCCGCCCTCCAGCCTCCACGAAGCAGGACTTTTGGAAAGACCCATGAGCTGAGAAGGGGGCTAGAAATAAATCAGGGGAAGCTGGGACAATGCCACATTAGCCTGTGAAAGATCACGTATGCATGTTTAGTTCCCAAACACACGCTTGCCTGACCCAAAAGGGACTGAACATGCAGCCAAGGCTACACCAGGTCCCTGTGGAAAGGGGGTGGCATCCACTGAGGGACCCTGAGGAACACCCCCTAGTTGGCTGGACAGGGACCTGTCCAGTGGGACTTTCTGCAGCCAAGAAGTAGTCTTAACTTCTCTTTCTATGGGGAGAAAGGAGGGCAATCCCCTAAGCATTATCACTTGGCAAAATAAATCCCACAGAGCAGAATCTAGAAGGTTACTGCAGATATCTGAAGTCCCAGCTGCCAACCCCATACCTATCTGGGGCACACCTATCTGGGGCTGGAAGGCTGACGAAGCCTTTAAAATTCAATTACAATCACTCTAAATAAGGCACTAAAAACAAACGAATGCAAACCTAAGCTTGGGGGGGGGGATCTCAAGGGACAAGAAATTCAGTGTCCCCCACCTTGTCCAAAAGAAGGTCAGTCCCACAGCACAGACTGGAGCCGTGGCGGTTCAAGACAAGGGCTGGGCTGGATCCGGCCAACATGACAAGGACAACCAACTGGTCCTGTTCCTTAGTCTTGTGCTTCTAAAGGGCAGTCGATGTGCCAACTATTTTAAAGCTCCAACACACTAATTCTGTAAACAATAATGGCGCGGCCTGCACGCTGCAACACTGGAATGGATTCCTCAACTTGGCCTCATCACTTATGCAGCTGATGAAACAAACACTGACAGCTTTTTTGCATTTGTAAAGGCCCCACAGCAGCTGTGGTGATCCCACCATAGAGCAATGAATTAAGCCTGAAACCCAGCTGGGTCTGAACAGAAGCCCTTTTTGCACAATACAGCAAGACTATCATTGTTAACCTAGGCATTATTGGGAAATATTCTGCATTACATTAGAGGGCAGTTCTAACTCAATCCTTAAAATTAGCTCTAATAAGCAATTTTAGGAGGAGGGATGTGGCACTTGCTTTTGAAATGGCACAAGGATGTGGATAGGTTATAGGTACACCACGCAAAGGCAGCTGGGCAGAACAGGACACAGATTTCCAGTTAAACAATGCCAAGATCATAAAAGTAGCTCCTTCTTAGATATTCATACACACACACACACACACACTCGCTCGCTCGCTCACGCCTACCTTCTAAACTGAGGTCGGTATCTAACCTTGCCAATTCTTGGTTGTTTGGCCACTACAGAGAAAAATGCCAAATGTAGCCGTCTGTTGGGGCTCCCCATTGGGTAAGCCAAAACAATGACCTGGACAGAGAGCTGTACCAGAAAAACCAGTGTGAAAAAACATGATTAACATCATGAGTCAGAAATGTTTCTGACTCCAAACTTAAGCAGCATGTAATAAATAAGATTCCAAATGCTAACAGACACACTGGTCTTTGGCTTCCAATTTTCACCAGGACCCTCGAGGTAACACAGACATCCACACTCCTCGGGACAGTGAGGACATGCACTCTACCCTGCACCTCCCGAAAGCCTTTGGAACACCCTTGGGCCACGTGACTTTTGCAGACCACCCCCCCCCAATCATTCCACCTCTCTTCTCTT
>NC_138376.1:10128753-10182753 GCF_054177405.1 Leptonychotes weddellii
CCACCTCTCTTCTCTTGCCTCACAATTTCTCTGAATGCTTAAAAAGAAGCAAAAAGTTCCTGACTCAAAGAAGAGACCACGATCATCTCAGTAATTTCACACCAACTTGGGAAAAATAAATCTGGTATAAATCAAAAACATCAAAAGAAAACATGGCACCATCCCTCTTCCTTAAAACGACTCCCATTTCTTAAAGGAGTTCATTATGAAGAGCCTCGGAAGCGCTTTTCTGTTTAGGCAAAGCAGGCCTGGAAAGACCAAGAAAATCGGGGAGAATTTCTAGGTAGACAGTGGTTCTATGCCCCAAGGTGTTTTGCCGAAAAAACGTTAACGTAACCACGAGAAAGTCAAAACTGAAGGTAAGGCAGGGCAACAGTTCTTCTAGTCCTTCTTCATGCCCCGAGAGAGGAGCCAGGGTCTTTACTCTACCCCTCCCAAAACTCTATGTGGATCTGAAAGACCCACCACTACAGCCAAAAACACCTGAGCACCCACAAAAAGCAAAATTCAAAGTCCCACCGTTTTTTTTCACGCCTAAATGGAGCATACACATGGTTCTAGCTTAAACTTCTGTGAACACTGTTCACTTTGCAAAAGGGCAGAGGAAGTAGGGCCACTCTTGGCCCCCCCTACAAACACAGGGAGGCGTGGCAGGCAAGCAGGGAGGAAAAGGAGAACCCCCAGTCCCCAAAGGCAAGGCCAGAGCCCCAGAGGGGGAGAACCCAGCGTAGCACTCAGCTGAACAGAACACACAGTGGCTCAGGGACACAAGCTGAGAGAAATCGCTTAGCAGGTTAACTCAAGAGCAGTAAATAAATCTAGTCATGAGTGGGTTTGATGTGCCAGGTTTCCTAACTGGAGATACTCCAAGAGAAATGCAAATATCACCACCACCACCCCCACACACACACACAAACACTTGTACACAAATGTGCATAGCAGCATTATTCACAAGAGCCAAAAGGAGGAAAACAACCTGAATGTCCATCAGCTGATGGATGAACAAAATGCGGTATGCCCGTAAGATGAAATACTATCTGGTCATAAAAAGGAACTGTGGACTGGTCCATGCTAACAACATGCGTGAACCTTGAAAATGTTATGCTAAGTGAAAGAAACCAGTCACAAAAAGCCACACAGTGTAGGATTCCAGGTATATACAAAATGTCCAGAGAGACAGAAAGTGGATTCGTGGCTGCCAGAAACCACAGACACTGGGATGAAATGTGGGGTGACTGTCAAAGGGTATGGAGTTTCCTTTGGGGGGGTGACAAAAACGTTCTAAAACTGATCATGGTGATGCTTGCACAACTCTGAATATACTAAAAAAACCACTGAATTGTTAAGGGGGGGGGAAATCACATTCACATCCAAAATCACTCAGGGAAAAGGCTGAGATGCTTAAAATGCCTTCCGTCTTGAACTACCACTGAAACGCCAAAAGAAAAATAGTTGAACTGCCAAACGAACTGGAATAAGTTGGAGATGTAGGAGAGTTTTAAAAAAAGAAAGGCTAAAATGGGCTGGCACTTTTGCGAAAGATACAGCAGCAAAGGACAACAATGTGTGCCAAGAATATGTATCTATAAAACACCGTAGTTAAACTTCAAAGTGCAACGAGGGGGAACTTCCATCTCCCCAAAAAATAAAACCTGCAACTTTAGGCTTCCTATTCCCCGCCCCCACGCCCCCCACCCCCAGAGCTATGCTGTGGGCTTTAATTAAGAGCATGGGAGTCTACCATTTAAATGCATTTACTCAATGCCAGGGCCTATTCAGACAAACCCTTTCAATGACTTTTAAAGCCATCTTTGGATTTGTAAGTTGGACAGGAAGCAGAGAGGAGGGGAGTCCAGAAGTAAATTAGATATTATTTATCAGCTTTAGCAATCTTTCCACACCGGCAAGGGAGGATTATCTGCTGTTGATGGGAGGGGAAAAAAGCAACCATGAACCACCATCCAAGGCTTTCCCTGGCTCGTATATAATGTCTGTCCCAAGGAACAAGCACTCGTACCTGGGGGCAAGGTGGTTCTGTTCTTTACCGAGATGACGGCAGTGTACAAAGAGAGTAAAAGGACTCCTCTGACAATAGGTACAACTGAGGTCTTCATTTGTATTAAACAACTGTAAGCAAGTAATGTTGGGCCAGCTTTTGCAAGTCAAAGATAATGGCCTTCCTTGGTAAACTGACTGTTCTTTATAATCATCATTATTTATACTCCCAAGAGGCTTTGCCTACCGCTCCAATAAATTCTGGAAAGAAGTAACATGACAACTTCAGCAAGTCTCGTGGAAGAAGGAAAGCGAGAAAAAGCGGGTTGGGGAGAAATACGTGCTCACATTTGGCCAGGTCAGCGCTGAGGCAGGGATCACATCACTGAATGCGAGCATGGAGCAGAATTCGGAGAAAAGAAGACCGCTTCTGAGCTTCAGATATGCCCCAAAGTCAGATCTGCACTCCCTGCCTCCCAGGGCTTTCTAGCTTACCAGGGCCAGAAGAGAACCCGTTTTAATAGCATCATTAGAGTTTTGATTTATCACAAGGACAAAAACAAAAGAGTATGTTTCTCATCTAGACAAGAACGTGGTTGTAACATGAAGCTTTGCAAGTCCGTATCTGCAGCAAGAGTTTCTGCAGGACTAATTGATGGTGTTTAGACGGAGCTGGGGGCGGGGGGGGGGGGGGTGGAGGGAACGGGCCAGTGAATTGAAACAAGTATTCCCCAACCTCTTCAACCAGGAGACTTGGCCCGTGGCTCAGATATGCCCAGAGCTCAGACTCTGGAACAATCAGGCAGGCCAAATGTGTTCCTTATTTAAAGGAGGTTTCCTTTCACTCTGTCAGCCACCTTTCAGATTCCAGCTAAGTTTAAACCACAATGGTTTGGAATCCTAACAGTAGTTTTGACGATTATGATACAGAATGGGTATTTGAAAACATTTTTAAAGACACAGGACGCTGAATCATGCACGAACATATCCCAATCGCTACCCCCCCCCACAAAGAAGTTCATTATTAAATCCAGAACCCTCCGTGGCCCCCTGCACTGTGGAAAAAAGTGATAAACCATCCTGGCATTTAAACAGAAACCTGATCTCTGCCACTCAAGGATGTTACCAGCGCTGGGGATTACTTTCATGCATCTTTAAAATTCTTGCAGATTAAGAGTTCTGTCAGGGTGTCAATACCAATATTACTTAACAAAACTCGCCTTTAATTAAAAGTTTTAGCTCCAGTTTCCAAAGCTAAAGCAAAAAGCTACTCGGCCCTAACACCGCTGGGTGGAGAAGGACAAGGACCCGCTGCCGGTGTTTTCATGTGGCTGTCACTTTTCCCAGTTAGAAAGTCAACTTTTGTCAGATCAAAGCAAAAATTACTTGCTCCCAGGAGGACTGCTCATTGTGGCCTTAAATCCTTTTTGGAATGAGGGTGCGGTATCTATAAGTCAATACATAAAATAAACATGCCTCAAAAAAGAGCAACCAACGAGGAGTCCAAGTAAAAAGGCTACAGGGCTGGTAGAACTGAATGTTAAAACCAGGCTAAACTCATCAGGCTCAAGAAGACGGTTTCCTTGGCCCCCATCAAGCCCCTCCAACCCCGTTCCTAAATAAACGCACAGGAATGGCTCTATAGAGGGCCCCACCCAACATTTCAGGCTTTCCACACTGTTAAGAAACCAAGTCCAGGGGCTCCTGGGTGGCTCAGTCGTTAAGGGTCTGCCTTCGGCTCAGGTCATGGTCCCGGGATCCTGGGATCGAGCCCCGCATCAGGCTCCCTGCTCAGCGGGAAGCCTGCTTCTCCCTCTCCCACTCCCCACTTGTGTTCCCTCTCTCGCTGTCCCTCTCTCTGTCAAATAAATAAAATCTTTAAAAAAAAAAAAAAAAGAGGGGCACCTGGGTGGCTCAGTCGTTAAGCACCTGCCTTCGGCTCGGGTCATGGTCCCAGGGTCCTGGGATCGAGCCCCGCATTGGGCTCCCTGCTCGGCGGGAAGCCTGCTTCTCCCTCTCCCATTCCCCCTGCTTGTGTTCCCTCTCTCACTGTGTCTCTCTCTGTCAAATAAATAAAAAAAAAAAAGAAAGAAAGAAACCAAGTCCACTGTTCATTTGGCTTCAAAGACAGCTGGCCTTTGCCACTCAGAATCGTCCATATGAAAAGGAGTCACGTGGCAAGTGTCAGGGACCAAGTTTTGTGGTGTGGTGGCTGACACAGCTCCAGCAAGGCAACGCGACCAAAGCCCTTCGAGGCATGTGAAAACCATGTGCTACCAATTTAACTGGGACTCCAGGCCATGGCTCCTTATGCAATGCCTTCCATTCCTGTTGGCTCTTTCATCCTCCAACATCAAGACATTATTACGAGCTGAAAATAGAACACACGGAGCTTTCATGCTCTGGGCGGCCCAAGAATGGAAAAGGGGGCAATTTGGGTAAAACCAATAAACGTTCAAGTTCTACCACATCTCTAAAGGGACATCTTGACTACAGAATTAAAAAGGAAAGAAAAGGGGTTTATCCAAAACTACTCTTTTAAAACACCAAAAAGTAATGCTTCTTTCTTAGCAGCACTGTGATACCACCTCGACCTCATATGCCAGGGTGGAAGGGTGGGGAATCCAGCATCTAAACAAAGCGTGTCCAGTGTAGAGAGCAGGCTGCATTTTTCCCCTTAAGTTAGGAAGAAAAAGCAAGTCTTGGCGAGAAGGAAAGTGCTGAGCACCTGCACGATTTTCATTTTTTTTTTTTTTTTAATTTACTTGAGAGAGAGAAAGAGAGCACACACTGGGGGGAGGGGGGGCAGAGGGAGAGAGAGAGAATCCAAAGCAGACTCCCTGCTCAGTGCAGAGCCCCACACGGGGCTGGATCCCAGGACCCTGAGATCACGACCTGAGCCAAAACCAAGCGTCAAACACTTAACGGACTGAGCCACCCAGGCGCCCTTTATTTTCATTTCTACCCTCTTCTTCTTCAGAAGACAGAACATGCTATAATCAGCAAAGAAGATAACCCAGAAACACTATGTTCCCTCTTCAACCTTGGGGCCAAAGAATGTCAGCCAAGAAGACCTGTGGAGTTAGAAGAATAATACAATCTAGATACCAGTTTATAAAGCACTTCCCATGGTGCTTCCCACTGCCTCCTCCAAAATGTCCTTGAGATTAAAGGCGTAATTCTCCCCATTTTATAGATGAAGAAACAGAGACTCAGGTCAAATCACCTATCCAAGGCTACCTGCTCTTTTCCCAGTATTCTGCAGCCCTGCGGTCAACTAAACTATAAATTTTCTGAGAACAAGGACGATAACCTTTTTCTTAACACCTAACCTGGTGCCAGAGCATGGCAAGCAACCAGAATATATCAGCTGTATGTAACTGAATGGTCTGCCAAGCCAGGGCCCAATGGGGCCTTTGTAACCATGCAAAGCCCACCTCACAAACAAGGCTGAAATTACACGTGAAAACAATTAAGATTCCAGGTCATCTTAACACATGTCAAGCCTCACAAGAAAGCATTTCATAAGCAGGAAATATGTAATTGTACCAGTACACATACTCTGTTCACCCTTCACGACCACAGTCGTTCTAATACCGCGCTGTGTTCTTAGAGCAATTTTGTTTTACAAAGTGATTTCACCTATCTTATCTCGTTCGGTTGGAAAGCCCTGAGAGAGGACAAGGAAAGAAAATAGAAACTTAAGGGCGCCCTGGTGGCTCAGTGGGTTC
Source organism: Leptonychotes weddellii (assembly GCF_054177405.1). Taxonomy (NCBI): domain Eukaryota; kingdom Metazoa; phylum Chordata; class Mammalia; order Carnivora; family Phocidae; genus Leptonychotes; species Leptonychotes weddellii. The sequence continues at coordinate 10,134,480 of NC_138376.1, forward strand.
AGCGCCCGACTCTTGATGGCAGCTCAGGTTTTGATCTGAGTCGTGAGTTCAAGCCCTGCACTGGGCTCCACGCTGGGCGTGCAGCCTACTAAAACAAAAAACAGAAAACCAAAACCAAAACATGGGCACTTCTGAGCCAGTAATTCCACTTTGAGGAATCTGGGAGTTAAGTGAAAAGATATAGATAAAGGCCTACTGGGCACATCATTTTGCACAATAGGCCCCAAACTGAAAAGGCCATCAAGAACAGGCAGGTCGAGTAAACTGCGGTAGCGATCAACCAAGTGCCCTGCAGCCATTTAAAAATAACGCTGCAGTGTTGTATTCTGATCATCGAGATAAGGTATAAATGCAAAAAGCACGTAACAGAACATCAACCAGGAGCATGCACCCACACACGTCAAACTATAAGTGTGTGTGTGTGTGTGTGTGTATTTATGTATCTCCCCACAAGTGCAGGAATGCCCAGTATGCGATTGCAATGGTTCGTATCATTTGCAGTCCTCCGAACGGAAGGGTTTCCTATGAAGCAAAAAAGTCATCTTCAAAACGGGACTGGTCCTACCGGCAGTGAGGTATGGGGCTTACCTGTGGTGTTTTCCCATGGAAACGACTCAGTGACTGCAGTTACCATGGATAACTGAGAATCCCCCTGGAAGGAGGCAGGATTCAGAAAACCGTGTCTCAAGAACAGTAGCGACAGAAAGCCTGCTGCTGTATCTGGGCCTGGATTTCATGCCCCTGCTGTGTCACTGACGAAATGTGCGATCTCAGGCAAGTCGCTCAACGGCCCCAGACACCTCTGTTTTCTCAGCTAAGAGATTTCTGCTAGCTACGTTCATCTTTCTCCCCTAGAGCCATACCAATTCCCTCCCACAACTAGACACTATCTGACATACTCCAAAAGCTTCACTTCAACCATTATTTCCTCAGCTGCGTACTGACGTTAAATTCAGCCCCTCCTCTGGGCAGGTTAATAGGATCAGAGACAGGCAAGCACGGATTCCAGTGCCCAGAGGTAGGTTTAAGGAGTCAGGGCGAGAGAGAAGGGGCTTAGCCCTGCCTGACTGGAGTACAGGGGTGGCAGGCTGTCCCGCAAGGCCTCAGAAGGGCCGGGTGGGCTCCTTCGGGCAACCCACTCGAAGAACCAGGATGTGCAAAGGCCAAGGGGCTGAGTGAGCTCTGCTAAACTGAAACAGGTGCCAGGATAGGCCCAGGGTAGAGCAAAAAGGGCTTCTCATGATGTGCTGAGGACACAACTTGGTTTAGATTTATCCTGAAAGCCACAGGGAGCCAATAAAGGATTATGATCGGATTTTCAATTTCAAGGATTATTGCTCCAAGATCCGGTTTAAACACCTTGGGCGGAACATCTTTGTGCAGAGATTCGGGGCCACTCTCATCTCAACTGTCAAAGCTGCCTCTGGTTCACCACCCTGACGGGCTTGGAAGTCAAGTGCCAGATGATACAGAGAGCTTCAACAAACAGAGGGAGCGGGGCTGGGAAGAGAGGACATCAAAACGGACTTCTTCTAAAGCTACTCATTTGGTTTAAGAAGCAAAGTAGAGAACTCATTTGACTCATTTATTTCTGAGTCAGCTAAGAAGGCTGCTGGCAGGCCCGATGTCTCCAGGTTGGTGATTTCCAACTGTGTAATGATACCCTGACCATTTGTGCGGGCGTATGCAATTTACAAAATGCTTTCACATCAAAAATCTCACTGGCTCTCCCAGTAACCAGCCCGGGAGGTGCATGGAACCAGTTTTCCAGATGAGGAAGCAGCTCCGCGAGGTTCCGTGGCCTGCCCACGGGTCACGCGGCCCGTGTAACGCAGGACCCAACCTTGAACTCAGCTCTCATTCCCGATCCTATCCACTACCACAGACGTGCCCTATATATTCACGACGAGCCTGTGAATGAAATCTGGGGAATGTGTTACTGAAGCCCACGTACTAGCGGAAAGGCACATGCGCAAAGCACAAAACACTCCGGGTTTTAATCATGTCTATACCCGACGGCTGCCTCACAGAATGAGCACCCATTCAGTAGCCCTCTTTCTGTAAACCTATGGAAGGAATAAATGCAAGAAACACATGCTCAAGTCCTAATCGCTGCTCATTTCCTCCTGGCACCTGTTTCGGCCCCCACAGCCACCAAACATTTTAACAGCTGGTAGAAACGAGAACCAAGAGATAACCGTTGCAGATCAAGCCCTAACCAAAATTGTGCTTAGGAAATAATAGGGCAAGAACCTCCCGGATTTTTAAAAAAGAGCAATGAAACAGGGCACCAAAAGGTCTCCCACACTCTCCTGGAGCACTCATTCACAACAAACCAGAGGGTCTCCTGATGGAAAACAGACCCACACACACAACCCTCTCGCTGCCCACCCCCCCCAATAAGAGTGCTGGGAAAAAACTCCTGCTTCTACTGGACAAAACAGGTGTATGAGGGAAGAGCTGCATTGGGAGGATGAAGGGGCAAAAACTGGCTATTCTGTTAACCTTCTAGGATTCCTGGTAACTAAACACTGCTGGTGATGACATTTCAATGCACACTGGCCTTCCTCTTCATGGGTGGTGGAGCTTGACAGACTTACAAAATTAGAACTTAAAATCCAATTTAGGCCTCTCAAGCAGCACCAGCCCTCAAAAACAGCTCTCCAGAACTTCAACCAGTAGGGTTCCCCTTTCTAACCTCCTCATACATCCTATGACTATGTGAGTAATTATGTATAACGTTCCCATTACTCATGCTGCTTCATTAACATATCTGGGCAGCCTTTGTTTTACCGCATGGCCCCGACCCTGGTGAGGACTGAGGGCAAATGATTTCCCCAGCGCCCCACAGTCCCCTAAGCAGCAAAGTCAGGGGCGACAATACAAGAGCAAAAAAAAAAAAAGATTATCCAGCCGATCTGTCACAGCCCCTGCAACGAGAAAGCAGGTTCTCCTTCCTCGGAAGCCTGGAGAGCTAATGCGCCCAGCAGGGCCTCAGGTACCACCGAGAGGTTGGGGAGGGGGGGACACTTACAAAAACACAGAGCACAAACCAGCCAGTCCCAAGGGGTCCTGGGATCTCGGCTCTTTTTCCAATGAGAAGTCAAGGAGACAGCCAGCTGGGGATAAGGGGGTAGCTCCACCAACTGGTGTTTAAAAAAACAACAAACACAAACATGCACTTGAGACGGACGCACTCCTTCTGTTCCAGGAGGCTGACAGACTGCCTTAACTTCCCCAACCTTCTTAAGCAAAAAAACCTCTCCGGAGCCTGCCCAGAGCCCCGGTTATGGCCTTTTCTCCCCCTTTTCGGGGTTACAGTGATCATCTTACTTCTAAAGACAACGAAAAACTGGGGAAAAGATATGTAGCCTTTAACTCTCTGGCCAGTGTCTCTCTGCCTTGGTTTTCTCTTCTGTAAAATGGACTCGACAGCCTCTTTTTTTCTGGTGTGAATGCACTATGGAAACCAATGTGGGCGGTGATTTCCGAACTGACTGGGCCTTCTCTTCATGATGCTTTCAGGAGGAGTGGGTGTTGTGTGGCCCATCTACGGGGTTTTCTACAATCCAAGCTCTTCTGGCACATTTCTTCAAACTTCAAAGAGAACCCCAGGAGAGATGGGCAGCGTTCTCACAAGATGAGCAAAATCTGTTGCAAAAACAGTGTGGAAGTGGAAAGAAACCCAGACACACACCCGAGAGGCCCAGGATGTGTCGTCCCAGCTGCTTGCTCGGGTGGGACCTAGCCCTCACCGGTGGGACAGGATCTACGTCCCTACAACACAGACCCTTTCTGATCCCAGACGTCCTCAGAGAACTAGAGTTACAAGCCACGTGCAAGCAGAGGCAGGAACAGCAAGTCCCAGAAGCAGGCAGGTTTCCCTGACCAGGAGCCAAGGGGTATCCAGCTCTCCCTGCCACTTCCTACAAGGTTCAGCTCCGCTTTTAGTGACTGTATCCTGAATCGGCAATGAATGAAAACTCCCTTATTAAAAAGTGTGAGGCTGGGGCACCTGGGTGTCTGCCTTCGGCTCAGGTCACAATCCCAGGGTCCTGGGATCGAGCCCCGCAGTGGGCTCCCTGTTCAACGGGGAGCCTGCTTCTCCCTCTGCCTCTGCCCTCCCCCTCCCTCTTACAGGCACTGCGTTCTAATAAATTCTTTTTAAAAATTTTTTAAAATAAATAAAAGGCGTGAGGCTGGCAGAAGGTATAGTGTTAACCAAAGTCCCAAGAAAATTAAAAGGGTAAGAAAAACCTCACTCAGGGGCGCCTGGGTGGCTCAGTTGGTTAAGCGACTGCCTTCGGCTCAGGTCATGATCCTGGAGTCCCAGGATCGAGTCCCGCATCGGGCTCCCTGCTCGGCAGGGAGTCTGCTTCTCCCTCTGACCCTCCTCCCTCTCATTCTCTCTGTCTCAAATAAATAAATAAAATCTTTAAAAAAAAAAAAAAGAAAAACCTCACTCAGATGGTCTACAAAAAAGCAGACAAATTAACAGCAATACCAAAGTCATCAGAGCTCCCACCTCCTGGAACGAAGGAAGCCTGTGATCATGAGGCAGGCAGGGAAAAGGCTTTAGGGGCACAAAAGGAACCAGAAAAAGGGAGACTGGAGGCCAGCTGGAGAAGTACCTGAGACCTGGGGGGGCCAGGAAGGGGAGGCAGGTATCAGAGGTTACCTCCTAGAGCTCGAAAGAAACAAAAGAGAAATTGATTCAAACTAAGAAACTGAGATTCAATTGGTCTCCTTTCCATTAACAGGTAGGTTTAAGGATTTGAAAGGGAACTAACCGTCAGCAGTATCTAAGTGAGACCCAATAATTAAGGTTGCTGGATTACAAAATTCAAGCTTCTGAACTCCATATAAATTAGGTGTAAAATCACAAATCTTTCTGTCCCCTGCCATCCAGTGACTGACACAACTGTGTTTTTAATTCTACAAGTAATTCAAGTTAGCTCGGCAGGACCACTGTAAGTCACCTTGTGCACCTGGCATGAACTAGATGGGGAGTCTGCTCTAATACCTGGGGATTAGGGCTAAATACAATGGAAGCGTTCTAATCAGAGGAGATAGGGGCCAGAAGCTGGTTAGCTCCTGTAAAGTCTGTCAGGCGGGAAACCTTAAAATCCATAAAGATTTTGACATTCTAACTTAAACACCTAAATGTACTTTTAGTAACAGATTTGTTGAGAATTCTTCAGTGTTCCACGCTATGCTTTTTTTGGTGTGTTTGTTGGGAAGGAAGTTTGGGCATAAATGAAGTTTGGTTCTTAAAAGGGAATCACTTGCCAAACAATGCATGTACGCAATCCCTAAAATTTACCCCCAGTTTTTTAAATGGCGGGGCCCACGTCTAATTTAACGGCCTGATTTTTTTTTTTTTTTTTGGTAATTCAACTTTTATCAAGTGTTCCCAAAACAGTCAACTTAAGTTTTCATAGAAACCAACTCTCAAAAAAAAAAAAAGAAACCAACTCTCTTTCCACACTTGTCCAAAGGTTTACATAGTATTTAACTGTAATTGCAATAATAAGTCTAACTGGAATAACCAGATTTGGAAACAAACAACTGACATTTGGCAAGCCTTCTATGGGTGGGAGCCGAAGGGAACAGAGGGACACACACCCCAGGGCTACTCACTGGCCAGGAGCACCGTGCTAGGGTCTGACAGCCAGGATATTCTGCAGCTAACAGAGCAAGCAGGTTGGATACGTAATTAGGTGGTTAGGACAATGGTTATGTAATCCTGGGGGAGACGTAGAGATGGACCACTAACAGGATTAGAACAGTGCAACAGGGGTGCCTGGCTGGCTCTGTCCCTGGAACACATGACTCTCGGACCTCCAGGTTGTGAGTTTGAGTCCCACCTTGGGTGAAGAGATTACTTAAAAATAAATTATTGGGGCACCTAGGTGGCGCAGTGGGTTGAACTAAACGTCTGACTCTTGGTTTCAGTTCAGGTCATGATCTCAGGGTTGTGAGCTCTGCATTCAGCGGGGACTCTGCTTGAGATTCTCCCTCCCTCTCCCTGTGGCCCCCCCCCACATGCTTGCTCGCTCACAAATAAAATCTTTAAAACATAAAATAAAACAAATTCTTTTTAAAAAGGAACGATGCAACTAAAGGTCCAAAAACGAAATTTCTTAATGCTACAAAACTTTTTAACCGTTTTAGATAAAAATATCAGGAACCTGGGTCCTAAGAACATCATGATCAAGGGCAAACCTTAAAAATATTCCGGTTTGGCCTTTACCAAGGGTTTTAATGTACTAGGCTTCACATGACTTGTCTGTGTCATCTTTGAAAGGAGAAAAATAGTTCCCATTTTGAACAAATACCACTTATATACTCCAACAAAAGATTTTCTCTTTCTGAAGAGGAGAAGTTTAAACAACCTTTGGAGCAAGGTATATATTAACACCGGAGTTATTTCCAAGGCACTTGGAAGTGAGTCAATAGCCCCCAGCTCAGCAACAGGAAGTGGTGTGACCTACTATGAGAAAAGACACGCCATTACACCATCTGAATACCAACTAATTCCAGGTGGCTATGTGGGCAGATGACTATGGAAGACACACAAGTCAGCTACTTGTCTACAATGAAGTGATAATCACGCAGATAACAGTTAAGTCGGACTATTTGGGGACACAACTTTTTTCCTTTTAAATTTATATGACACACTTTGGACTCTTTATATAGTCTTCCTTCCATAATCTCTGCATATAGTAAGCACCACTCAAATGTCCCTGCCATATACATTTACACAACAAAGAGTAAAGTTTTCCACTACTAGACAGAGGCAGAAAGAAAGCCACGTAAACAGCTAAGGAAAGAAAAAACATAGCAATTAAATGACATGTACAAGGTTTGCTTGTTTGTTTTCCCTCAGAACTGTGAAATAACCCAAGGGTATTAAGGGGGGGCGGGGAAGGAGCTCGTAAATCCTACCACTGTATTTTGGTGTACTTCTCCTTTTTTCTTTATAATTTTATGTAATTGTAATTATAGTAAATCCTGCTTTTGAACCTTGTAATGTGAACTTCTCCCAGTTTTGTTTAATCATACTGCAACTTTTACATCAGAAAATTAGATACTTAAAACTTGACAGCCTAGTGGTACAAATTCTGCCTGAGCTGTCCTAGAAATCAAACTGGTCATTTGTTTTTGTGCTCAGCACATGACTCGGAGCTTTGTGTGGCAGAGGTTTTTTTTTTTTTTTAATTTCAAACTCCTACCTGCTATAAAGCCTCAAAGATCAAATGGTGTTGAAGCCTGGGTATCACCCTCGTTATTCTCCCTAGAAATAACCCATCCAGTGGAGTGATGGAAATGGCAGAAAACATCCATGGAGCAGAAACATGTAACTGTTTTTATTGTCCAAGTGGATTGGGACTTTGAAAGCAAATGTTTTCAGTGATTCAAGGTATTGTGGTGGGAGTCGTGCCCAGCACAATTAAGACGAGATTACAATTTATGAGTTTCTCAAGGATACCATTTAATACGAAATATAACCATCATTTCTCCCAAAGCCTGCCATCGACAATCCCACCCCACAAACTCTGCTTTGCGGAGGCAATAAACTGAATGGCAACGCGGCAGGCATCTGAGGCTTGAGACCAATTGTAGGAAATGTGCTGCCTTCCACCAGCTCGAGGAATAACACCCCCTGACACAGAGAGCAGCATACTCTGTTTTACATCTTTCCCGCACAGGATCCCTCTACATAAAAGTGAGGGGCAAAAACAGGTGTTACCTTTTCCATTTTACAGAAAACTAAACAGACTCAGACTGCGAGCCTCCCGTTCTACCGTCCGGAAGTACTAAGCGCAGAGTACCTTGAGACTTAGTTGTCCCGTGCTCTTCCAAGAACACGTATCAATGACGAGTCTTCCCTGGTCCGCCCCCCCCGCCCCAAAAGATAAAGCACAGAGCTGGCACAGCGAAGGAGGAGCGCCACCCCCTCCCACGGTATTACAGGGCTCCCAGAAAGAGCAACAGTTGCTGCTGAGCAGCATCACCCAGGAAGGCATCCCGTCACATCCCCCAAAGGCACCCCAAACACGACTTCAAGTGACGAGGTGGCCAAATCCACAACACAGTCCTCCTACAAAGCAAAGCGTTCCCTGAATAAAGTTTCCTTGCTTTTTGAAAAGCGTTGCTGAGCGATCACAGCGACCACCGTAGTAATGCCACACCATCAGCCGACCTGGAAACAGAAGAGGCGAAACACATTTCTGCAGAAAGGAGGCGTCTCCTCCCGGTTCCCCACCCCCTAAATGGAACCGGAGCTAGGTCGGCAGCCCTCGTTGGGGGACCAAAGGCTCCCAAGCGCTCACCTGCAGGGAAGCGCAGCGTTCCGGGGCGGAAGGCGGAGGCCGATCGCATCTTCCTCCTCCTCTTCCTCCTCCCACGCCGCAGCCCCGCTCCGCCGCAGCCCTGCTCCGCCGCGGCCCCCGCCTCCGCTCGCTCCCTCCTCCCCCCGGCCGCCCCGCCGCGTGGAACCTCCCGCCCGACTTTTGACGTCACGGAGGAGGAGGAGAAGGTTCCACCCGGGCCCGTCCCTTTGTGACGTCACAATGACAACAGAACGCGGCCGGGAGCGTCCGGGAACCCGGAGCGGGGGAGGGGGGGCAGAGGGAGGAGGGGGGGGAAGGCCGGCGCGAGCCTGGGGGGAGAACCGGGGGGCGGGGAGGGGGCGCGCTGACGTCTCGCCGGCTTAACCTGTTGCTCTCGAGACGGCACTGGAGCCGGCGGGCAGGGCCGCGGGGAGCCGGCCGGGCCGCCGCCGCCATGCTCGGCCGTGCGCGCGGCGGGGGGCGCCCGCTGCAGCTGTGCGCCGCGCCGCCCCCACCCCGGCACGCCCCCGACCCCCCCCGCGCGCCGCACCGCCCCCTCCCCTCCCTTCCCCCGGGCCCAGAAGGCCGCACCGCCCCCGCGCCCCACCCACCCGCCGGCCCGCCCGCCAGCCTGTCAGCCTGCGGGCCGGCCAGAGCCGAGCCCCGAGCCGGAGCCGGAGCCGCAGCCCGAGCAGCCCGGAGCCCGGCGCCGGCAGCCCGCCCCCTACAGGCCGCGCGCGCGCGCGCCCGCCCGGCCCCGACCCAGACCGCCGCGACCCCCGCGCGCCCTCCCCTCGGCTGCCGGCTCGAGCACGTCGGGAAGACGGGCTCCGCTCCGCTCCCCCGGCGTCAACTCGTGCTCTGCCTCCCGCGGCCACCGCCAGCCACGGGGCTTGCGGCCGGACGCCCCGACTCGACACAATCCACTGACCGCCAGCAACAAAAAAATCCCACCCCACACCAATCTCCAACTTAGCGAGGTCTGGGATGGGGGTCGGGGGGAGGGGTGGGGGCGGCGGAGGCGGTTCTTGTCCAAGTTCTACCCCATTTGCTTTGTGGCTTCACCCGGATCGGACGTGCCCCGGGAAGCCGTCCACGCTCCGAGGCAAGGTTGTCTCCATGCAGTTTCTACAGCCCGAGTTTAAACTAGTCCTTTGCATTCTACCCAGCCCTCTGCAATGCGGATGTATTTTAATTCTTAAATTCTTTAGGGAACAGCTTTTTTAAGTTGAGCTTGATTATTTAACCTTGCATTTCTTTCATAGTTGAAGTTTACGTGCCTAGATTAGAATCAGCCCTCTGGAAGAGGCATTCGGCTTTTTCATTAAACGTATTTTTCTTTACAAAAACCAGTGCCCCGAAGGTCATCTCCCATTACACACATCACATTGCTCAAAAAGGGAAAATATTAACACCAATTTGTCGACTCGAGTTAAATAAAACTTTCTTATAACGTTGCATTATTCCTAGTGTATGTTCATTTGGGCTTTTAAAAAAAAAATTGGGTTCTCTGATTTAAAGCATGCAGCTAATCACCGATCACTCGAGTGCATATTTGGTTAATCCTCCGTTCCCCTCTACCCTCCCTCCCCCCAAACTTAAAAAAAAAAAAAAAGCCATACACAAAACAAAAACACTCCCCATGCCAATCAAAACGTAGCTGTACTATGCACAAAACAAATTTAACTATTCCAAGCCATTTAAATCTCTGAATAATCACCCAATTTCAGAAGCCCACTTAACAGGGAGAATTTATTTGTAGTCACTTACACATGTATTCACGTACCTACTTAAAAACATTAGCTATATTATATGTGTTTTCCCCCTAAAACTGGAAACCATGAATTTTTAAACAAAACCAGTTCCATTATTAAAGTCAATCCCAACAAATGCATTCGCTGTAACATGATTCCCAACTGATTTACGTTGCGAACCAAATAAGCCAAAACGACCACATACATTAAATTTGATATGCCAGTGCAGGGAACAAGATCGCCATAATCGGACCCTCGATTACAACTTAAAGGGCTTCCAACACACACGGGTTACACGATTTTCCAAATAACATTAATAATAATAACACAAGCTCATTTGCATGCAAAGTGCAATATGGGGCCAAATCCGCCCGAGAATGCAGTTTAGTTACATTACCGCAGCCCCCACCCGCCCCCCAAGCTCCACCAAAATCCCTAGCCTTTCATCTAAAACTAGATTATGGTTGTGTCATTCGAGGTCAATTTATTCACTTGAGGTATCGCTACACCAATCTGTTTTTTCATCCAAACTAGGCAGACACGACTTTGCCTGAAAAGCCCTCTTTCAGAAAAGAAAGAAACAGCCTTATCGGACGCTGTGTTTAAAACCCTTCAGCTGCAGAATTATCTATAAACTTGACATTCACAGCCATTGCTTAAAACTGCAAGTCAAAGGATGTGTTGTTAAGAGCACTTACGTATTTCTTCTGAATGATATTCCTCTTGGGTCTTTCCTTGCTCATTCTGAGATCCAAATGCTGATTGCAAAAGGGGACAATTGCTTCATGAATTTAAAGCCGTCAGAAATTTGCAAAAAAATATCCTGGTGGTTTTTATTGTTGTTGGTGGTGGTTGATCTTGTAATCCGACTTTTCTTCCTCTTCCCCCAAAGCCCGATTCGCCTTGAAATAAATCCGAAATTGGGAAGGAGAAAAAAAAAAAAAAGAGCCAAAGACGAACGAAGCAAACAACAAAAAAAAAAATTCACTTTAGTAAAACACTCATAATGGAAAATTTCCCCCGAAACACACACACACACAAAAAAAACCGACGCCCTTCACTCCCCCCCTTTTTCCTCCAAAAACTACATCAGCGAAACGTGAAGGTCCTTAGTGTCTGATCTGTAGTTACATCTTGGAAAAGAAAAGGGAAAGATAAATAAAAAATGTTGGAAGTCACGTTTGTGCTGCAGCAGCAGCGCGAGCAGAAGAGTCAACTCCAGCGGCGGCGGCGGCGGCGGCAGCACCACAGCGAGGGCTCGCCGAGTCTCTTTTTTCCAAGCCCCCTAACCAATGAGAGAGAGGCTATCCAGCCCAACTTTAAATGGACTCTGCTTTTATACAAGTTAGGGCTCCTCGGGTAATTCCCCGACGGACGCTAGCCGAAAACTCCCACAGCTGAGCCACCAGGCGCCCGCCTACTCCGGCGCCGACCGATCCCGGCCCAGTCCGGAGGACCCCCGCAGCCCCGTCGACTAGACACCCGAGAAGCTTCGACGAACCCTTCCCGGGCAAACCCTCAGGCATCGCTCCCACGCCGAGCCTAGGAGTGGAATTGAGAGAGGCTCCCTAGCCCAATGCATGGCACGCTCGGTCGCTCCACCTCACCCCCTTTCCCCAGCTTGCCGCTCACCCCACAGCCGCCACACGCCAGCCCCCGCCACTGCCCTCGCGTCTACCTGCAGCCGGGCTGCTGGATACCAGTGCCCCAAGACGCCCGGCCCCGGGGAGAGCCGCCTATTCCCGGGGCACCTTAGAATGGTCCCCTTGATCTTCTGGAAGTTGTAGTCCCCCGACTACAAAATGGCTATGGCCACGGGAGCTGGGAACTACAATTCCCAGCCTGCCCCGCAAAGTCTGTCACTCAACTCCCCTCCCTCCTCCTCGCCCCCTCCCCCTCACCGGCCCTGCCAACAAACGCTTGGATGTGTCCCGCGTGTGACACTGCTAGAGGCTGGCTCGGGATTGGTCCGCAGAGCGTGTGGTCCGCGAGCGAGGAACTCCCCACGCCGGCCCGCCCCCGCCCCCGGGCCCCGGCCCCCCTCCCCCGGCGGCGCCCCGCCCCCACCCGCGGCGCGAACCGCCTGTGGAATCGAGGAATCGCGCGCGCGCCGGCCCGAGCCGAGCGGCGAGGGGGGGACGCGGGGCTTCCTGGGGGAAGGCCTCGGAGCGTGGCGGCGCGGGGGGCGGTGTCGGCGAGGGGTTGGAGCCCGTCCTAAGGAAAACTGGGCCACGCACCAAGAGGAATCCTCGGTGCGAACTAGTTGATCGGCGGCGCCTGCTGCCTGTGCCGCGCAGCCGGTGTCAGCTCAGGACACCGCCTCGCGTCTTCGCACACGGCGTGCTGCGGCCGGCCCGGGGTAGGCTGAGGTCACCTCGGCCGGCGCCCCGCAGCCGCACGCGCTGGAAGGCCACCTCCTGGCGCGGCACGCGGCCCGCCGGCCGAGCCGGGCGTCGGGGGTGGCCGGGAAGGGCACCCCGGGCGGCCGCCTCCGGCGAGAGATAAACCCGCCCGGGGACGTCCGGCTCGAGCTCTGCCCGCAGAGGGGTGCCTGGCGCCGGGGGGTGCCCGCGGGCGAGCGAGGCTGACGCGCGGAGCTGCAAAAGGAGCGGAATGTGGAGACCGAGCCGCACTGCCATGCGAACTGCAGGGAAGCATCTGGAACGCCGAGGGCCGGGAATCTGCCCCGCGCGGGCCACGGGGGAGCCGCCTTCTACCTGCCTCTGCCCCCTGTCGTGGTTATTGAATCGCTGACGGGAAGGAGGGAGTAAGGCCCGGCTCGGACTCCTCGGGCCTTCGCCTTCTTAACTTCGTGAAGTCTTACGCAGCCATTCTGCATCATAAATTTACTTGTTTTAACTGTGGCTGCGGAGAAGCAATGTTTTAAATTATCTCCTCTCAGGCTCCCCTCTGGGTAAATGAAAAGTGGGGTCGCTCACACTGCCTCGTGCTCGCTGCTGTACGTCTTACTCTCCTTCCCATCCCGTGGATCCTCCTCCCCCGCGGGTTGCACAATGGTTAGATTTTTATGGGCAGCAGTGTTTCGGGAGGCAACCGTGGTCTAGCAAGGTCTCCGAAACTGGTGGTAAGAGACCTGGATTCAAATCAAGCCTTAGCCCTTGCTGAAAGGCAGCCGGTGCCTTCTCTGAGCTTGTCCTTGGCCTCGTCCACAGATGACCAGACCGTGAGGGGAGGATTATGTAATAACAGTAACCTAGCTAAGAACCGGCCACGGTAATAGGAAGCTTTCAGTAAAGGAAAGAAAATGCCTTTTTCAAAAGGCTTTTTAATTATTACTCTACCTTTTTAAAAAATCTGAATGCCTTCTAAAAAGGAACAATTTTGTCTTACATTCATTTCACAATCAGAAAAATAAATGGCCTTCTGTGCCTCGATATTGCAAAACTTGTTTGTCGGTGCCATTTGCCGGGGAGGACTCTGCAGAACAGACTCCACTTTTCAGGATTGGCCACCCAAGTGACTTTATGGTTAGGTTACAACGAGGTGTTTTCAAAAGATTTTCTGATCATTAGGACCTACCTGTATACTGGAGGTCTGCACTCCTCCACAGTGTTAGGGTTTTAACCAGTTTTCTGGAGGTTTAATGTCAGATCTGTCACCCCCCAGGCAAAATATTAAAGAACAAAGGTGGGTTTCTTCTTGGTTCCCTGAGCTAGCCCTGAGGCCTGGCTTCTCTGTCCCAGGCCTGGGAACTCCCCTGCTGGGCTACCAACTTCAGGGCACCACACACATAAACTAAAAACCCTTCTCCTAGTTGAGGCTTGAGGGCAGGGGAAAGGAAGGAATTTGCTCATTTCCAAAAGATTTGGATAACATTCGTGTTGTTTTGCCTGAAAAGGAAAATAGATGGGCCTTTTTGGGGATTTAAAGCCTTTCCTGTTGCGGAAGGCACTGTCTCCTGATGGACATCCTTTCCCCGCTACCTTGGCAAAGTCATATATTACCTTGCCTTTCTTTTTCCTCTTCTTTTTTGTTTTCTTTAAATCTAATTCACTCTTCTTTCTCCTGATGATTTTAACTCCTTGTAGCACTTCTCTTGATGCCTTCAAGTGAGGGCAGTAGGGAGGGGCAGGATGGAGGGAAGACCTCACCGGGGGCATTGCTTCTAGAGGACCTGCCAGCCCTGTCCTCATCCCCGAAGACACAGAGAGAAGCCTTAAAGTCCTTTGTGAAGAAACACACAGCTGAGTACAAAGGCAGACTTAACAGTCGCTTGTGATACCTCTAAAAAGTGCTGAAGTCCCTGCTATAGCAACAGGGAAAAACTTGCTAAAGGGAATTCATAACAGGTAACCAGGAACGAGGGAGTTTTAAAGGATGAGTAGCGGTTCAGCAGTTTGAAGGAAGCCAAGCAACTCTCTAGCATGGAAAAAAAAAAAATTACGAGAACTCCAAAAACATACCAACTTTATGCATAAGGACCCAATTTTTGTTTGGGAGTGACTAGAGATGAGCTACTGAGAGGTAAGCAGGAGCCAGGACCAGAAAGGTTCTGTATGCCAGGCAAAGGAGTTTGGACTTTGCCCAGAGGCTAAATGGAATCTTAGAAGGATTTTCACTACAGGTATAAAGCAGATTTGCATTTTTGGAAAGTAGTTCTGCCTGTATGAGAGATGAAATTAAGGATTGGAGAAAAGAAAGAGACTGGAGGCAGGCAGACCTAAAAACCAGTTGTAATATTACTGCATAAATAAGGTGAGAAATGGTTATGATCTGACCCCGGTGACAGAGAAAATACCATAGAGAGCAGAGAACAGGTTGAGAAATATTTAGAATGTCAAAGTCCAACAGACTTGGGAACTGGTTAGCTGGAGGGAATGGTGACTAACAGGGTAGAGTCTAAAATGATTCCTTAATCTTATGTTTTATGCTCTTTTATACCTAGATTAGCTACTCTGGGAAGAATGGGAATGTGAAGGAGGTGAAAGAGGAAGAGGTAGCAAATCATCAGACACAAGTAAGAGCAGGCACTTACTATTCTGGGTTCAAATCTGGACAGGTGATCATATTTACATAGGCATTCTAGTCCACCGTCCGGTTTACAATAAGAAATGACAGGGAGGGCATCTGGGTGGCTCAGTTGGTTAAGCGTCTGCCTTCAGCTCAGGTCATGATCCCGGGGTCCTGGGATTGAGTCCCATATCAGGGAGCCTGCCTCTGCCTACGCTCCCCTCCTTGTGTCCTCTCTCTTTCTGTCAAATAAATAAATAAAATCTTAAAAAAAAAAAAAAAAGAAAGAAAAGACAGGAAAAGGATTGTAAGTTAATAAAGACCAAGTACACAGCAATAATCCACAGTCCTATATTATATGCATATTGAAATTTCCCTCTTAATTCAGGGGATGACACAGGTTATCCCACATGCTTCCAAAAACCAATCACATGCATGGTTTTCCCAAGAAACAACAAAACTCATCTCCAGAAATCCTTCCCTAACAGTACATATTTCACCCCTTTATATTGTATACTTACTTGCTCACATTCTCCAATTTAGTCTTATGTTCCCATCTCTTCTCTCCAAATAAAAAATAAGCTTTCCAAAGTCAGAGACCATGTTACCTACTTCTCATATCCTTCTCAAAGCTCCAGAGACTTCATAGAATTTGGAAGTGTCCAATAAATGTTTACTGTTGACTATTTCACCAAAACTGTAATGCCCACTTATTTAGACTATTGCCAGCCATTTGGTCTTACTATCTTTTCCAATTCCATTCTGGAACACTACTATTTTTCCTCTTGCAGTATCCAAATCCAACATGGTGTTGTGCATTCTTCCCCAGCTACGGTCCAATCTCCAATTCAGCCTGGATGTTTAGCTTACTCATTCCTGCATTCTCATTGTCCCTGTTACTTCAGCCACATTTTTTTTTTAAGATTTATTTATTTATTTGAGAGAGCGCGCGCGGAGGGACAAGGAGAGGGAGAGAATCTCCAGCAGACTCCCTGCTAAGCGCAGAGCCAGCCGCCTGCAGGGCTATATCCCACGACCCCGAATTCACAACCCAAGCGGAAATCAAAAGTCGGACCCTTAACTTACTGACCTACCCTGGAGCCCCAGACACATTTTTTTTTTTTACTAAAAACTGTATATATTTAAGGTGTACAACATGATATTTTGATATGCGTATTCATTTTGAAATGACTACTACAGTCGAGCTAATTAACATACCCATCCCCTCACATGGTTACCATCAGCCACATTTTTTGAGCTTTAAAATTTTGTTCCATGTTGTCTTGTTTTCTGATGATGTCATTTGCATATCTTGTGTCTCCTAATTAGATTGAAAATTTCATGGGGCCGTGATTTGCCTCAGAGTGAGACAGCCCTTGGCAATGAGTCCAATCTCTGGATGAGAATCAGATGTTTCTAATATTAACTTTTTGAGTGACCTTAAGCCATTCTTTTGACCACTCTGGATCTCAGCTTCATCAGCTATAAAAAGAGAGGGTTAAATTCAATTATCACCAAAGACATTTCTGGATCCAGCATGCTCTAATCTTCCTTTGACCTTTGTACTGGGTTTCCTTGCTCCCCTCAGCGATGGCCTCTAAGTAGACTTAAGTAGACAATGTTGAGTAAGAACTGCTGGGGCAACTTTCTTTATACCTGTACAGTATTAATTTTTAAATATAATCTTATATTTCTCTGTGATCGCTAATGATACCTTTTTATAGTCTTTAAAGCACAGTCATAATAACATCATTTAATCCATAAAACAACCCGGATCAGATCGGTATTTATCGTCCTCACTCTTCCAATGTGAAAGTACATATAAAGAGGTTGTGATTTGCTCAAGGTCATACACAGAGTAGGGTGACAGAGCCAGGAGTCAAATCCGGTGCTCCTGACTCCACATCCCCTGTGTGGGCTACCTCCCTGGTTTTCCAAAATGTGATCCAAGACACATCATTCCATGAAATGTTACTAAATATAGCTGGAAAGAAAGGGATGCTTTGACAAAATAGATGTGGAAATTGCTAGCTCACACAAAGATAACTTGATTAACGTAGGATTTTTCAATCTCAAAAAGGCATACAGTTTTCCAAACGTATTTGGCCACAGAGGCCTTTTTTTTTTTAAAAGAAAGAGCTTGTGGGGGTGCCGGGGGGGCTCAGCTGGTTAAGCATCCAACTCTTGATTTCGGTTCAGGTCATGATCACAGGGCAGTGGGACCGAGCCTCACATGGGGCTCCACACTCAGGGCAGAGTCTGCTTAAGATTCTTTCTCCCTCTCCCTTTGCACCCCCACCTCACGCTTGGGTGCGCACTCTCTCAAATAAATAAATAAAATCAAACAAATATTAAAAAAAAAAAAGTAGCTTGTATCCATGGAACAGTGTTGGAGACTTGCTTCACCCAATATGATGAATTTATGTTTCATAAATGATTGCTGACTGACAATAATTCTTACCTAAGTGACTGAATACTTTATGTGAAGTTTCTAATTTTATATAGGTCTGTCTTCATAGGTGGGGGGAAGGGAGTAATGAGGGCTGTAAAAAAATAATCTTTGACTGACATCAGGTTTATAAATAACTATGAGCCAGTGTGCTGAGAAGTTGGGGGCTTCCATTGAAAGAAGCTAGAACAGCTATTTCAGGCTGACTGAGATTTGCAAGAGTATTTTAAAACACACTAGGAGGTAAACTCAGAAGTAAACAGCCTTCTTAAGAATGAGTGATGTCAAGAACACATTAGTTCTTTTGTTATTCACTGCTTCCTGTCCCTGCAGTTATGGTCTGATTTGTCAAGCCTCACTAAAATGCCACAGTGTAAACCCAATACAATAAAATGATGTTTTTAAAATCTACTGGTTGTCAGTGGACCTCATTTACACAAGTCACTGAAAGTCCCTGGTTCTTTGGAGAATTTGAAGTTTTGGGACTATCATTACTATTCTGCTTAGATTGTGTCTTGTGTTATTGAAAGACAGCGGGCCCTGATTCCGAAACTCTGGTAAAGGAACCAAGACGGGGAAACCTGCAGTTCCTAAGAATAGAAGTTACTGTTTATAATAATACTGTACTCTGTGTTTGGGGGGATAAAAATCTTAGGAGCGATCAACTAATTAATCCACAGGGAAACATTAGGAGGAAACTGAGTTACAGAGCAGGGATAGAGGGGGAGGAGCTGTATTCAAGCCCCAACGAAAATGGCTAATGGAAAAATCGGGGGAAGCTGGGTTGGGTCCACCTAGCTGGGAAGTTCAGGGTCGGAGTTTCAGGGAGCACAAACACACACAGTAAAACAAAAACATTTAGACATCAGCAGTTACACTGTGACCAAAACTTGGTGGATTATTAATTTCCAGATGTTTGTCTTCCTCTCAATTGTCAAGTATCCATTGAAAAAAAACATTTGTTGGACAGTTATTAAGGATGCAAAATTAAACACAGACCCTGTCCTCAAAGCATCCATTTTGTGCAAAGCACTGAGAATTTTGTCCCTTGTGCAAGGAATGTCAAGGAAGACAAAAGAAGTGGGAAGACATTTGCAGGTAGAAGGAGGGGGAGGGCCTCTAGGCTCTACTCAACTGTGGGCCGGCCAGGAGTTGCTCTGATCTTGAGCCTGACAGCAGGTTGCAGAGGAGGGCCCCATTCCTTAACTCCAAACCCTGTCTTACCCATCCCTCAGCCCGGAGGCTCATAGGTGACCCAGAAGTTCAGCCCCCTCACCTTTTTTTTTCTCTCCTTCTAACTTTCATCTGTTTGTTCATTTATTGGTTCGTTTATTCATCCAAAGGGTACCCAATAAATGCTTACAATGTTCCCCTTTCTCTGGACCCCCCCCCCCATTCTGGGCATCCTTGCAGGCCTCCTGAGTGAGCAATGTAGAGCTTCTGTTGCCTTAAGCCCAGCAGTCCTCACATAGGAAAAGCAGCCAGGGTGGGAAAAGGGGAGAAGGACTGACCGTAAGGGAAATCCAGAGAACTTGAGACAAGGCAGAGGAACGCGGATTACCAGAATCTGGCCTTTGTTATTACAAAATGACAGTGTTTTTGTGTGTCCGTGTGTGCATGTGCATAAGATAAGGGAGGAAGGGCTTCCAAACGGTATCTAGTATCTAGAGAATTTGGGACATTTATGATTCTAGATAAATACAGATACCAAGAGGAAAACTATAAAACCAGGGTGATTGTTTAACATAGGATGGCTTAATGGCAAGATTATGCTGGGAATCTGAAGGCTTGAGGTTTAGTTTCAGCTTTTTGTGACCTTGGGCCAGTCACTTGGCTAGGCCTCATTTCATTTGTGAAAAAAGGAACTGACCTAGATGTGCCCTTCTGAAGACCCTTCCAAATCTAACATTCTGTGATTATATACCCAACAATATTAATCTTGGTAATCTGTGATCCTACCAATTTTATACAACATGGTTAATGTTGTTGTAAATTTTTAGTACAGCAGTAAATTCTTAGTGCATAAACTCTGGACATGGTTTATGCAGTGTTCATAGACTCTAAGTATATAAACTGACATCCTTATCAGAAACCTAGAGAAAAGGAGGGGGGAGGGAAGGGGAGAGAGAGGGGGAGGGAGAGAGAAGGAGGGGAGGTAGGGAGGCGACAAACATTAGTTTCAGCTTATGCTTTGGACACTGTGTGGATCAATATTTTTGAAGATGAAACTAGGGTCCCATTTGGTAGGGGAATCCATAACTCTCAAGCAACCTAGGACCCAAACTGGGTCCCCTGGGATTCTCTCAACGTAGAAGGCAGGAGAAACCAGGAGGAAGGAGGCTAGACTTTCTGAAGTTACTACAGAGTCAGTCCTTGGGGAGTTCTCAGCCACGTCAGAATGCCTGCAGCTGCGCCAGACTTTCCCAGGTGTGAGACATGGATGATCAGCATCACATTCCTTACACTTACAAAGTACCTAGCACTTACCTAGCAAAGTATCTATCACATAGTAGAGAATTTGCTTCTTAAAGAAATGAATGGAATTTGGCACTATGCCAATTATCATTTTGTTCACAAATAATTCTCTGCATCTGGAGTGCTCTTTCAAATAGGTCAGCTCCCACCAAGCATTTGCAATTACAGAGGAAGTGAAACTGTTTGACAAGTGGCATTTAAAAGATCTCCATCTTGCTTTCCAGCCAGCACTTGTCTTACAAAATGCCCAAAGAAGGGAGGACGCAAGGAGAAATTACTGAAATACTTCAGTCGTGTAACAAGCCCAGTCATTTTCATATGGTGAGTCCAAAACTCAAGACCAGTATAGATACATTCATCTGACAAATGGTATTTGTCTGCTGCTGTTAGGGACTGAATGGTGTCCCCCCCAACCCCTAAAAATTAAACTGTTGAAGCCCTACCCCTCTGTACCTCAGAATGTGTTTTGTGTTTGGAAGCAGGGTCTTTAAAGAGGTTATTAAGTTAAAATGAGGTCATTGGGGTGAGCCCTAATCCAATATGACTGGGGTCCTTACAAAAGAGGGAATTTGGACGGACACACACAAAGAGGGAAGACCAGCAGGGTAAGGAGAGAAGGCGGCCATCTTACAAGCCAACGAGAGAGGCTTCAGAAGAAACCAACTCCACTGACCTTGGTCTTGGACTTCTAGCTTCCAGAACCATGGGGGAAATAAATTTCTGTTGTTTAAGCCACCCGGTCTTTGGTACTCTGTTATGGCAGCGCCAGCAAAGTAATACTGTTGCCTTGCAAATTAAACCTTCGATATATGGAAATAAAACTGATCAGTGACCATAAGGGCCTGATGTTGAGTTGTTTTTCTAGTCACGGGGATAGGTTGTGTGGATCTATTCTCCCATCCACTTACGCTGAGACATAAATTTGCAAGATGGTAGTTGAGATTAGGATCCTCCTTAGATGATACTTCAGCCCTTGGTCTCTTAGCCATGGTCTTTCTGGGGGACATGGGTGTGGGGAGTGCGGTGGGGAAGGGGAAGAGATGAAGCTTCTTCGCAGTGTTGTGGCCCAAGGACAGGTCCAATTTTACAGCCGGCACAAGGACTTAAGAAAACTACCTTGTTCTTCCCAAGAACTAGCACCATCCATTGGCTATTTGAAGGGTTTTTCCTGCTAAAGAATAGGTAGAAAGAGTCTCAAAAAGATAGAATTACTTTCTCTGCCTAAAAATTTTCTTCTCTTACCCCAGTTTTTAAATAAAGAAACAGCCAAGATATTTGATCTTGCTGGTTTAGTAAATGGGTTTATACTGTGATAGCATATTATTTAAGCACAATTTAAATGTTTATAATAGTTGACATAATTTTAAAAGTCCAACAGGTGTGGCCTTCACATCCCCCAAAGTAACTGTTATTTATCCATAGCCCAAATTATTATCTAGGTGAAGAGAGGCACTTAATAAAATATCTAATTTCTCAAATCTATGGTCAAGGTTGACCACAAATCATTTGCTGCCCTTTTAGGTAGTTAATTGGCCTACATAGTTAAAGTTCTACTATTAGAATAACATTCTTGAAAAGAAAAGAAAATGTATCCCTTTGGGAGAAGGCACTCCAAGATCTAGGGATCTATTTTTAAATGAAAGTTCTATGAAAGAGTTTTAAAACCATTATTAATCATTAATACATTAGCATGAATTAAGTATTAGAGTTTAGCGAGCCAGACTTCTAGCAAGGTCTAAGGAAACAAAATGAGGAAGTATTGATAACATATGTAAGGTTCTTACACTTTAGAATAGGCAAGGGGGGCACCTGGGTGGCTCAGTTGTTGGGCGTCTGCCTTCGGCTTGGGTCGTGATCCCAGGGTCCTGGGATGGAGCCCCACCTCGGGCTCTCTGCTCAGCAGGAAGCCTGCTTCTCCCTCTCCCACTCCCCCTGCTTGTGTTCCCTCTCTAGCTGTCTCTCTCTGTGTCAAATAAATAAATAAAATCTTAAAAAAAAAAAAAGAATAGGCAAGAATCTTTAGGGCATTTGTTTGAAATGCAGATTCCTGGCCACTAGCCTAGAATTCTCCTTTAGTAGGTCAAGGGTGGGGTTTAGGAATTTGCCTTTGAACAAGCACTCCGGGTGTTTGTTCTGCTGTAAATCTTGTCCTGTTCGGTTTTGAGAAACACTGGCCGACGTGATGCCCCCCTAGTTCTCTGTCATGCGTTGTCCAAGCCTTTCAAAGATGGGTCTCTTAAAAGCCTCATTTAGTCATCTAGAGAGTCCCTGGCTTTTAATGTCCCCAGGATCACAATTATTCCCGATGGACCCGGCACCCTAAAGTGACAGGAACTGTTGCTTACTGACACCTGACATCATCCGTTCTGTATGAACTGGCATCTAAATTCTAGAACCTCTTGCACTCTGGTTAGACTCTATGTTGAGAGAGGAGTCTGAATCAGATACAGAGTCTGAGTCAGGTTCTGCCTAGGGAAACTTTAGCCCAACATTAGCTGTTTGGGGAAACAAATGTTTGGACAAGTGGGGAGTTAAGGAACCCAGAAAGAGAAGGTAAAAGAATGCCAGAGATTGAGTCCTGCTTTATAGACAGTTACAGTTCTTTCTTCTTATGCTTTTCTGGCAGTACAATATATTACAAATATCTTTTATATCTCATCTCTCTTAAATAAAATGAAGGAGTTATCACATACTCTAGTATGGATTTTGATGAGGCAAAAAATATTGGAAATATAAAAACCAACTGAAAGGAAAAGCAGTAAAGAAACACAGGTATCCCTGTAGATATCCTTTAGCAGGTGATACAGATAAATCCCTGAAATTTTGAGTATGAAGCAGATTCTGCACAATTAGCTTTTCCTAACTTCTCATTAGAATACTGAAAATGCATTCTTCTGAAAAATGATTCTGGTATACACTTGTAGAATAGCCTCCTCATATCCAACATCTAAGTACCCAGTCTACCATTCTACACACTATGGCCTGCTGTCCTAAAATACACATAGCCATTCCCTTCCTCAAAACCCTAGATTGTGCCCTAATTCATGAAAACGGTCTATGATGACCCACAAGACTGTTACTAGGCCTGGCATCAAGTGACCTGAACAGGGCTTTGCCGCCCTTCTGTCAATGCCTTCAGGCTCAAGACCAGTCCAAGGGACTCTTCCTTTGCCATTCCCATACTCTGAGCTCTTCAGCTAGAAAATCACCAACTCCAAGCTACCATGTTCTTCACATCTCCCCCTTACTTCATCCTACTTTGAAAGTGATTTAAAAACAAAACACTTTTGGGGTGCCTGGCTGGCTTAATTGGTGGAGCATGTGACTCTTGATCTCGGGGTTGTGAGTTTGAGCCCCACATTGGGTGTAGAGATTACTAAAAAAAATCTTAGGGTTGCCTGGGTGGCTCAGTCGGTTAAGCACCTGACTTGGGCTCAGGTCATGATCTCAGGGTCCTGGGATCGAACCCTGAGTCGGGCTCTGCACTCAGCAAGGAGCCTGCTTCTCCTTCTCCCTCTGCCTCTCCCGTTTATGCTCTCTCACTCTCTCTCAAATGAATAAATAAAATCTTTTTTAAAAATCTTAAAAAATAACATAAAATAAATAAAAACAAAATACTTTTAATCCCCTCACCCTCCTTGCCACAAAACTACTCTTCAACAGAGTCGCTGGTCAAGAGTACACCTCCCTCTCCTTCTCACCCCCAGCTTTCTTGGTTTCTATCTACCTCTTCTCTCACAGTCCCGTATTTGCAGAGTGGCTACCACTAGTGGCTACCATTTTCAACAGCGCAATTCTATAGATTCAAGCAGAGTCATTTATTATTTATGTGCTCTTGAGCCCAAGCTGGGTAAGAGTTCACATTTTGGTTTGTCTGAGACTTCCGCGGTATTAACACTCAGAATCCCATCCATATCCTGGAAAACCCCTCAGTGCTGAACAAACCATCAAGGCTGTCAACCCAGCTTAGAAGGACATTCAAGACTGCAAGCCCCACAAGGGCAGAGCCTCTATTCCATTCTTGACTGCACATCCAAATGAAGGGCAAAACAGGCCCTCAATAAATATTTTCAGAATGACATTCCGTGGATGTCCACGGAACCGAGACTGCTCTCCTTGTCCCTGTGCCTCTGAACACTTGAGAGGAAAGACATGACCTAAATCCCAGGTATCAGTAGCCACCATCATGCACTGGGGCCTCTCTGGTCCGCTGAGGGGTCTTTTTCCAATCGCGTTACCTTTCCAGGACTCCCAGGAAATTCTTCCAATTCTCGCCCATCTTAGCCAAAAGCATAAGTCTTGGTACAGCCACGGAAGCAAATCTTTCCAAGCTGCGATTTTAAAGCCAGCTGCAGTGGAGAATCATGGGAGTGGCACAACTTCCAAAATCCAAGGTTAATAGGCTGTGAACTGCCACTTTCTTCGCTCATTGTCTGTGCCTCAGCAGTTCCTTTAACCTACTGTCATTCAACTTGGGGAGGAGGAGAAAGTGGGAATAGCACCAGCTGCGAGGGGGCAGCTGACAACAATGCCCTCTCCTTCCCATGTCCCCTCCCCTCCCACTCCATTGGCCCCCCAAAAGCACCAGGCATTCAGCTATACAGTAGATATTTATATAGCCTACCCAATGCGAATTCAAATTTATTTCCAAGTCATTAGGGCCAATTACTCACCTTTGGGCCCTGTAATATCATTTGTTCCCTGCCAAACTGATTGCTTTTTCCCATCACAAATATGATAAATCCTGTGCAGTGCTGCTCAGTCACGTTTAAACTGATTCCGACTGTTGCAGGGTTGGGATGAATGAATGAATGGACTGAGTCATGAGGTGTAGTTCTCACGGATGATTCTTGCCATTTGAAAATCATTCAGTCCTACTGAGGGAAAGATTCTTACTTGGGAGGGACTAGCATGAATACTGGGACTATTTATTTCCTTTAATTTAGCCAAGACCTGAAAGAATGCAAATATTTTCTTTTGCTTATTGTTGCCATTAAGGATCCTGTTTTCTTTCTCCCCCAGCCTTCACAGAGGTACTGAATTACACTCTGGGTATAACACTGTGCTAGGATTTGAGGCAGTTAGAAAAACAATGATAAAATCGTCCCTGCCCTGTGGGAGATTGCAGTCTGCTTGAACGAAAAGACAGATGCCCTGGGAAAAAAGCACCAAAGGACTATGTTCAATAATGTCCGTGATTAGGTTCCAAAATGGCCCAGTCCAGGGATCAGAATCAGCTGGATTCAGACTTGCCAGAAAGGCACACTCTTGGGCTGGGTCCCAGACCCACTGACAGAAATTTAGGGGCAGTGCTCTGCGTTTCAGCAAGCCTCTAGGGAATCCTGATGCTCACCCAGGTTTGAGAGTCTCCGCTATGGACGGTTTCGGTCAGAGGAGGCTGGGAGCGTGATGTGGAAAACAGAAAGGAACAGGAACAGACTTTGGCCTGTGAGCTCCTCTCTGGACTTCAATTTCCCAAATCACCAAGTACATCTCTGTATAAATAATCCTCTTTACAACTATAGTTCTTTTTAAACCGCTTGCGTTAATAGGCATTTATTTATGATGGTCTTAGCCCCATAAGGCAGAAACCTCGCTTCCATTTCCTCCCCTACTCTTGACAGTATGTCGAAAAGAAAAGCGGAACGTGTTTCTTGCTGTCCCTGGATTTTGTATTTGTCCATGATTTGTTAAATATATATTAAGGGCCTGTGACGTGCCTGATATTGATACTGAAGGGAATAAAAAGTCATGTAAGAAATGACCTTTGCTCGGATGTGAGGGTGATCTGGCTGCGACATCTGTCACCCCATTGATCGCCAGGGTTGATTCGGCTGATCTGGCTGGCTAGGCAGGTGTCCCCTTCCTCCCTCACGGCTCCACGTGCGTCCCTCCCGAAGCTGCGCGCTCGAAGAGGACGACCTTCCCCGATAGAGGCGGCCCGTTCTTCGGTCCAGGGTATAGGAGTAGCTGCGCTCCCTGCTAGAACCTCCAAACAAGCTCTCAAGAAATGACCTTTGCTCTTAAGAATCTGGTTGGAACAAAAACATGTCCTCAAGAAAAATTAAATAACAGCACAAGGTGGCATATGGTTAAGTACAAATAAAGATGTAGATTAGATTATTAAATGCCAGAGGATTCAGAAAAGAGGGAGAGATCCCATGGGCCCAGAAGGGTTCCTGGAAGGGGCTAGGCTTGAGCAGGAATTTCCAAAAAGACTGAGAGGTGTAGGCTGGCCCAGAACAATGTGGAAAGAGGAGGATGGGACAAAGGGACTGGGGTGACCTGTAGCACTGATCTGTAGATTCATCAGTATTCTAACAGCCCCACTACCGAGGTGCCCAAGAAGTGCGGAGGCATTGGAGCGGAGAATGGAGTGTATGCAGGGTCTGGAGAGCCATGAACGCCAGCTTCACTTAGCACTTTCCCCTTAAGTGTGTGCTTTGTTTTGTTATGTTTTGAGGGCAGGGCAGATAATTAAGTGAGTAGACTGAGAAGCTTGTGCAGAAGGAATCGGAGGTGGGAAGGAACAGAAAAATACTCAGGGGCACCTGGGTGGCTCAGTCGGTTAAGGGTCCACCTTGGGCCCAGGTCATGAGTCTGCTTCTCCCTCTCCCTCTGACCCTCTCCCACTGCTCATGCTCTGTCTTGTGCTTTCTCTCTCTCAAATAAATAATCTTTAAAAGAAAAGAAAAGAAAAGAAAAATACTCAGAAGGGGCTCTTGCAGAAGACTCAGACATTCAACTCCATTTCTGGGGTGCTTACTCTGATGTCCTGCAACAGAGAGGGCTCTTTCCTGAAGGAGCTCACTGTCTGGAGATGGGAGACAGACTATTCTAATACAGTGCCATGAATACTACCATGGAAGAGTTGGGGATATCCAGCCTGAGCTATCAGGGAAGGCTTCCAGAAGGAAAGGACACCAGACAGGCCAAGTGGAAGGAGGAAGTGGAGTTAGCCAGGTGCAGAAGTTGGGGGAGGGAGCTGCAGACACAGGGACAGAGGGTGCAGGGGACATTGCAGGAACTGCAAGCAGATTGGTTAGCGGCAAAGGTGGACATGAGCAAGGGACTTAAGGTGAGTCTTGGGGAAATGGGCAGGAGCAAGATCATTAGAGATTTACAGGAGAGAAGCTTAGGGCTTACTTAGAAGCTGTTACAGGCCCCTGGCTGGCTCAGTCGGTAGAACATGCAACTCTTGATCTCAGGGCTGTGAGTTCGAGACCCATGTTGGGTGTGGAGCCTACTGAAAAATAGATAAATAAAAAGATGAAAATTTAGGAGTAAGAGGAAATCTTTGGGGGAGCCTGGCTGGCTCAGTCGGTAGAGCATGTTGACTCATGATCTCGGGGTTATGAGTTGGAGCTTCATGTGGGGTCTAGAGATTACTTAAAAGTAAGATCTTAAAAAAAAAAAAAAAAAAGAGAAGCTGTTAGAGGATGTGACACGCCAGGATAGCAGCTTGAAGAGGGCACTCTGATGGGGCATTAAAAGGAGGGAATATAGCAGGGAATATAGAGGGGTGAAGGGTGAAAGGCTAGACCCTGGGGGGGAAAGGACAACTGTGGGAATATCACAAAGTTTTGGAGTAGACCAGCAAGACTTGGTGACAATGGTTATGTGGGACGAGGGACAGGGAATGTTCAAGACAAAAGACAAACAGGGGCGCCTGGCGGGCTCAGTCAGAAGGGCATGTGACTCTTGATCTCGGGGTCGTGAGTTCAAGCCCCACACTGGGTGTAGAGGTGACTTAAAAAAAAAAGAGAGATAAAAAGCAAACAAAAACACCTCAGTTTTTTGAGCTTGGGCAGCTCAGAGAGTGCTGTTACTGTTGAGAGAAATAGGGAAGTTAGGAGGGGAAACCGGTTTTTGGAGGGGAAACTAGGGGTGGGGAAAAGATTTTATTTCAGTTTTTGGACACGTTAAGTTTTCTCTCTTCAGCTGCTTTGTTTGGTTTCTATAGTTGTTCCTTCTTCCCTTAAAACTTAGTTTCAGTGCTTAGAGGGAAAAAAAAAAAGAGCCCAGTTTTGTATCTTGCACAAGATCTAGGTGCATCTATTTTTATAACCTAAAACTACCCAAGAGCCTAAGGAATCAATAGACAACCGAGTTGCTCCAGATTTTAAGTGCCAAGAGCCAAGGTAAGGAGGTGCACCAGGAGGGACGGTTTCATTCTTGTCATCTCTGGCTGCAGGTAAAGGGAGGCTTGGGAACCTCACTTGATTGGCTAGACTTTTGTTCTTCTGAGATGTCCTTACTCCAAGAATCAGGGCTTCCCGATGGACCTGTCTGACTAGAATCACAGGTCTCTCATCCCGGACCATCCTGGCTCAGCATCCCACAGAAAAAGCTTCCAAAACAGACACAGATTCTTACTCTCTCCGGGGACAGGAAGCTTTCTGCAGCCTCCTAGACATTCACTTACCTCAAGTATTTTAGAATCCTACTCCAGCTGGTGGCTGACGCTACCTGTCAGAGAGAAAATAGGTCAGCCTGACTCTCCTGATCGCTGAAGTGGAGAAAGTCCCAAGGCGTGGGGTCAAGGCAGGACAGAACAGCCTGACTGACCCTGGCTCCTCTCCACAGGGGTGGGCGGGGGGGGTTTGAGTAGAACCAGTTGGAGTGGGGCCAGCCGACCTATCTGCCTCCTGACAAACTCTTTCAAGCTACCAGCTGTGTTGCCTCTTAGACTCTCACAAGTATGCAGAGTATCCCTAACTGGCCTCTTTCAACACAATAAATTTAACTTTTATTTCTTGAAGTCAAAATAATCCTACCTGAGCACCTTCTTTAGCAGGAATGGAGCTCTGCGGTAAGATAAACTTCATCTAGGAATCAGAATGACTTTCTTAAGCTGGGTTTTGATGGGAGTAGAGGGAGCTGCTCTGAGATCAGGAAGGAACCCTGGTGTTATTCTTTTTTTTTTTTTTTAAGATTTATTTATTTATTTTTAGAAAGTGAGCGAGCTCGAGGTGGGGGGTGCAGAATCTCAAGCCAACTCTGTGCTCAGCGCAGAGCCCGACACAGGGCTTGATCTCACAACCGTGAGATCATGAACTGAGCCGAAAACCAAGAGCCGAATGCTTAACCGCGTCACCCAGGTGCCCCTCTGGTGTTAGTCTTGACTCCTCTCTTCATTCTTCTCTTGGTCCCAGCTGCCGTTGACTTGATTCTTTCCCTGTAGAGCCCCCTTCACTTCTCTCCGTCTTTTCCACTAGCCTAGACCTTCAGCTCTCACCTATTCCTCTGTGACACCCTCCAAACTGGCCTTCCTGCCCTCCTTCCTACCTAGCTCTGGGCCATTCCCTGCAGTGAACAGAGAGAGACTGGCTTCCCACTGGGCAAATGTGGTTCTGCCCTGTGGTGGACTGTCTGCAAAGGTGGCCACCAGCAGTTACTCTAATCCTCATATGTGCACTCTTCCCACAAAGAGGTAGAATCTACTTCCCCTTCTCTTGAATCTGGGCCTTACGACTTGCTTTTACCAACAGAATGTGCTAAGTGGTAGAAGTGATATTCTGGGATTTCTAAGTCCAGGGGGCTTACCAGCTTCTGTTTTCCTTTCCTTGGAGTCAGCTGCCATGGACAGAAGTTTGGGCCAGATTACCAGATGATAAGAGACTAGATGAAGAGGCAGAGGACCAGTCAGCACCCACATGTTGCGGCATGTACGTGACTGAGGCCAGGTGAACATTCTAGCCCTAGCGATCTCAGATTCTCCAGTCCCAGTCAAGCCAACCTGGCCTGCACCACAGGAAGCAAAGGAGATCCATCCATGTCAAGCCCTGTCCAAATCTCGGAATCATGAGCAGATAAATATGTGTTGTTGTTTCAAGCCGCTAAGGTTTGGCACCGTTTGTTACACAGCAGTAGATAGCTGAAACATGTCCTGCTCTTCAGATAAAGTCAACTTCCTTTAAAATAGTGCTGACCCAGTCCTTACATCTTCAGCCTCATGGCTCATCACCCCACCTAGTCTTCTCTAGGCCTTTGCACACTTATAACACATCTCTGTCCTCCTTCTTAGGCGCCCCCTGTCATCCATCAGTTTCCTTCTCCCAGGAAACATCACTTCTTCCAGGAAATCTTTGATTCCATGAGACTAGGTCGGGGACCTTACTGGGCTTTCGGCTGCACCTGTATTTACTTTACAGTATCACTTATCAGGTCACATTATAATGGCCAGGGTACTTATTCGTCTCCACCATTATACTTTTAACTCCATGAAGGTGGGGACTGTCTGCCTTATTTATTGTTATTTATTTATTTTTTTTAAGTAAGCTCTATGCCCAACGTGGAGCCTGAACTCATGCCCTCAAGATCAAGAGTTGCATGCTCCACCAACAGAGCCAGCCAGGTAACCCTGTCTGCCTTTTTTATAAGTGTATCCCTTATTGCTGGCACATTATATGACACAGTATGTGCTATTCAATGTTTGATCAATGAATGAATGAATGGCCAACTGAATAAGGGATTAGACTATGGAATATTCTTTTTAGACTTGATCATGTCATCCTTCCCTTATACCATCCCCCATCAGCCTTAACAGAATATTATCTTTTAAAAGCTTTGTTTCAGATTCTCTGAATCTTAAATTTCTCTTTATCTCAGCTGTCTCCAAAGGGACAGTAACTGCTGATCATGATGATGAGTCCTGGGATACAATGAAGCCTTGAAGTGATGAATTGTCAGAGATTCAAGTACAGTCTTAATTTTTGAAAATTACTAAGCTGATTTATGGCAATCTACAACCCCAGTGTCAAAAATTCTCAATCAACTCAGGGGCACCTGGGTGGCTCAGCTGGTTAAGCATCTGACTCTTGATCTCAGCTCAGCCCTTGATCTCAGGGTCGTGAGTTCAAGCCCCACACCAGGCTCCGTGCCCAGTGTGGAGCCTACTTAAAAAGAAAAAGAAAAAAATGCTTTTCAAACAACTCAAATGTTTGTCCATGCTGGGTAAGAAAAACATCCCTTGCTTTTGTAAATGTTTTTACTTTCTCGGTGGGGGGATCCCATACCTGTTGCCCATTTGATTCTTACCACAGTTCTATGAGGTAAATAGAGGAGGTGATGGTGCTATATTTCTAGTTCACAGGTTTGAAAGCAGAGGTTGTATGGGCCTCCAGGGCCATACAGCTGGTTGGTGATACATGTGAGGTAGGATCCGGGTCGTTTGGCTGGGTTGGTCAGTAGAGCACGCCACTCTTGATCTCGGGGTCTTGAGTTTGAGTCCCACACTGGGGATAGGATTTACTTAAAAAAAAAAAAACATGTAAGATAGGATCCATTCCGCTGATAATTAACTAGCCTGCTGCTCTTGCCCCATATGGTCTCTGTGACAATAGTAGGAAAGTCCAGTTTATTGAATAACTGAAAGTTGCACTTCACATTTGTCTTTCTTTATAGTATTTAGTTGCTGAGATTTCCTTTCCATTCCTTTTTTAAAACTTCACTTTTTATGATGGAAAATTTTAATAGATAATAATATAAGCATATATAATACTATGATGAACCCTTATGTACCATCCCCCAGCTTCCACAATTATTACTATTTTGCCATTCTTGCGTCAGCTATCCCCTCATTTTTTTCCCTGGAGTATTTACAAATAAATCTCAGACATCATTTCATTTTCCCCCATAAATACCTCTCTCTGTCTATATATGTATATGGAGATAATATAAAGACATATATAGATTCCATATATATATATATGTAGATAAGGGGCCTTTTTTCTCTGTCTAAAACATAACCATATGGGGCGCCTGGATGGCTCAGTTGATTGGGTGTCTGCCTTTGGCTCAGGTCATGATCCTGGGGTCCTGGGATCGAGCCCCACGTCTGGCTCCCTGCTCAGTGGGGAGCCTGCTTCTCCCTCTCCCCCTTCTCTTGCTATCTCTCTCTCAAATAAATAAAATCTTAACCATAATACCATTTCACACCTACCAAAATCAGCAATGATGCTTGAACATCATCTAATACACTATTAATATTCATTTTTCCCCAGGACTGTCATTTTACAGTTGGTTCATTCAAATCAGATTCTGAACATGTTCCACACGTTGATATATCTCTTATGTCTCTTTTAATCTTTTTTTTTGGGGGGGGAATCATTTATTTGTTAAAGAAACTAGTTTGCTTGTCCTGTAGAATTCCCCAGGAGCTGGCCAACTGCATCCTCATGGACATAAAACACTGTGTTTTATGTAATACATTACGTGTAATTCATCCATGCAAATCAAACATATTAGAACACTTTATGAACACTGTATTACAAATATTAAACACTTCCACATTCAGCAAATTTTTACTGAGCATCTACCCTATACAGGCTTCTCTTTGTAATCTGTCAGGTAATGCGTAACATCTCCCATACCAGAAGCTTTGGTCAGATCTTTGTGTTGTCTTCTCTATTTCCACATCATAGATTTGGCCAAAAATCCTGCTAACAAATTCAGACTCGTCACTTATTCTTTTTTTTTTTCGTTTTATTTTATTTTTATTATTATTTGTTTTAAGTTATCTCCATACCCAACATGAGGCTTGAACTCATGACCCCAAGAACAAGAGTCACACGCACCACCGACTGAGCCAGCGAGGTGTCCCTTGTCACTTATTTTTACTTAGTTTCTATCATCAGTATTCTAAAATCTTCCCAATTCAGTCTGAGTTCCTACAGGGGACACCAGCTGGATTGTAAGCTTTATGGTACTTTGTCTGTTTGTTTACCAGATGGCCAGATAAAGATATCCCTAGTACTTAACACATTCTCCTACATATAGTAGGTAGACACAGGTATTTGTTGAGTATGAATGAATAAATGAACTTCTTACCTCCAATCATTATTTCTTTTCCAATGAGAACACTTAGTCTAGATTCATCTTCTTAACACATTGTAATTCTCTGGTTTCTTTTCAGAACACACAAATCTTTTGCCTTTTACTAAAACGTCTTCATTCCTTTCTCTTTACTGAGTACATTCTAGGTTCAGTGGTGAGCTAGAACTAGCTCATATTGCTTTACAAGAGCTGATTATTAAGTTTTCAGAAATTTTTGAGCCTATTGACATTACATTGGTAGTTTGAAATTGGCCATGGTAGGAGTATTGACACCATGGAAATTGCTAGATTGATTGCGGCCAGATTCATGAATTGCTGAAGAAAGCCAATAAGATCTTTAAAATTTACTCAGTTGAGGAGCGCCTGGGTGGCTCAGTCATTAAGCGTCTGCCTTGGGCTCAGGTCATGATCCCAGGGTCCTGGGATTGAGCCCCACATCGGGCTCCCCGCTCTGCGGGGGGCTTGCTTCTCCCTCTCCCGCTCCCCCTGCTTGTGTTCCGTCTCTCACTGTGTCTCTCTCTGTCAAATAAAAAAAAAAGAAAAAAAAAGATTTACTCAGTTGAATTTTTGTTCCTTAATACATGTAAACTACAACTCTCCCTCCTCCTCCCTTCTCCCTTGCTGGAGAGCGCCAGTCACCGGCATCTCCTTTCTGTCTGTAGTGGGCCATTCCTAGGACTGGCCCTTCTGATTTCCCATACCTGAGACCTTCCTGCAGCCCTTAGCCAAAGTGTCACTTTCTTGGCAAGACCTTCTCTGACCTCTATCCCAATGCTCACACATCACTCTGTTTATTTGCTTCATTGAAGCCATATCTTATTGGGGTACTGTTGGTCTTCTTCCCTGGAATATAAGTTCTACAAGTAATAGAGTCCTTGTCTTTCAGGTGGGCTGCTGTAAACTCAGGGCCTAGAATAAGTGCCTGGCACGTTGTAGGTGCCTTGGCTGATTTAACAACAAAACAACAAAACAAAAAAATACAAAACTTAATTGCTTAATCAATAAATGAGGAAAACAAACAATCTAAGACTCTAATCCAAGCTCCAGAGCTGAGCTCTTTGGTTCCAATCAAGGAGTGCCTCTGGCTTCGGTTTGGAGGTGAGTTGGACGGAGAGGTGGGGCAGGCTACCTCTGTTGCAAGCTCGCAGCCCTATCCATGAGTCCCGGAAGTACATTCGTGTGGTGTGATGTTTCCAAAATGCGATGCCCCACCTTTCACCTGAAGGGTGGAACAGAGAGGGAGGGAGTACAGATTTGACACGCATCAACAGTAGAAACATTTCAGGGAGGATAGTTCATTTCAGTCTTGGAAACAGTTCTATGGAGAGAATTAAAAACACAGCAGGACCAAAATTAGAGCTCAAGGGTGGGGCAGGGAGGGAGGTGACTTGTTTGTCTTTGGGAGGGTTTAGGATGACAACAATAGCTTAGAATTTAGATAACTATTGTTTTTTCTTTTTTAAATCATTTTTTCTTTTCTTTTTTTATTTTTTAAGTAGGCTCCACACTGGCGCAGAACTTGAACTCTGGATCCTGAGATCAGACCTGAGCTGAGATCTAGAGTCGGACACTTAACCGACTGAGCCTCCCAAGTGCCATGATAACCACTGTTTTTCTGAAAGAAGTCCCGAGGCTCTACCTGTGGGCGAAAGGAGAGAACCTACAAGAGGCAAAGGAGGAAAGAGGGAAAAAATGGGGATTTGGGATATTTTCCCTTTTGGATAATGTGCTGCTTATCATGAAAGAAGATATTTTGGAGCGGTTTTATTGTATTTGTGGGTGTGCAACAAAGGTTTATTTCTTCCGTCACAGATGGTGCTAACCTTCTTCCATCTTTTTTTATGGAAGCGTAATTGACCTACAATAGTTTCACGTGTACAACATAGTGATTTGATGTTTCTATACATTGCGAGCCGATGTTTACTGTGTTTTGTTTATCGTTACCTTTGCTAATCTTGGAGACTTCCCCTTCCTTTGGGTTTATATTGTCAGGATATGGGGGTGGGGGGCAAATTTTAAGAACTTCCCAGTACCAATTCTTTGAGTTTTCCTTCAAATGCAAATAAATCATTTACCATTTGAAAATGTTATAATTAAAGAGAGGGAGGGGCTGTCTCTTAAACCGAAAAGAGACTTCCTTTTTTTCTGTGTGTGGGGGCTCAGAGTCCTTTACAGATATTGAGGAGACCCCTTCAGGAAAGGTGGGCAAGGCGGGGGGGAGGAGGGGGGATGCTAAATTCAACAGCGGAAAAGAACCGAAGCTGGATCAAATTATAAGACATCAAATCCCACCCGATTCGACATTAGACAACTCTTTATGGTAAAATGTTAAGTACTTAATATTTTATTTTCATTGCGGTTCATCCTGCATCGTACCCCAAAGCTATTTGTTCTTAGAACAAATGTGCATATGCTTATTAGATTTAACAACCCACTGCTTACAGTTAGCAAAGGGGTCAGGCTAAACCTGCCTCCCAAATGAAAAGCCTCATTTGCACTTGTGGTGACAAAAAACATTAGTTCTCAAACCAAAAAGGAAGAGGGGGCTGAAGAGGTAATTAATATGTGAGTAATGCTGACTCAATCCTTTTGTTCTTTCATATATTTTATATTCCCGTGCCCCTGTGAGTGTGGACTCTTTCCCCCCACGTGTTTAAATATGAGACTGACTTATTACCTAAGAAGTTATCTAGATAGTTCCACAACTTAAGCCAAAGTGAAAAGCTAGTTGCCCCCAAGCCTCCCTTCTGTATCTCTCTCTCTTTGGAAATGGCTTTTAATGAGTATTGCGTAGGCTCCCAGAAGGGGAAATAACTTAGCCAAAAATTAGTGTCATTTTATTCATTCTGCTGATATTCATGTATTCGAAAGGAAATTTGATTTGTTTTCCTAGACCAGTACTAATTTTTGGATTCCCTCTTACAGGGAAAAAAAAAAAATCAAAGGATGGTTTTGGGGGGCCGAGAGCTGAATCATGAATTTTGTAGGAGGTAGACCAACCAACGCAGTTGACTAACTGGGCTTTGCTTCTTTGGATCACAACCACCTTCCAGCAGCCTTTCTCTGGGGATGCGCGGGTGAAAGGCTGAGGCTGAGGCTCTTTTCCAGTTGATGAAATGCTTCGTCACTGCTGTCATCATCAGCCAGGCAGGGGGAAGACGCCTCTTCAGGAATAAGGCATGACTGTAATTCCTCACCCTCTGGCTATTATTAATCATGATTCATTTCATGAAAGAGGGAATAAAAGCCTCTGCAGACCCAAAGCACATCTAACCTAGGAGGATTTCAGGTTTGGGCATGCGAGGCCTTGCTGTGTAAC
This sequence comes from Leptonychotes weddellii, assembly GCF_054177405.1. Classification (NCBI taxonomy): domain Eukaryota; kingdom Metazoa; phylum Chordata; class Mammalia; order Carnivora; family Phocidae; genus Leptonychotes; species Leptonychotes weddellii. Next base: position 10,170,621 of record NC_138376.1, read on the forward strand.
AAGGGGGAAATGAGTGCGTGCTAAGGGACAGAGGTCTGGCTGCAGCCGACAAGGGAGCCAGATCGGGCTCTTGCCTGGGAGAGGCCTTCTAATCATGAGAAAATAAACTCACCCCTTTCTGACTCTCCATTAACAATCTGAATTGATTTAATATTCTGCAGTGATGTTATTTGCCCTTTTTTTTTCTCCGTAGAAAACAAGACATGCCCAAGTGCCTTGGGCTGTATGCCTCGTCCTGATTTAGCCTGGAATCCTGTGGGGATTATTCACCCTTGCTAACGAATAATTCCTAGGACTACAAAGCTGGAAGACGCTTAGAGATCATCTCGAGTACCCCCTCAGCTCCCAGATGAGGGGAAGAAACAGGACTGATGAGGTTTATGGAGAGCTGCTCAGGAAAACTCCTCCCTGACCGCGAAGCTGAAGCTCGCACCCAGGGTGTTCCGCTCTTAGGCCTATGTTTTTTCTACTGCAACAGAACTTCAGCTGAGCATGGGCTCTGGAGAGCTCAGTAAGAGGGGGGCCTGATTACCAATAGAGGACAACCTGGCCCATGGGTAAGAGGTCATGTGCTTCGAGGTGAGGCTTTGGGGAAGCAGAGGACCTGGGTTCAAATGGAGACCATGTTACTGCTTGACTGCATGGTCTTGGGCAAACTGTTTGCCTTTAGGGAAACGAAAAACTAGAGAACCTTAGTCTCCTCATCTGTAAAATGGGTCCAATAACATTACCAACAAGCCGTGGTTGCTGTGAAAATTAAGACAATGCACGTGAAGTGCTCAGCACAGTGAGCAGTGTATATAGTTAGCCCTGGGTAAACATAGGCTTGTATAGCTATTGTTATTAATAAAGTGGTTTCTTTACTGAGGGCTAAACTAAGACCAGAGAGTCAAGAGTAGGCTGTTCTTCTCCCACCTGCTCTTGGCAGGACACTTTCCTTCCTTTTTGGTAGGATGGCTTTTATTTATTTATTTATTTATTTGCAGCGGAGGGCCTCTGACTTTGCCATTCCCAGCCCAGCAACCATGAAAATGTGCATGGTGGTAGTTCACCCACTCTCGGGAGAGAAAGTCAGTTCTCAGGGTTCCTCCCTCCCTGTGGCTCAGGTCAGGCCCATCTTCAGGGAAGGGCAGTTACCACAGCTCCTCTCCCCACCCCTCCGCATTTCCCTCTCGTCATCCCTTCTTCCTGTCATTCCTCCTCCTCTCCTTCCTCCTCTGTCTTCCCCTTATCGGTTGCTACCACTCCTCTAGCACTGGGAACATTAGGAAACCTTCCAATGTCTCCGTTTGCCTAGAGTTTGTTAGAAAGAATTTTCTAGTGTGTGTTAAAAATAATTTTTTTTTCAGAGGCATGACAGACCAGAGATGTGTCTTTAAGAAAGCCCTGGCGGAGGGCTGAGGGCCCCTGCAGGTTCTTCCAGGGTCCCCCTCAGCTAGAGGTTGGCCTCCTGGGGCAGCCCGCTCACTGACAGTGTGGTGGTGCTCCGAGGGATTCCCTGGAGGCATTCTTGGCTCCTGGGCTCCCTTGGGTTGGCAGAGACTTTGTCACATTTTCATCCTAGAGGTTCCCCCTAGCTGCTCCTGCTGTTGCCCCTTTCCTCTCTCCCTCCCTCCCTGTCTTCCTCCCTCCTTCCCTCCCTCCCTTCCTTCCAAGTAGCCTCCACACCCAACATGGAACTTGAACTCACAACCCTGAGATCCAGATCCAGACTTACCTGCTCTACCAACTGAGCCAGCCAGGCACCACCCCCGTCCCGTTTTCTTTCCAAGTGTTCCCTGTGAAACTCCATCCCAGCGTCTGTTCCCCAGAGAACACAGGAAGATACACTAATTGGTGTCCCATCCCTGGGGCTGTTAAGTGTGGTGATCATACGTGCTGGAAAGGGGAGCGGATGACATACACTAGGGAAAGGACTCAGAAGGGAAGAAATATCTGAGCACCAACTACATGCTGGGCACTGAACCAGGCCTTATACAGATGTGATTTAGTTTAGTCTTCATAATGAAACTGTGATGTAGGTTTTATGACTTCCACTTACTGGTAAAGACTTGAAGGTTCCAGAAGGTTAAGAAACTTGCCTAAGGTCTCCGGGTACTAAAGAAATGAGGCCACAGTTTGCACCCACACAGTTTGAGTCCAGTGCTCATGATCTTTCTGTCGCCAAGTTCAGCATTAGCACAGGGTAAGGCAGCCCAGTGGACCCCGATTCCTTCCCAGAGCCCCAGGAGCCAGGGGCATCTTCATCAATACTCCGTAATTGGATCAGGGTGATCAGGGCAATCAGGGCCAGGAGAACCCTTCCATGTGGTATGCAGGAGGGAGAAATCAGAATCCTTTATTTCACTCCACAAACTCCTTCCGAATCTTCCCTATCAACCCCTTTCCCCTACATCCGGTTTCAGACAAAGAACTAAGCCTAATAAAGGTAAAACTCATAATGGTCATTTCAAAGTAATAATAATATAAAGTTAGCTTGCCCTTAATAGGAGAGCTCTCCTGATACATACCTTTTCATCCACACACATCCACACTTTTCTTGCTTAATATTTGTTCTTCCATCTGCCTTGCAAAGATCTCTCTCCCCTTGTGAGTGTTCTTGCGGGTCTGTCCTCCTGCTGACCCTGAATTTCAAGGAGCAGGCAGATGCTCAGCTGCGTCTCAGCCCTCTGGCTATACTTTGAGCCTCAGAGAGACAAGCAGGTACATGATTTTCTGCCGCGTTACAAATAGGGAGACATGAAGGAGTAACTTGGGTTGAACGGCTTATGCAGCATGGCTCTGTAGGGCTTGGTTGTCTTCCTGTGCTTTGGCTCAAAGGAAATTATAAATGTTATTAAGCATTTGTTATATACTCTGTCTCTTGGGAATTTCATTTAGACCCTTGATATATAAATGCTCTATCTGGCCTGTAGTAAGAATGGCAGTCTCACTTACTGATGATTCTCTATGTGCTAGACACCATCATAGGCCCTTTACACACATCTGTTTCATGGCTTTCAAGGTAGCTGTGATGGTCCCATGTTACATATGAGCAAAGAGATTCAGAGAGGTTAAGCAACTGGCTTAAGATCACACAGCTAGGCCCCATGCTATATAGCTTCGGGAAGAAATGGACTTATGATACCCTGAACCTTTAAAGATAGATATTAAAGCTATTTAATATACATTGTATCCTCAAAACAATTTGGTGAGACAATTTAGTAAAACATCCTTCCCTTTTCACTCCTTTTTCTCCTCCCCCAACTTCAAGGCCAAACCCCTAAAATTAGTGCCCATTCCCTCACATCCCATTCTCTCTGTAGCGTGCTTCCATTGGACTTCCATGCCCATCTTTTTTTTTTTTTTTATAAAGATTTTATTTGACAGAGAGACAGCAAGAGAGGGAACACAAGCAGGGAGAGTGGGAGAGGAAGAAGCAGGCTTCCCACAGAGCAGGGAGCCCGATGCGGGGCTCGATCCCGGGATCCTGGGACCATGACCTGAGCCAAAGGCAGACACTTAACGACTGAGCCACCCAGGCGCCCCTTCCATGCCCATCTTGTCACAGAACCTGCTCCTGTCTTGGTCCCCAGTGACCTCCGTGGTGCCCGATCACTGGTCTTTCCTCCCGACCTCATCTTTGTCAGGTTTTTAAGGAATATTTGACCCAGTTGATCCCTCCCTCCTCCTTTTTCTTTCTTTTTTTTTTTTTTTAAGATTTTATTTATTCACTTGAGAGAGAGAAAGAGAGAGTGAGCACAAGTTGGGGAAGCAGCAGAGGGAGAGGGAGAAGCAGGCTCCCCACTGACCAGGGAGCCAGATGCGGGGCTCCATCCAGGACCCTGAGATCATGACCTGAGCAGAAGGCAGATGCTTAACTGAGCCACCCAGGTGCCCCCTCCCTCCTTCTTGAAATAATCTCCTTTGGTTTTTGAGGCCCCACACACTCTCGTTTTCCTCCTACCTCCTTTGTCACTGCTCAGTTTCCTTCCCCGGTCCTTCTTATCTGTTGGTGGCACGTATTACCAGCTGTTGATGCTACAGCCATTCCTTCCTTCTTCCTTACGGATAAAACCCCCAGTGTTATTCAGGGCAGCAAAATGCCCAGCTAAAAATACTGCCTTTTCTGGACTCCCTTGGTGTTAGAGGGGGATATGTGTCATAGTTCTGGCCATCCAAGAAGTCGGTTGAGTAAAGGCCTCTGGGACAGCTTTCATTTCTTGAGAAAAAGGGGCCGATTTGCCCCATGCCACTCCTCCTTTCTACCTGAATCGTGGTTGTCTGTCCAAAGGTGCAACTCACATCTTGTGACCAAGGAGCCAAGCTCGAGGGTAGAGACCTACGTGTAAAGATGGCAAAGAGGAAGATAAAAGAACTTGGGTCCCCCAGAGTATAATTGATCAGCTGTATCATCCTTGGGTTGCTCAGTTCCAGATTTCATGTTATGTGAGAATACACCCATGTCTGTTTTAGACACTCTACCAGTATTTTCTGTTGTTTGCCATTAAATACATTCTGAGTTGGGCGCCTGGGTGGCTCAGTTGGTTAAACATCTGCCTTCAGCTCAGGTCATGATCCTAGGGTCCTGGGATCAAGCCCCACAGCGGGCTCCCTGCTCAGTGGGGAGTCTGCTTCTCCCTCTCCCTCTGCTCCTTCCCCTACCTACCCTGCTCGTGCTTGCTCTCTCTCTCAAATAAATAAATAAAATCTTAAAAAAAAATAAATACATTCTGACTTGACACATTACCTGGACTCTGAATATTGTAAACACCTAGGATTTAATAGTTGGACCCTCTTCTTTTATGTTTCTAATGATACATGGACACCGGGAGAACGAAGCTCTCAGTAGGCAAATTTATGCATTCCATCAGCTTTAAATAATAATTGTGTCCTAATGATATCCAAATTTATGTCTCTAGCCCAAACTTGTTTTAGTGAGATTTCTAGGTGTTGTTGATTCTTCTATATGTCTCACGCGTCTGGTACAACAGGAAGCCCTGTATTTCCTGCCTCTTAAATATGTTCAGAATCTAGTTACTTCTCTTCACCCTCAGGGCTACCTCTTTGGAACCAGGCACAAAAAAGGGAAAGCATTTACTTTCACACACAAATGTGCCATGGACATGATTCCCAGAGATGTCTACATGAATATGACTTTACTCTTCCATGAGATACTCACCTAGGCAAATAACTTGATTGTTCCTTACAGGAACTTCCAGAAAGATCCATCAAATTTTCAATATAAACCATCAACAGACATTTTATGCCTCAAAATTCTTTGAACTCCTTGCCTTGAAATTCTCCCCTTGTGGGGCACCTGGCTGGCTCAGTTAGTAGAGCATGTGACTCTTGATCTCAGGGTTGTAAGTTTGAGTCCCATGTTGGATGTAGAGATTACTTAAAAATTAAAAAAAAAAAAATATCCTTTTGCTAGTTCCAATCATCCTAAACTGTTGTATCATGATCTTTATCTGAATCTAATCAAGCCTCCACACTTAAAAACCTGCCCTAAACCAAACTTCAAATTCTCAATGAAATTCTACCTTCCTGGGATGCCTGGGTGGCTCAGTTGGTTAAGCATCTGCCTTCAGCTCAGGTCATGATTCCAGGATCCTGGGATCGAGTTCTGCATTCGGCTCCTTGCTCATCCGAGAGCCTGCTTCTCCCTCTCCCTCTGCCTACCTCCCCCCACCCCCGCTTGTGCTCGCTCGCTCTCTCTCTCTCTCTGACAAATAAATAAATAAAATCTTTTAAAAAAAGGATTTAGAAAAAAAAAGAAATTCTACCTTGCCTTTTTCCATCTAAGACACTGCCAACATTTTGTTCTGCTTTACTGGAGAAAGCAACAAACTTAGCTTTGTCTTGTCAACAGGTTATGTTGGGAAGTCAGCTTTTGATGATATCCTCACCTTCTCACCAGGACCACTCCAATAATTTCTTTGTTGGTCTCCATTTCCACCCTCACTATCCTCAAATCTAGTCTCCAAGTTGCAGCCAGAATATTATTAAAAAACAATTGGACATCATTGTTCCTCTGCCTAAAATTCTCTATCAGATGCATCCTCACCTGTTAGTCACTTCTGAGTTCAGCTCCACCTTTGCAGACACGACAAAGCCTGAGGCAAGGTTCCCACCTCTAGTCCATCAGGATGAGAATTCTGAGAGGCTTGCTTTATGCTTTGCAGGAAGTGGAGGATGAAGTCCTACCACTTCTGTTATAAGTGCAAACCTTATACATTGCTTTTTCTGCCTCCCCTGTCTTGATCTCTTGATCTCTCCTCTTTCCTGGGATCATTCTAAATAAACTACCTGCACATACATTTTTATTTCAGGCTCTGCTTTCTCGGGGAACCTACGCTAAGGGACCCTGTACTGGCTTTCCCTTTCACTTGGAGTAATCCACACTCTGCCAACAAATCACTGCTTAACTTTGACCTCATCTAATTCCACTCTTGCCTCTTGTATACTGTAGGCACTTTGGTCCCCTCCTACTTTCTTGAATATACAAAAATAAAAATGCCAGTGAAGGGCAGCAGAATATGCCACCCCAAAACATGCCTCTTTGGCATAAGGATTATTCTGAGCTAATTTTTGAGAAAAAGCAGACACAGGAGAAGCTCTAAAAGCAGTGGAATTTACTCCTTTGTAAGAGAAATTTACATTTATATGGGATTTGTCCATTTGTAGGGTGTCTCCCTGTCTCTACCAGGAAGAGAAGAGTGATGCTAAATTACAAGAAACCCTCATCAATGGAGAAGGGGCCAGACTTAAAATCTATAAAACCACTCTACTGTCCTCTTCCTGCTAACCTCTGTTAAAAAAGAAACAACAGGGGTACCTGGGTGGCTCAAGTCAGTTAAGCGTCTGCCTTCAGCTCAGGTCATGATCCCCGGGTCCTGGGATTGAGTCCCGCGTTGGGCTCCTTGCTCAGTGGGGAGCCTGCTTCTCCCTCACCTCCCTGCTTGTGCTCTCTCTCGCTATCTCTGTCACTATCTGTCTCTCTCTAATAAATAAATAAAATCTTAAAGAAAAAAAAAAAACAGATTCAAAATGGAGTGACTTGTGCTAAACCCCACATCAGCAAACCAAAACTGGATACTTGTCCTAATTGCAGTTTCTGCCTTTCCTAGGAATGTGACCTTTAACCAATCTGAAATTACCAGGTCAGCACTAGAGAGGTAATCTGCCTGCTAGACCCTCTGTCTTCCCCCAAAGGATGGTGATCTTACTTGAAACAATCTACTCTGCTACAATAATGTCCTTGCCTTTCCTCCTTCTGCCTATACAGATCTTCCTCAACTAAGATGGGGTTACATCTAGATAAACCTATCATAAATTGAAAGTATCGTGATTCAAAAATGCATTTAATACACCCCTAAACTACTAAACATCATCTCAGCCTAGCTTACCTTAAATGTGCTCAGAACACAAATTAGCCTACAGTTGGGCAAAATCATCTAACACAAAGCCTACTCTATAATAAAGTGTTGAATGTCTCATGTAATTTATTGAATGCTGTACTAAAAGTGAAAAACAGGTTGGTTGTATGGGTACAGAATGGTTAGTGGTGTATGGGTTGTCCACCTTGTGATCTCATGGCTCACTGGGGGCTGAGGCCTGCTGGTGCTGCCCTACACCATAAGAGATTATCATTTCATATATCACTAACCCAGGAAAAGATCCAAATTAAAAATTCAAAGTATGGTTTCTAGTGAATGAATATAGTTTTCATACCATTGTAAAGTAAAAAACTCCCAAGTTGAACCACCATAAGTCAGGGACTATCCATAAACATCTTCCATTTTGTACAGCTCCTCAGAGCTCCTTTCTTTCTGCTAAGATGGGATGTTGCCCAATCCATGAGTCATTAAATAAAAGCCAATTCGATCTTTACTCAGTTGAATTTTGTTTTTTAACAGATTTGGTGGCATTGGTGGGACCAAAGACTTCTGATGGCTCAGGGACAATGACAAGCACAGGTGTGGTACCAGTGAACTCTTTGAGTTTTGTCCTTCTCACCATTTCCGAAGACCATGGTTAAGTTCCTCTTAGTTTTGGGCTACACTCTCTTTGTGTCAAGCTCTCAGTTGAACTGGCTTTCCAGTCCTGAGCAGGTCAGCTTGAACTAGCAGATGGTTCCATGTGAAACGCAAATCCCTAGGCCTTGGTTCAGTCTGCAATTCCCCTATTTGAGTGAAAACCCCCAGCCCTTGGTTTTGTCCCCAGATTCCATGTTAGGAGTTGCTGGTGGTTTAGGCTTCAGTTCCTTGATTTGTTTGGAACCAGTCTGCAGTCCTCATTTTTGGGGGTCTTCTGGTTCAATCTTTTCCCCCATGTCAGGAGCCACATTGACAATTGTCAGTAGTGTGCAGAGGGCCATCTCTGGGCCAGGCCACAGTAGTATCTCTTGGTCACATCTGGTGAATTAAGGTGCACATGCTTGTTTGTCTTGTTTTGTGTGGATAAAGGCTATTGTGTTTGGGAATCTCAGAAGCCAATAAGCTGCAAAACTTGGTGGGCATGGGTTGAACAATTAAAAGCTTTTAGAGCACTCGCCACTTCATTCTAACACTCTCATGTTAGGATAAGATGGTCAAGGAATGGGTTAGATTGACACTAGGTCACCTGCCAACCTCAGGAAAATGTGCATGCAATGAGGTACACTGTAAAACATCACACAATCTCCAACCCAATGGCATAGCCCTGTTGGCTCCAAGAAACCCAAAGGCTTAGCTAAAAAAGAATGGGTAAGTTTCAAAGAGTCAAGGGCACCACCATCAACCCCCTCCCTGCCTATTTTATATTCAAGAGCTATGGTTCTGGAAGCTATAAATATCTACAAAAATGGCAAAAATTAAAGACAGAAAAGTTATCTAGAACAATACCTAGGCCTCCCCCATTACACCCTCCTAGGGGTCTATCATCAAGATGCTAACCCATTACATTGATGTCTCAATTGTAATCAAGTAGGACACTGGAAAAGAGATTGTCCTCAAAGACTCTACACAAATTCTTCAACATCAACGTCAAATGTCTTTCTATCTCCCCCAAAGATGAGCTCCCATGTAGGCTCCTCCAGGAGTTAATGAGACTCTGAGGGATTTTCTGGTAAACTGCTACATTATTGCCTTAAACAGCCACAGGAAACAAAAATTAAAATTAATGACTCCCAATTCTGGTGTAGATCAGAGGTTGCAGAGGGGATCCTGGAAAAACTGACAGAAGCCAGTGAAGAATGAGAATTCTTATCAGAGTCAGCTTTCCCAAATCTCTGTCTGTAGTGCCCAGTCGAGAGAGGAAATTAAAACTGTCGGGGCACTTGGCCGGCTCAGTTGGTAGAGCATGTGACTTTTTTTTTTTTAAAGATTTTATTTATTTATTTGACAGAGAGAGACAGCGAGGGAGGGAACACAAGCACGGGGAGTGGGAGAGGGAGAAGCAGGCTTCCCGCTGAGCAGGGAGCCCAATGTGGGCCTCGATCCCAGGACCCTGGGATCATGTCCTGAGCTGAAGGCAGACGCTTAATGACTGAGCCACCCAGGCACCCCGAGCATGTAACTCTTGATTCGGGGTCGTGAGTTCAAGCCCCGTGTTGGGCTTGCAACTTACTCTAAAAAAAATTTCACATGTGCCTTCCTTTTCAAATTCAGACCCACTGATTCTTTCTCTCTCAGGTATAGCAATTGCCTTCACGCTTGTTGCATCTTGTGTCCTAAGATCTTGTTTTGGCTTTCTGCCTGCCAGGGACATGTAGGTTGCCAGGCTATCTTTGGCAGTGACTCTGGATTGTGTGAAGGTAGTATCCTTTGCACTCTCTTTGGGGACCCACTCCTCTTACATCTGAGAGGGTTGTTCAATACTGCCTGAAAACTGACAAGTTCTTTCTCCTCCCCTATGCTAAAATAAAACTATGTACCCAGAAGGAAAGACAAGCCCTCTAAAGCTTTTGTGGAAGGATCCCACATTCCAAAGACATTCTAAACTTAAGACATATTGAAATATTCTTTTTTTTTTTTTAAGATTTTATTTATTTATTTGAGAGAGAGAATGAGAGAGAGAGTACATGAGAGGGGGGAGGGTCAGAGGGAGAAGCAGGCTCCCCGCTGAGCAGGGAGCCCGATGTGGGACTCGATCCCGGGACTCCAGGATCATGACCTGAGCCGAAGGCAGTCGCTTAACCAACTGAGCCACCCAGGCGCCCCATACTGAAATATTCCAAAGAAGCAGCTCTAAATCCAGAATGTAGAAATCTTTTGATTTCCATCTTAGTTGGAAATCTCCCTGATACACAAAGTGAACTGAAGGCAAGAAGGTTGGATGTATAGATTAACCTATGATGTCATTTATGTTGCAACCCAATTCCATAAGGATTGAGAAGCAACTGTCTTGATCCTACAAATCTTTGCAAGATCAGAAATGTAGCTCTGGAAAATTCAAAGTCTACCTATCCTTTTTAACAATTAGCCTCTCTATTCAACTCAAAAGGCTTGTAGGTGTAGAAATTCTGGCCTAGGAAACAAAAGTCCTTCTTGAAGGAATGTGCATTCTTTCCCCTTGGCTTTGAGATGTAAATGTCTACCTGGTTTTCTTGAAGAACCCTTCCTCTCACCTGAGCTCTCTCCTTGAAATGCAAACTTCAGAGATAATTCAGAAAAACAAAAAGGGCAAAGGTGATTTGAAGTTTAGGAGAATGAAAAAATCTTAAGTGTCTTCTCCACAAATATTGGTAAAAAACTTTAGCCATCCAGTCAGGTAGCCCTAACTTATTCCATCTGCCAGAAATAGTTTGGATCCAGTTTTTTTTATTTTTTTATTTTTATAACTAGTGAGTTTTGTATCATTGCACCTGATTCATGGCTTAAATTTTAAAACAGAAGGTATAAGGTCTCTGTGTCTGTCTGCATGTTCATATGTGTCTATGTATGTATGTTATAGATATATGATCATTTTCTGCCTCTGGATGGTATTGCTAAAATTAATTTGTAGGGGCGCCTGGGTGGCTCAGTCAGTTGGATGTCTGCCTTCGGCTTGGGTCATGATCCCAGAGTGCTGGGATCGAGTCCCATATGGGGCTCCCTGCTTGGCAGGGAGCGTACTTCTCCCTCTCACTCTCCCTCTGCTGCTCCCCCTGCTTGTGCTCTCTTACTCTATCAAATAGATTTTAAAAATCTTAAAAAATAAAATTAATTTGTGGGGCACCTGGGTGGCTCAGTCGTTAAGCGTCTGCCTTCGGCTCAGGTCAGGATCCCAGGGTCCTGGGATCTAGCCCCGCATCGGGCTCCCTGCTCCTCGGGAAGCCTGCTTCTCCCTCTCCCACTCCCCCTGCTTGTGTTCCCTCTCTCGCTGTGTCTCTCTCTGTCAAATAAATAAATAAAATCTTAGAAAAAAAAAAAGGGCTACTAGAAGTAATAAGGGAAACATATCTGTATCAAGATATGTAGGATGTGTCTTTTCAGTAAGAGAAGGTCATGAGGAGTGGAGGTGCATTTTGTTGAGGGAGAAGAAAATAATTTTGTCTTAAAATGAGACAGGTTATTTTAGAATGGGAAAGAGGAAAAACATAGGACCAAATCTGATTGGGAAAAAAAAAGAAAAAAGCTGTACAAGGTTTGTGAAAGAGGAATCTTGGGAAAAGAATTTTATGTGTAGTCAAGATGACTAAGATTAAAATGAATTTATTTGAGTAAAAAAATGAGTATTAATATCAAAAGTAAACTGGTTCAAAATTAGAATTTGGTTTTCTTTCTGTTAAAAGGACAAGATTTTCTTGGACTATTGGTCTACTCTTTGTAAGGTATTGTGACAGATTTTTCTTTACTTTTTTTTTTTAATGTTTTATTTATTTATTCATGAGAGTCAAAGAGAGAGAGAGAGAGGCAGAGGCAGAGGGAGAAGCAGGCTCCCCGCCTAGCAGGGAGCCCAATGCGGAACTCGATCCCAGGATCCTGGGATCATGACCTGAGCCCAAAGCAACGCTTAACCATCTGAGCCACCCAGGCAGCCGCTTTTTTTTTTTTAATTATTTATTTATTTGACAGAGAGAGACATAGTGAGAGCAGGAACACAAGCAGGAGGAGTGGGAGAGGGAGAAGCAGGCTTCCTGCAGAGCAGGGAGCCCGATGCGGGGCTCAATCCCAGGACCCTGGGATGC